>NW_005871253.1:913335-1087054 GCF_000147115.1 Myotis lucifugus
AACCCCCTGATCGCACTGCTCTGTGGGTGATAGAGTGTGGCGCCCCAACCCCCCTCCACGGGCTTTGCTCTGTGTGTGACAGGGTAGAGCCATAACCTCCCCATTGGCCCTGCCCTGAGTGTGACAGGGTGCAGCGCCCCAACCCCCTGATCCGTCCTGCTCTGTGTGTGACAGGGGGCGGTGCCCCAGCTCCCCTATCGGCCCTACTCTGTGAGTGACAGGGGGGAGCTCCTCAACCCCCTGATCGGCCCTGCTCTGTGCATGACAGGGGGGAGCTCCTCAACCCCCTGATGGGCCCTGCTCTGTGTGTGACAGGGGGGAGCTCCCCAACCCCCTGATCGACCCTGCTCTGTGTGTGACAGGGTATGGAGCCCCAACCCCCCTGATGGGCCCTGCTCTGTGAGTGACAGGGGGTGGCGCCGCAACCTCCCCATCGACCCTGCCTTGAGTGTGACAGGGGGCGGTGCCCCAACCCCCCAATCAGCCCTACCCTGAGCGTGACTGAGGGTGGCATCACAACCTCCCAATCCGCCCTGCTCTGTGCATGACAGGGGGCGGCGCCCCAACTCCCCAATCGGCCCTGCTCTGAGCCTGACCAGGGGCTGCACCTAGGGATTGGGCATGCCCTCTGCCACCTGGGAGCAGGCCTAAGCCAGCAGGTCATTATCTCCCGAGGGGTCCCAGACTGTGAGAGGGCACAGGCCGGGCTGGAGGACCCCCGTTCCCCCCCCCCCACCGAGTGCACAAATTTTTGTGCACCGGGCCTCTAGTTTATTATAAGCCCTTAGTACATCCCAGCCAAAGGTGACATACACACAAAAATAGATGGGCAGGAGGTTAAGAACTACTTTTAAAAAATGAGTCCAGGGCTAAAATAGTTCGTGAAATGGTCATGTGTGTCCTACAAATATGGTTGGTGTTTGTTTCTGGTTCCCTATTTTCCACTCACCACTAGAGAATCCTGATGTCCTGGCATGTGGAAGGAGGTGGTTGGGTGACATCATACCCAGGTTGATAGTATAACAAGCCAATATCCTGGTTGCCTGGATAAGGACCCCCTGCTGTCTCTCCTTCCAGGAAGTGTTGACAAGAGGTTGTATTTTTCCTTCTTGTGCCGTGGTCTGTTGGCTGGCTCTCTCTTTAGCTCTCGGGTATTATAGGGCAGAGACCTTGTTTTTCAAATATGTATTTCTTCCGTCAAGATGCTTATTATTGATGAAAAACCATCATTATTCCAAAAGTTAAGCCTGTGTCACAAGAGGTAAAGGTTTCATCCTGGGAGTGGGGTGAAGATTTTTATCCCGAGTGCATAGGGTGTTCCAGTTTAAAGCCTTTAGATTTGGGGGGTGGAGCTGTGGCAGGATGGGGGGATTTTTTTTCCAGCAAAGGTTGGAGGAGCTGTGGCAGGGCTGGCTGGATGATCCACAGTGTTGAGCTCTTGCCCTTGAGCCAAAGTCTCTCAACTGCTTGTGCTTCTTGCTGCCAGTTTTCAAAAGGAATGCCGATTTAAAGGAAGATTTTTGAAGTGCATTGTTGGCTTAGTGTAGCATGCGATGACTGGGTCCAGATCAGCTGACCCGAGTTCTTAGCATAGCTCTGCTGCCACCTGTTCCTATGGTCTCAGGCAAAGCATCCATCATCCCCATGAGCCTTGCTCTCCTCCATCTGAGGAGTGAATATGGTGCCCACCTCCTGCGGTTGCCTTGATAATCTGAATAAAGCCCTGAGCTTTATATACATACTAATCACTCCATAGGTGGAGCTGCTATTTATATCCAGGAGAACATGTAGAAGATAAAGTGGGATAATGAAGATGCCATAGTAAAGAAATGAATGGGGGGAGGTTAGTAGCCAAATGAGATACATACAAAAAATATAATGCAAATGTGTATATTTTCAACAAGAAAAGTATCAGGATAAAAGTATAAGGACATCCTAGAGAATAAAATAGAACACTAAATATAACTAAGAATGTACTAAAAAGGAAAGAATGTTAAATATGGCAGCAAAATGGGTCCAAGGCTAGCATCACTATGCTGCCATAAATCTGGTTCTTGGGTCCTCCTTCTACCACACACACACACACACACACACACACACACACACACACACACACTGGTTGTCAAGGTCACTGTAGAGGGTCCTGAGAATGGATGATGAGCAGAACTTCATTGCCTTTAAATCAGCATTTCCCCCTCCATGTGAATTGTCGAGATATCGCAGGAATTCTTTTGGGGGGAGGAAGAGGATTCTGGGGACAATGCCATAGAAGTAGTGTTCTTTGGAAAACATTTGGGCAATGCTATTCCCAGCATCTTGTCCTTTGGCTCATGACAAGCTGCTCTACCTTTCACAGCCAAACATGCTGAGTGTGTTCCCTCTGCTGGAAGTTTCTACCCCCAGGTCTCAACATAGCTTCCTCTCCTTCTCCTCATTCAGGTTCCAACTCTCACGTCCCTCCTCAAGAGGTAGGTCTTCCCTGACCACTCGACCCCATCACTCTCCACCCCAAAGCACTATCATTGTTGACATGTGTGAAGTGCTGTGTTTGTTACATTTTCATCATCTGTTTCTCCTATTAGAATGGAAGTTCATTTCACCTGCATGTTGTTGTATTCCTGGCATTTAGAACAGGGTCTGGCACACAGGTACTCCTTTTTAAGAAAGAACACTGAACCTAAGTCTTTCTGTTAAACAGGGTGGAAGATCATGATGACCTCATGCCAATATTTTTGCAACATGACACAATTCTGAGAGCAACTTATGGCGAATACTTTCTGGCTGAACTAATAGAGGCCCAAGACAAGGAGAATCATGCTGTCGTGTGTGAGGTTGGTGATCAGTCCACCTAGGGATACGCTTAGTGACAGAAATGGGAGAAATAAGCGTTGCTGTTCCAGGTTTCACCAGGCACTCCTGGAGCTGTCATAACCTCCTCCTCCTCCATGCCCTTCCAGGTGGCATGCCACGCCAGCTTCCGGGCTGTGGCATCACACCCCTTCCCGTGTTAATTGGCTTTAGGATTTTAGGTTTTTGTGAGGTCCTTCCAGATGCCCAGGCTGCTGTGGATTCTTTGCTCTGTCTCTAGAGGTAGGGGTGAAAATTAGGGTGAGGGGAGAAGATCCTCCAGTGGTATGTAGGGGGGATTTCTTTTCTTCTTTTTTTTTTTAGGCGTCTTTTTTTTTCAAAAATATTTTTATTGATTTCAGAGGAGAACGGAGAGGGAGAGAAAGATAGAAACATCAATGATGAGAGAATCATTGACTGGCTGTCTCCTGCACGCCCCCTACTGAGGATCAAGCCTGCAACCTGGGCATGTGCCCTGATGGGGAATTGAACCATGACCTCCTGGTTCATAGGTCGAGGCTCAACCACTGAGGCATGCCAGTTGGGCCGGGGGGAGGGGATTTCTGAGACCCTAAGTTCCCAGAGGCCAGACGTTAGAAACCAGTATCCTACAGGCAGATGCATTTTGTTTGACTTGGAAAATAATTTTTAACTTTTTATTTTAACAATCTTTCACACTTAAAGAAAACTTATAAGTACCCCAATTCCATAAATGTTAACATTTTACCACATTTTCTGTATTATTCTCTTTGCTTGCTCTTTTTCTATGTCTGTCTACGGATATATATATATTGCATATATGTTATGTATTTTTTATGAACCATTTAAGCATAAGATACAGACGTAATTCCCCTTCACCACTAAACACTTCAGCGTACATTTCCTCAAAACAAGGATGTTGTCTTCTGTAACTAGCACAGTGGTTGAGTCAAGCTCAATCCTGTTATCTGACCACAGACCTTGCTCAGATTTTACTGATAGTCCCCATGATGCCCTTCAGCGCAGATGGAAATGCAGATCATTCAGTTAGCTCACGTGTCACGTGTCTTCAGTCTCTTGTAATCGGGAACAGTGTCCCAGTCTGTCTGTCTGTCATGACAATGACAGTTTTGAAAAGCACAGGTCAGTTATTTGGGGGAATATCTCTCAATTTGGATTTGTCCAGTGTTTTCCCATGATGTGATTTAGGTTATTATGACTAAATTTGTTGTATTAATGGCTAACATTTAAAAATTAGGAAAGTGTCTATAACAGTTTGAATGGGTAGCTTTTCTGGAAAAATCACAAGGCCCGGCTGTTGGGTCTGCTCTTCTGCAGGGCCCCAGTGTTTGGAGCTCTGGAGCAGCTCTCACTGCAGGCAGTCCTGGTGCCCGCCAGCCCAGCACAGTCCCACGGCACCCTGGGGCTTCATGACCCCTCAGGCTGTCTTCCCCACTTTGTACCAGCCTTGCCCTGTGATCCCATCACTTGGGATATGCCCTACGAGTGTCCTGATTCTGCAGTGTCTGTCCAGGAGGGCTTTACTGAGAGCAGAGGTAGGGATGGGAATTTAAAAAGATGAAACCCACACCCTTAGCTGTGCCAGCTGTAGACCTAGAAGTCCACACCCAAGGAAAGAGTGAGAAGGACAAAAAAGAGAACGAACAATATTTGACCTTTATTTTAAAAAGGAAGACTTTGTGCCAGTTTATTGAAAAGCATTCAAAGGTAGGGATTTAGCAGTTTTACTTCTAGGATGATTTGTTTAGGGATTCATTATTCTTCATACACTCACTTCTCATTATTTGACAAAACTGTAAAAACTATTTAAAGAATATTACTTTTCTTAAAAAACATATAATCAAAAGTTCTCTTATTTTGATAATATGATGAATTTGAGGCTTTTGATAATATGATCAGTGATTCTCAAGCGTGGTGTTTACGACAATCACCACAGAAGCTTTTTAGAATACCATGCCAAAGAACTTGTATCCAGCATGTATAAAGAACTCCAACAGGAATAAAGAGATAAATAATTCAAGCCAAAATGTGGGCAAAGAATTTGAATAGGCATTTCTCTGAAAAAGATAGCCAAAGGCCAATAAGCCTGTGAAATGTTCAACATCATTGGTCAGTAGGAAAATGCAAATCGAAACCACAACAAGATGCCACTTTATACCTGCTAGGATGGTTATAATAAAAGGGGACAGTAACAAGTGTGGGTAAAGATGTGGAGAAATTGTAACCCTCATATATTGCTAGTGGGATTATAAAATGGTATAGCCACTTTGGAAAACAGTTTGGCATTTTCTCAAAAATTAAATATATCCCTGGCCAGGTGGCTCAGTTGGTTGAAGTGTCATCCCAGACACCAGGTTTGCAGGTTCGATTCCTGGTCAGGCACGTACCTTGGATGCAAGTTTGATGCCTGGTTGAGGTATGTACAGGTGGCAACCAATTGATGTTTCTCTTTCCCTAAAAAAAACCCACAACAAAAAACAAACAAACAAAAACATTCTCAGGTTAGGATTAAAAAATTTTTTTAAGTTAAATATAGAAATACTATTTGACCCAGCAGTTCCACCCCTAGAATTAAAAACACACATATACACAGTAACACGTACAGAATTGTTTGTAGCAGCATTATTCAAAACTAGAGGCCTGGTGCACCAAAATTTGTGCACTCGGGGGTTCTCTCATCCCAGCCTGTGCCCTCTCGCACTCTGAGACCCCTCGGGGGATGTCCACCTGCTGGCTTAGGCCCGCTCCCCGCGGGATCGGGCCTAAGCTGGCAGTCAGACATCCCTCTGGCAGCCTGGGAGCCCTCGGGGGATGTCCACCTGCCAGTGGGGAGTAGGCCTAAGCAGCAGTCGGACATCCTTAGTGCTGCTGAGGAGGCGGGCTGACGGCTGAGCAGAGCTCCCCCTGTGGGAGTGCATTGACCACCAGGGGGCATCTCCTGCATTGAGCGTCTGCCCCCTGGTGGTCAGTGTGTGTCATAGTGACCAGTCATTCCCAGTCATTCTGCTGTTAGGGTCAATTGCATATTACCCTTTTATTATATAGGATAGAGGCCTGGTGCATGGGTGGGGGCTGGCTGATTTGCCCTGAAGGGTGTTCCAGATCAGGGTGGGGGTCCCGCTGGGGTGCCTGGCCAGCCTCGGTGAGGGGCTGACGGCTGTTTTCAGGCTGGCAAAGCCCCCCAGCGGGGACCCTTACCCCATGGGGGTGTGGCGAGCCTGGGTGAGTGGCCGATGGCTGCTTTCAGGCTGGCCACACCCCCTTCAGGGTGGGGGTCCCCACTGGGGTGCCTGGCCAGCCTGGGTGAGGGGCTGATGGCCGTTATCAGGCTGGCCATGCCCCCTGGCGACCCAGGCTCCCAGCCTCTCCTTTTTTTTCTTTTTTTCCCCTGGGATTTATTTATCTTCTATAATTGAAACTTTATAGCCTTGAGTGTAGCCCAGGGCCGGCCAGGGCAGGCGGGAAGCTTGGCTTCCTCCATCGCTGGGGGAAACCCAAGCCTCCTGCTCGCTCCAGCTCCATGGCCACTGCCATCTTAGTTGAATTAATTTGCTTACTCGCTCCTGATTGGCTGGTGGGCATGGCTTGTGGGCATGGCTTGAGCATAGCGAAGGGATGGTTAATTTGCATGTTTCTCTCTTATTATATAAGATAGCCAAAAAGTGGAAATAGCTCAAATGTTCATCTACTGATGAATGGATATACACCCAGAAGTGGGAGTATTATGTCATATAGTAACTCTACTTTTAATTTTTTGAGAAACCTCCCTACTGTTTTCTATAGTGGCTATACCAGTTTACATTCCTACCAACAGCACGCCAGGGTTTCTTTTTCTCTATATTCTTGCCAACAGTTGTTATCCTTTATCTTTTTGATGATAGCTGTTCTAACAGGTGTGAGGTGATATCTCCTTGTAATTTTGATTTGCATTTCTCTGATGACTAATGATGTTGAGTATTTTTTCATGTACCTGATGGCCATTTGTATGTGTTCCTGATCTTAGAGGAAAATCTTTTAACCACTCAGGGTTGAGTATGATGCTCTCTGTGAGCTTGTTATGTATGGCCTTCATTGTGCTGACACGTGTTTCTTCTATACCCCATTTTTTGAGCATTTCTATCATGAAAGGATGTTGCATTTTGTCAAATGATTTATCTGCTTCTATTGATATAATATGATTTTTGTCTTTAATATCTATTAATTAATGTGGTGCATCACATTTGTTGATGTGTGTCTGTTGAACCAGCCAAGGAAATTTTATCCAAGGAAAAATTCTGGTTGGTCATGGTATATGATTCTTCTAATGTGCTATTGAATTTGGCTTGCTAATATATTGTTGAGAGTTTTTGCAACTATAGTCATTGTGGATATTGGTCTGTAGTTTTCTTTTCTGGTAGTGTCTGATTTGGGTATCAGGATATTTATTGCTGGACTCATAAAATGAATTTGGGAGTGTACCCTCCCCTTCAGTTTTTTTGAAAGAGTTTGAGAAGGATTGATTTTAATTCTTTAAATATTTAGTAGAAATCACCAGTGAATCTGTCTGATCTGGGGCTTTTTGTTGTTGGGAGGTTTTTGATTATTAATTCAATCTCCTTTTTTTATTGGTCTGTTCATATTTTCTATTGGTCTGTCTAATTTTTTACCATATAATTATTCATAGTAGTCCCTTATGATCCTTTGTATTTTTGTTACTAGTTATAATATATCCTCTTTCATTTCTGATTTTATTTGAGTCTTCTATTTTCCTTATTCTAGCTAAAGGTTTGTCGATAAAGGTTTATTTATCTTTTTAAAGAACCAGTTCTTAGTTTACTGATCTTTTCTGATAATTTTTCTAGTCTTTATTTCATTGTTCCTGCTCTGCTTTTTGTTATTCCCTTAATTCTGCTAACTTTGGGCTTAATTTAATCTTCTTTTCCTCATTCCTTGAGTTGTACAATTAGGTTGCTTATTTGTGATCTCTCTTTTTTTCTTGCTGTGACATTTATTGCTATAAACTTAGCTCTTAGAACTGCTTTTTCAGCATCCCTTAGGTTTGGTATATTGTTTCCCATTTTTGTTTGAAGATGTTTTTTATTTCTCTTTTGAGTTATTACTTAACCTCTTAGTTGTTTAGGAGTGTTTTTAAATATCCACGTGTTTGTGAATTTTTCAGTTTTCCTAATGTTACTGATTTTTAGTTTCACAACATGTGGTTAGAAAAGATACGTGGTATGATTTCATCTTCTTAAATTTGCTAAGACTTGTTTTGTGACCTAATGTATAATCTGTCCTGGAGAATGTTTCATGTGTGTTTGAGGAGAATGTGTATTCTGCTGCTGTTGGATGGGATGTTCTGTATATTTATGTTAGGTTCATTTGATCTAAAGTATCAATCTAGTCCAATGTTTCCTTGTTGATTTTCTGTCTGGATGGTCTATCCAATGTTTGGGGTATTAAAGTTTCCTTCTATTCTTATATTGTCTGTTTTTCCCTTCATATCCTTTAGTATTTGCTTAATATATTTAAGTAGCCTGATATGTTGGATACATATATATATTCACATATATATATGTGTGTGTGTAAATATATGTATATATACATATATATGTGTAAATATATGTATATATACATATATATGTGTATATATATGCTTATATTTATATTTATGATTGTTATATCTTCTTGATGAATTGAACCCTTTATAATTATATAATGACCTTTGTTTCTCGTTACCATTTTTGGCTTAGAGTCTATTTTCTCTGATATAAGTACCCCTGCTTTCTTTTGGTGTCCACTTGCATGGAATATCATTTTTCCCCCTCTCTCTCCACTTTAGCATTAGAACTGAAGTGAGTCTCTTGTAGGCAGCATATAGTTGGGTCTTGCTTTCTTATTCATCCAGCCACTCTATATCTTTTGATTGGAGAATATAATCCATTTACATTTAGAGTAATTATTGATAGGTAAGGAGTTATTGTTTTCTTTTTTGTAGTACCCTGTTCCTTTCATTATCTCTTTCTGCCATCTTTTATTAATTATTGATTTCCTGTAGTGTTATGCTTATATTCATTTTTGTTTATATTTTGGGGATCTACTGCAGGTTTTTGCTTTGTTGTTACAATGAGGCTTACATAAAATTTTATTCATATAGTAGTCTATTTTATGCTGATAACAACTTACCTTCGATCACATACAAAAATTTTACCCTTTTTTTAATGTCACTATTTACCTTTTTTAATATTGTGTATTTATTAATAAATTATAGATATTTTATTTTTAATACTTTTGGACTTTAACCTTTATACTAGAGTTAAGTGTTTAACATTCCACCATATTACAGTATTAGAGAATTCTGAATTTGACTATATACTTACCTTTATCAGTGTGTTGTATATTTTCATATGTTCTCATATTCAGTTTAAAGAACTCCTTTCAATATTTCTTGTATGGTAGGTCTAGTGGTGATGAACTCCCTCAGCTTTTGTTTGTCTGGGAAAGTCTTTATCTACTTTTCATTTTGGAAGGATAGCAGTGCTGGGTAAAGTGTTCTTGGTTGGCAGGGTTTTATTCCAGCACTTTGAATATATCATTCATGCTCTCTTGCCCTGTAAAGTTTCTGCTAAGATAGCCTTAAAATAAATTGCAGCTTCTTGTCTCTTGCTACTTTTAAGATTCTCTATTTGTCTTTTATTTTTTGCAGTTTTATTAAATGTGCCTTGGAGGGGATCTTTTTAAGTTGACTATGGTGACTTTGGACTTTTATGAACTTTGATATACAAATCTCTC
This sequence comes from Myotis lucifugus, assembly GCF_000147115.1. Taxonomy (NCBI): domain Eukaryota; kingdom Metazoa; phylum Chordata; class Mammalia; order Chiroptera; family Vespertilionidae; genus Myotis; species Myotis lucifugus. The sequence continues at coordinate 922,954 of NW_005871253.1, forward strand.
CCTAGATTTAAGATGTTCTCAGCTCTTCTTAAATAAGCTTTCTGTCTCCCTTTCCCTCTTTCTCCTTCTGGAAATACAATGATTTGCAAATTGATCTTTTTTTTTCCCCTGTATTCCCTCATTCAATCTTGTCTGTCACAATCAGACAGAAAGGGCAAGGATACTTTTCTCTTGCATCTGTACTGGAAACCTTTGCAGCAGACAGTAACTTCTCCAGGTTTGTCAATAGATGCACTGCAAATTGATCTTTTTGATAATATTCCTAGATCATGTAGACTTTTTCCTCTCTTTTTCATTCTTCTTTGTTTTCCTATGACTGGATAATTTCAAAGATCCTATCTTTGATCTCACTGATTACTTCTACTTGATCAAGTCTTGTGTTGATGCTCTCTATTACATTTTGTTTTGTTTCATTCATTGTATTATTCAGCACCAAAATTTCTTTTCAATTTTTTATGATTTCTGTCTCTTTATTAAACTTCTCAATGTGAGTGTGTGTGTGTGTGTGTGTGTGTGTGTGTGTATTGTTTCCCTAATTTCCTTAAACTGTCTTTTTGTGCTTTCATGTAGTTCATTAAGTTTCTTTAAAATAGCTATTTTTAGTTCTTGATATGATAAATCAGAGATCTCCATCTCTTTGAGTTGGGTTACTGTATTTATTTCCTTGCATATTTCCTTGCTTTTTAAATGTTCCTTGGAATTTTGTGTTACTGGCTTCACTTTTGAAGTAGCAATCATCTCCATCATAAATGAAATATCTCCATTAGCCCTACAAGGAATTCTGAGGCTTTCTTGGATAGCCTGTGAATACATCTGCTCCATGCTACTTGCTTTCTCTTGTGGCAGAATTCGTAAGCGCATATGTAGTCTCTGAATCTTGAGAAGCAGCAGACTGAGTACAGACAGCTTCTTTTCCCAAAGATGGCACTACAACTCAAGTTTGTGGTCTCTCTCTGGCCCACTGCTTTAACTGATTTTCTGCATGTGCTCATTAGCCATCTGCCAAAGCCTGCTCATGCTGCTGCTGGAAACATGCAAGGGAGCTAGCCATGGGGGTAGGGTGGTATATGGGTGAGGCACACAGAGAGCGGGGAGTGCTCATGGCCAGTTGGAGGGATTCATGGGTGAGACATTACCAGTAGGTCATGGGTGGACTTCTGGGTAGAATTTGCAACATATTTATGGTCTGTGTGTCTTTAATGTTCTCCAAGAGTTCTATCTGCTGTTTTCCTAGACTCTTTTCACCCACCTTACCCCACCCCAGTTTTGGAGCCCCTGATTTAGTAAGCTGAATGGGGTGAAGATAAATGAATCCCTTAGGAAGCATTCACACAGCTGGGAATGCTGGTATTTGTTCATATGCTATCCCTTTCCCCGCCCCAAGGAAGATGTATCTTGGCACTAATCTGTGTCTCCTTGGTGATGGGTGACATGGTTAAAGTCAGACTGTTTCTTATACCCACTCTAGTGTATCCAAATTCAATGAAGTCCCGGAAGTTCTCCAGAAACATGTCCTTTCACAAAGACTCTCTCCTCTGCGAGTGATTAAGTCAGTGGCTCCCAGACCACACCAAGAGGTGCTGGAGCCAGTTCATAGGCCACGCATGGTCCATAGCCAGGGCTTATGACTGTCTGCCTATTTCCTGATGCACAGGTAGGCAAGACTCCTTCCAGGTCCGTTGCCTATGGTACTGGATTTCATAGGCGTTTTGGTCATGGGTAGATGCTGAATATTTACTGTTGAATTGGGGGACAAAATGATGTATATCTTTAAGCTGCCTTGGTGCTGACATCACTCTGGAGAAGGCTTTGTTAATTTTTTGCTTCCAAGGTGCTAGCTTCAACCTAAATCACTTGAGTTAGTGCTCCCAAAGAGCAGCTGCAGTGGGAAGACCCTCACATTTGTTCTTTCTCTAGTTGTATGGTACACATTTTTATTGTGTGTAAACATCAGAGGAAAGTTACAGGCTTAAAATGGCAATCCCAACCCTGCAAGGACCCTTTGGTGTGTCTAGAGGGCCAATCTCCAAGAGGTCGTGCTGCCTCAGACATCAGAAGCTTTGTGTTCTTTGGAGATGAGACCACAGACTCAGTCTCAAATGGGAAGGCAGAAACAGGACCCCTCATTAGGGAGGAAACCATTTTAGGATATGGGAGCAGATCTTCAGTCTGTACCAAGCTGTATCCAGGGAATTAAGCCTCTTCAGGTTCAAAATCAGTGCTGTCACTGTCCTCCCACCTGTCTCCCTGTGTCATTCTCCCAATCACCTAGACTTCCTCAGGTTGGCCCTTAGGCAGTGGTATGCTGGAATTAGCTCTCTCTCTGGCTTACAAGAGCCAATTGTGAAGTCTTCAGTAGTTTTTTAAAAAATTTTATTTTATTGTTTAAAGTATTACAGATAGTAGTACATATGTCTCCCCCCCCATTGACTTTCCCCCGGCCTCCCCCACCCCCTGGCACATGCCCTCACCCAACCCTGCCAGTGTCTTGTGTTCATTGGTTATGCTTATATGCATGCTTACAAGTCCTTCGGTTGATCTCTTACCTCCCCCACCCCACAACACTCCCCAGCCTTCCCACTGTAATTTGACAGTCTGTTCCATGCTTCTCTGCCTCTGTATCTATCTTTTTGTTCATCAGGTTATAATGTTCTTTATTATCCATAAATGAGTGAGATCATGTGGTGTTTTTATTTCACTTCCTGGCTTATTTCACTTAGCATAATGCTCTCCAGTTCCATCCATGCTGCTGCAAATGCTAAGAATTCCTTCTTTTGTATAGCAGCATAGTATTCCATTGTGTAGATGTACCATAGTTTTCTAATCCACTCATCTGTTGATGGGCATTTAGGCTGTTTCCAAACTTGGCTATTGTAAATTGTGCTGTATGAACATAGGGGTGCATATATCCTTTCTGATTGGTGTTTCTGTTTTCTTGGCATATATTCCTAGAAGTGGTATTACTGGGTCAAATGGCAGTTCCATTTTTAAATTTTTGAGGAAACGCCATACTGTTTTCCACAATGGCTGCACCAGTCTGCATTCCCACCAGCAGTGCAGGAGGGTTCCTTTTTCTCCACATCCTCTCCAGCACTTGTCATTTGTTGATTTGTTGATGATAGCCATCTGACAGGTGTGAGGTGGTACCTCATTGTTGTTTTGATTTGCATCTCTCTGATGATTAGTGACTTTGAGCATGTTTTCATATGTCTCTTGGCTTTCTAATGTCCTCTTTTGAAAAGAGTCTACTTAGGTCCCTTGCCCATTTTTTGATTGGATTGTTTATCTTCCTTTTGTTAAGTTGTATGAGTTCCCTGTAAATGTTGGAGATAAAACCCTTATCAGTGATAACATTGGCAAATACGTTCTCCCATGCAGTGGGCTTTCTTGTTGATGGTTTTCTTTGTTGATGGTTTCTTTTGTTGTGCAGAAGCTTTTTATTTTGATGTAATCCCATTTGTTTATTTTCTCCTTAGTCTCTCTTGCCCTAGGATCTGTGTCTGTAAAGATATTGCTATGACATATGTCTGCAATTTTGCTGCCTATGGAGTCTTGTAGGATTTTTATGGTTTCCCATCTTACATTCAAGTCCTTTAGCCATTTTGAGTTTGTTTTTGTGTATGGTGTAAGTTTCATTTTTTTGCATTTTTTTGCATTTTTTTGACCAAATTTCCCAGCACCATTTATTAAAAAGGCTGTTTGGACTCCATTGTATGCTCTTGCCTCCTTTGTCAAATATTAATTGAGTATAATGGCTTGGGTCAATTTCTGGGTCCTCTATTCTGTTCCATTGGTCTATATGTCTGTTCTTGTGCCAGTACCAGGCAGTTTTGAGAACCGTGGGTTGGTAACATAGTTTGATGTCTGGTATTGTGATCCCTCCAACTTTGTTCTTCTTTCTCAGGATAGCTGTGGCTATTCGGGGTCTTTTTCTTCTTTTTTTATCTTTAATTTCTTTATTGGTTAAGGTATTACAAGTGTGTCCTCATCCCCCCATTATCGGGGTCTTTTTTCATTCCAGATGAATTTTCGGAGAGTTTGTTCTAGATCTTTGAAATATGCAATTGGTATTTTAATAGGTATTGCATTGAATCTATAGATTGCTTTAGATAATATGGACATTTTAATGATGTTGATTCTACCAATCCATGAACATGGTATGTTCTTCCATTTGCTTATGTCTTCCAAGTCTTCAGTAGTTTTGCAAGCTGGTTGTTAAAAACAGCCATTATTAAAAAATAAGTTATATAAACTTACAGTGTAATAAGTTATATTAAAAACAAAATTAATAAATGCTCAATACCCATCACTTCCTGATTATTTTACTAATTCCTGTGCTCTTTAGGTTTTCATCCATGGTCTCTGTGTAGTGGAAATACCATATAATGGTGGCTGCTGGGCATCCCTTTCCAGCTTCCTGTTCAGTGACATCACATTGGTAGTTTACAATTGGCCACAATTATCTATATCACAGAAATTGGAATTTGCTACAAGTCAGGGCTTTTCTCCCCAAAATGACAGTTAGGCATTTACTTGCTTATATGTGACTTCAGTTGACAATAGATAATAGAACACAGTACATCAAGTCTGTCTCTTACCAGCCCAGCTCACAGTAGTTACAGGCCATGCATGTAGAATGAGAGTTATGCCTGTACGTGTGCAAAGCCCTTAATTAAAGGTTTTTAACTGTGAGGACATTCTTTGGCTTGATAGCTACTTTGCAGTCATCACTTTGCTGCAACTTGCTTTTCATAACTTTGCCCTGGCTTACCTTGTCATCTGGTGTTTCCTCCAAACTGAGATTTCAGGGAAGGAAAGTTAGAGGCCAGGGGCAGCTCCTAGAGACAGATGGCAGAGTGTCTGCTTTGGCGTAGGCACCGCTGACCTGTGTGTAGACAGAGCCTGCCAACTCAGCCATGCCCTTGGCAGAAGGAAGAGGGGATCAAAGCTGGCACTGTTCACAGTGACGGCTACCGAACTGTGGAGTATTGCCACCCAGCAGGGAAGGATGACCATAAGGCCTTTTAGATGGAAGCATGTACGATACAGTGCACATGTGTCTATAAATGGACCTGCTTGTGAGGACAAGATCACTGAACATATGATTTTCTAGCAACCTGAGCCTATGTACCATCATGTAGATCATCACAACAACAACAAAACTCACAGTTTCGCTCTTCAGTATAAGAAAATTGAAGACACCTTTGTGGTAGAAACTATCCCTGTCACCTGGAGGGTAGATAGCAGCCAGCAATCAATGCCTTTTCATTGTACAGGTGAAATAGTCCATTACATCCATTTATTGTTTTTGGAAAACATACACACAAAAAGATGCATTTGAACACTTCCACAAATTCATAATTCAGAACAGTGTTTCTCAAATCAAAATAGTTATTTGAAAGAAACTCAAAGGAAAGAGCAGACCCGTCCACAATATGTCCTTGCTCGGTAGCAGTCCATAATTGTGAACTTTTGTGAATTGTCACAACCCGGGATGAATGATGGGAATATAACAGGTTGTAGAATTGGAGAATGTTAAATCTTTGTTCCGAATGGCAAAACATGTTTTTCTCATTTTCATCAGAATGTGTGATCCATGCCATTTGAAATCAAATTCCAAACACAATGAGCCATTAGTGTAATAGCTCATTACTAACAGCAGTCTTATAAATAATACATTCTTATCATGCGCATGCAGCTCGCCATGAAGCCAGCAAAAGGTATTTCAGGCCATCGAAGTTTCTTTGTGCCAGTGTGGCTGTAGATTAGAAGGACATCTCCATGTGAACCAAGATGGATGCCAATTTTCCCTGCCGAGAGGGAGGCTGGCCGTCTCTTTCTGCACATATGGTAGATGGATTGGTTAATCAGCGTCTGCTGAGTCTTGGGCCTACAATTACAGAGAAGCCAGACAACTGCAGCTACTCAGCCTTTGTTCATGAGTGCAAACAAGACAAACAATCGCTTGTTATTTGGGGAAAAAATTAAAATGTTTATTTTGGACTTTTATTAAAGTGTCAATGGCTTTGTAAAACAGCTGTGTAAATTCAGCCTTTTACAGCTAGCTAGTATCATTTTGGGGAGCCGGTAAAGAAAAGAATATGCATGGAAAAATTAATTTTTAAATCATCCCCTTATATTTTAGCATTAAAGAGAAAATAAAGGAAATCTCACATGTATTTTTCAAACGTATGTTTGAAAACAAGTGGTTTTAAACTAGAAGGCACATTTGAGAACATTAGTTTAAAACCTAATTTTTCTGTGCCATTTAAAAGACTGAGCATTATTGTAGCTTAATTTTCTGCTTTAGTAGGTTAAAACAGTGATTTTCAATTTTTTCATCTCATGGCACACATAAACTAATTACTAAAATTCTGTGGCACATCAAAAAATGTACTTTTTGCTAATCTGACCAAAACTATAGGTATAATTTTGAGTGATTTACCAAAAATAATAATAATAGTAATTACCTACACTTTTTGCTCCAAAGTGACTTTTGAAAAAATTGGGTTGCCAATACTTGTATATAAGGAGTTCTGATACCAAGAATTAACTAATCAGATGCAATCTTATTATGCAACATGACCAATAAGATGTGATTCTATTATATGACCTATATATTTATGGTTCGGGACAGAGCATTCACAACAGTGCATTTTTGCTGTGTTGGCTGTTGTCATTTTTTAAAAAGTGCTTTTATTTATTTTAGAGAGAGAGGAAGGGAGAGGGAGAGATAGAAACATTGATTGGCTGCCTCCTGCACACTCCCTACCCAGGATCAAGCCCGCAACCAGGGTATGTGCCCAGACCGGGAATCGAACCCATGACTTTTTGGTATACTGGTCAATACTCAACCAACTAAGCCACACCGATCAGGGCTGTTGTCTTTTTTTTTCATTTGTCAATCTAAAGGAAAAGAGGTCAGTGCCCCTGATTAAATAGCCAAGTATTGCATTTTTAAAAAATTCTTGTGGCACACCAGTTGAAAATTGTGAGTTAAAATATTAATCATTTTCTCCAAATGGGCATTTATGGGATGATGCTACATTTTGGGGACTAGGGAATGCCTATCATTATTGAGTTCTACTTTTTAAGTGGAATGGTTGTCCCCCAAAATAGGTTAAACCCTTGAGGGATAAATGCTAGTTTCTATTAAGAGCTGGCAGTCAAACCAGTCAATCAGAATTTGCTTCAAACCCATGTAATAATCAGCAGGAATTATTCATGTGAAATTTATTTTTTCCCACTTTTACTGATATAATTGACATATAACATTGTATAAATTTAAGTTGTACAACATAATGATTTGATATATATACATATTGCAAAATAATTACCACAATAAGATTAGTTAATCAAGGAACTATACATTTTCTCTCACTCTCTTTTAAAATTTTAAATGCTTATCTTATGGAGAAGAATGAAATATAGAATTATTGAATGGCCATAATAAAGAATTTCAATCACAGTCATCTCTTAATGTGGAATATGATAGAATTAAATTTGTTAATTTATATTTTAGTACCAGTCATAGGTGCAGATTAGCTAGTTACTCATTTAAAGATAACTTGTTTCCTCTAATCACAGCACTTCTGACAACAAATGTGTAGCGTTTTCTTTCTACACCAACTAGTTCTTCAGCTCTCAGACACCACTGGGTGTCCTGCAGCTCTGTTCTGACACTACCTGGAGTCCGCACAGACCCACACATATAGAGCTCACACCCACAAGACTGCTCCCACTTCAGACACTAGTCCCAAGCCCCAGATTGCCACCTGTACTCCTGACTGACTGGCGATAAATCAGGGGTTCCCACAACCCCCTCCTTGGGTTCACTAATTTAATAGTACAGCTCACAGAACTCAGGGAAATGTTTTAATTACTACTACCAGTTCATTATAAAAGATACAACTCAGGCCCTGGCCAGTGTGGCTCGGTTGGTTGGGCGTTATCCCATTTACCGAAATGTTGCTGATTCAATTCCAGCCTGAATTTCAGGCTCCCTCCCTGGTAGGGGGCATGCAGGAGGCAACCGATCATTGATGTTTCTCTCTCTCTCTCTCTCTCTCTCTCAAAACGAATAAAAATTTTTTAAAAAGTTACAGCTCAGGAACAGTCAAAAGCAAAAGAGACATAGAGCAAGGTGTGTGTGTGTGTGGGCGGGGGGAGGGGGGCGTGAGTTTTCATGCCCTCTTTGGGCACATCAGCTCCCAACACCTCAATGAGTTCACTAAACCAAAAACTCCTTAATCCAGTTGTTTAGGGGTTTTTATGGTGGTTCCATGAATGGTTGATTATATTATTGGCCATTGGTGATTGAACTTAATCTCTGGCCCCTCTCCCCTCCCTTGAGGTCAGGGGTAGGACTGAATGTTCCAACCCTCAAATCACAGGTTTTGTTCCTCTGACAACTAGCCCCAATTTTCAAAGAGTCACCTTATTAGCATAAACTCAGATATCCTTGAAAAGGGCTATTATGAAAAACAAAAGATGTGCCTTTTAGGAAATTGCAAATGTTTTAGGAGCTTGCTCTTGGATCAGGGATGAAGACCAAATATAAATTTCTTATTATATCACACTATCACATTCTTAATCCTAACTGTGTCTTTCTCATCAAAGGCCTAAAATCATGGGGACCATTGTAAGAGGTTCAAACAGGTAGCTGTTATGATGCTGGAAGGTGATAGATGCATTTTTAGATTAGACCCATGAGTTTACTTTGCTCAGATGTTTCCACCAAACCTCTTTCCTCACATCTCCTCCCTATGAGACCATCTAAGCCAGAGGTTCTCAACCTGTGGGTCGCGACCCCTTTAGGGTTCGAACGACCCTTTCACAGGGGTCGCCTAAGACCATTGGAAAACATATATATAATTACATATTGTTTTTGTGATTAATCACTATGCTTTAATTATGTTCAATTTGTAACAATGAAAATACATCCTGCATATCAGATATTTACATTACGATTCATAACAGTAGCAAAATTATAGTTATGAAGTAGCAACGAAAATAATTTTATGGTTGGGGGTCACCACAACATGAGGAACTGTATTAAAGGGTCGCGGCATTAGGAAGGTTGAGAACCACTGATCTAAGCAAATAAATGAATTCAAGAAAATCAAAGAGTTCCTACCTGGTGAGGAGTGAGTGACCATGAACTTTCTCTGAATCGGGAGTCAATCAGATCGACTGGTCTTACTGAGAACTGTGCATGGTACCAGGGAGGAGAGTGGACAGAAGGCTAGGCTTGCAGTGGGATAATGCAAAGGATATGGGGCAGGCCAGGGCACTGCCTGGGCCACGAGGGCACATGTTGGCACATATTAAGTTCCAAATAGTTTTTCTTCAAGAACTCTCTGGCAGCTTCCCTATGTTAGGTATCCATTTCTAGGATTGTTGACCATGGTCACATGTTGAACACTAGAGGCCCAGTGCATGAAATTTGTGCACGGTTAGGATCCCTATCGGCTGCCTGCTGCCAGCTGCTGGCCGGGACCTCCCTTCCTCCGGTGGCTGCCAGCCCCGTCCCCTGTTGGAACTCCCGGTCGAACTCCCAGTCGAGGGACAATTTGCATATTAGGCTTTTATTATTATAGGATTGTTTTGAGTGTGTTGTGTGTGCCATGCATTGTGCTGGACACTAGAGCTGCTGAAGGAAAGCACTGCTCCCTCCCTCAAAGGCCTCAAAGTACTCGCCAAACTACGTTGGTCCAATCACCCACTATGCTATGGACTCATGAAAGTATCATGCTGAGAATCCATTGGAGGTCTGATAGAGTAACCAGATATTTTGGATGTTTCAGGTGGAAGGTGTAGCTGTTGGGTTCATGAGCGTGTGCTCAAGAGTGAACATGCAGCTCCTGCATGAGTGCTTTGACTTGGGGCCCTTCCACGGATTCTGCGTCCCACATCCCGATGATGTTCTGGAGCGGCCACGAGAGCTCAGCTTTCAAGAAAGTCAAGGTACAGGGGCTATCACAGGAACATGTCAGGAATTAGATCCATGCCTGTGCACAACTGTGTTTTACTAAGTGACGGAACTAATTTTATAGCTCCTTCTGGAATTCTCTTTAAGGTATAGCTTCTTCCCCTGGTTAACCAAATCCTTGTGCACATATCCATGAGCTCAGATAGTCTAAATTTTAAATTTTAGTTTAGTTAAACATAGTGGCCTTGCAGTTTAAGGTTTCCTAAACTCAGAATGTCTGCCTTCAGATTGTTCATGGTGAAATAATTGGTAGTATTTAATGGTTTTACGTACACATGCAAGCGTAATTATAATGAGTGAATTTTTCAAATCACTAACTCAAGAAGTTCTATATGCCTTTAACTTTTAATCCAACCAGTTAGTGCTTCTGTGTTTATGCCGTTAGCAAATTCTTATGTAGTGCTGGCCTATTGCAAATAGTCATTTTTAACTTGTTTAATTTATTCCTACCCATCTGAAATAACAAAATCGATTTTAAAACATTGTCTGTATCAGGATTTTCATCAAGTGAAATTAGGTAATCTCAAACTTTGGTATTTTAATTTACGAACGAGATCTTACTGCATTCCTGGGTATCTTTGCAGTTAAATGTTTCGGTTCTTAAATCAGACAGGTGCAGGCAAGGTATGTTAATTCATTTCTCTACACCAGGGTTTCTTCATTTCTAAAATAGGAAAACCAGTGATACCTCCCACATAGAGGAGTTGTGAAGTTTCACTGAGATTACCCATGTCAAGGGCTTTACTCTAGCGCTCAATAAACGCTGGCCATTGCTGTTAGCAATTGTTATTTCTTTGTGATTGGCCTTTCACCCACTTGAGTCTTCCCAAGTTAAAATCTGGGCATTTTGAATTGTTCCACTTTCTTGTTTCTGCAAAATTATACGTATATCAAGATTGTTAAAAAAAAAAAAATAGAAACACACTGGGTGGTGGCAAAGTTCCTGTTAATCTACACAATGGCACGTGCTGTCATTCCCTCGATGGGAGACCAAGTGCCTGGATGTACAGAGCTCATCTGAATGTCCACTCGGTGCAGAGAACGAGCGCAGCCATGGATGCAGAGGTGGTTTCCTTTTTGTACTGATGACTGCACTCTTCCCAAAAGAGAGATTTGAGGTCACTATTTTTTAGTAGTGAAGGCTGACTCGCCCATGCTTTTAAGCAGAGAGATGTTGGCGTGCACTGCTGGAACTTTTCAGCATGAGACAGTCTTCAGTCATAAGTTATCATTGTCATTTTCATATGTATAAATTCTTATCAAAAGTGGCATTAAATAGGTGTTATAGATCAATTTTCTCATGTATAAAATGGAGATAAAAAAAATAGTCTCTAACCCAAAGAATTGTTGGGAAGATTAAATGTTAGAATGTACGTGATGTACTTAACTCAGTGCCAAGTACAGAGTAAGTCCTAAAAAAATTTTAAGTTGTTCCCCTCCCCGCCCCCCTTTGCCTCAGTGGTTGAGTGTCAACCTATGAACCAGGAGGTCATGGCTTGATTCCTGGTTGGGGCACATGCCTAGGTTGCGAGTTCGATCCTCAGTGTGGGACGTGAAGGAGGCAGCCGATCAATGATTCTCTCTCATCATTGATGTTTCTATCCCTCTCTCCCTCTCCCTTCCTCTCTGAGATCAATAAAAATATTTTTAAAAAACAAGTTGAAATGATATCGTCTTTTCCAGTGTGTTCCTAAGAAGCTTTGAGGCTACTGATGATCGTGCCAGATGTATGTAGAATGAATGGAAAATTCCTATTCTGGAAACTTACGGGGAGAACAAAATTTAAAATTTAGACTTAAAAACACACATAATCTAGTATATCCCTGTTTAGCAAAAGCCCTCAGAGATATAGAAGCTGAAAGAAGTTCTATTTCTCTCTATGGCCTTTAATATTTTTACTTAAAATTAGTTGGTCTCAAAAAAGGATGGTACATTAAGGAAATGAGGAAACTTGTGTTATCTTCTGTGCCTTGTTTATTTTTGAAAATCCAGTTTTGTGTTCACTGACAGAAAGATGATTATGAAATTTTCACCAGGGAGCACTATTGTAGCCTTCCAAATAACTCAGGGATGGATCCACAAATAATCAACAGCTCATTATGTCTAAGAAAAGAGTCATCACCACATTTGCTGCCATCTTCCTATCAACAACAAAGAATGAGGCTCCAGAGAAAATTCTATGATCTCCTGTTCATGTTTTTTCTGATGAAAGTCTCAAGTTAAAGGAAATATAATTTCTCTAAAATATGAACTAAAATTCTTGGTTCAGATGGGCATACATCATTGTGCCTTATACCTTGTATTTTGTTTAGTGCTTTTTTTCAAAGGATTTTCATATATATCATCTCATTTTGTTCCTATAAGTTGATAGGAGACCTAGGATAGGTGACATGGTTTCTTTTTTACACCTGCCCAAGCTCATGCAAGGCTTTAAAGCTCATCAGGGACTAACCCAGCACCCAGCTCCCGCCCTGTCTGCTTCGCAAGGTGTAACTTATGTAAGATGGCTTTGACTGAAAACTCCAGTGGGTTTTACTACACTAGATACATGATCCGTTTTTTTTACTTCAGCGAGGTATTTGATTAGCACTTTAATGAGTTCACAGTGGCATATCCCTAAGATTGTCACCAGACCGGCCATATGGGGGACCAGCCCTGCCTGGCATGGTCCCGGACCTTTCACGTGTCAGGCGACCTCCAGGCTCTTGCAGGAAAGGTTTCAATATTGAGTCTGAGTAAGAACAAAAGCAAGTTTTATTCAGGTAGAGAAAGAGAGATGCCAGGGTGCGGATGCTGCTCTGAAAGAAGCAAGAGTGCATGTCCAAATGGATGCAGGCCAGCTGGAGTACCTTGTTCCTCGCGGTCAGTTCCCGGGATTTTACGTGATCCCGGCTTTTGAACTTTGTGGCACCAAATTGTCTCCACCTTTGGGTTGGGTGAGGGTCTTGCTCCTAATATGGTCTGTTCTTGTGTTGGTCCTCCTTGGGCACCCCCTTCTACTTGTGGTGTCGGTTTTCATTATGAGGCTGATAAAATGAGTTTTGGGCTCGGCCTCTGGTCAGTTTTTTGTCTCCATCTTGGAATGACCTGACAGTAGCTCGTTCCTGTTATTGGTGACTTCTGTGACCATGGCAGGGGTGTCAAATGTGGAGGTGGGGGCTCTGATGAAAGGGCTCACTGGCCTGTGAAGCCCGTTCCTACTTCCTCCTCCCACTTGTCGGGAGTTTTCCCTAACTTATTTCTATCCTGCCTCAACACTATTGTGTGTGCTCTGAACAGATTCCATCTGTGGACTCTTCACCTCTGTGTCTGTGGGATTTAGAACTGGCCGGCCACTCTCCCCTGTGCCAGAGGCAGGCCAGAACTGCCAGGAATTAACACTCTGAACGCAGGCTCTCTTTGCTTGTCTCACATCACGGCCCCCTTACTACTATTTTCTCTGTCAGCTCCCAGGTAAATGGTTGAACTAGAATCCTTGACTCCACGTCTGCTTCTCGGGGAACCCACGCCAAGACGCTGCTGTGAAAACATACACAAGTGATAGTAGTCAGGGAATAAATACTCATGCTTCTGGTGGGAGAACTGGGAGACAGGAGTTTCATACTGTTTCCCGCAGTTCTTCCACAGAGTTAGGTTCCAGCTGTCCACAGTGGTGAGCTGAGCAATGGCACATACTTCACCTTCCCTTTCTCTCTTCCTCACCACCCTCCTGGTGCTTCCTGGGATCACCTCTCAAATAAACTGCTGCTTCTCACATCCTGGACTCAGGGTCACGTCTTTTCCCACCAGCTGTGAAACTTGCAATTTCACGCCAGTCTGAACCTTTCCAAGCAGAGTAACATCCCAGCTCAACCTTCCTAAGCTAATACTGTGGCTCCCCGTTAGCTATTCACACACATTCTGATCAGCCTGCTGTCCATCCTATCCGCCATATCCGAAGTTAACATTGCATTTAAAAAGTTTACTGAGCACTTTCAATTTGCATTTTACTTGACTAATTTGTACATGTTTTCATTTTTAGCCATCCATTTTGCATATATAACCTATCACAGACATGAAAATTTTGGTTTATAATTATTAAATCTTGGGACCAAACTGGGACCAATGGGAACAATGTCTAAGGATACAGATTTTGTCCCAGTGTAAGGAAAATCTGATAAAAGTGTATGTTTTTATTTAGTAGAGTACCTAGTATAGAAATAGCAAGTTCTCTGAATATTGGAAGAATTCATAAAGAAACACAGATGCTAAGAGTCTCTGAATACTTAGTGAAGACATATCAACATAGTCCATATGCCTGGCAGTTTATGAATATATTCCTTCAGTGACAATACAATGGCTCAAAATATTTTTTTTCCAGTTGGCCCCACCACTGGCTCTGCCCAGCCTTTGCAAATCAAGCTGTGTCTTGTTCACTGTATCACACAATAAAGACTTTGGAATCAGAATTGAGCTAGCAATTTTCTTGATAATGCATAAGGCAAAATAGGTCACAGCCTGTGTGTTTCCACAGCTGTATTGGCATTGCCACATTTTCTACTTAAAAAAAAAGAAGCAAGAAGCAAAACTTTTGTTTGTCATGTATGACCTGGGGAACAAGGATCTGTTTTAAATGAGGCCTGCAAGGTTCAGACCGGTGAATCTCAACATACCACTGGGGCCTAGCATACAGGGTCTCTGTGGAACGTAATGTGCCATTGGCAGGGAAAAATATAATTTTATATAACAGAATGGTGAGCTTTCAAAAGAATAACCAATATAGCCCCTCACGAATATAACCAACTCACCTAGGAAAAGTGCTGCTTACTATACATTTAGAAGATCCTTCAAAATATAATTTTTATAACAAATCTACATAAAACATAGCCATGCTGCCTTTTAAATTTAAAAAAATCACTCTTTGTCATGAAATGTTTCTTTGTGTCTTAAATTTATTTTCATCAAACTTACATTTGCTTCTGACCTCAGATTCTCTCCTCTGTAGGGGTAGGAAACATCTGGAATCACTCTCCATGTGCCAGATCTAAGAAACAATGGTTAAATCAAACCATTTATTGTGTCTCAATAAAATAGAAGACGGGTCTTTTAGTCCATCTTCCCAAGGTTCTGTTGTATATGCCCGGTTGCCTTCTAGATTACTTTGTGGATTTCAAATATGGGTGAAGCACTCGTCTACAGAGAATAGCAGTGTTTCTGCCAAAATATTTGCATTATGTATCTCAGAATATCTATTTTAATATCCAGTATGTTCTGTAGTTATTTAACTAGTGACCCACTAGGACTCTGTATTACGTTGTTCAGGCTGACATAACAAGAGTACCACAGACTGGGGAGCTTAAACAACAGAAATTTATTTTCTCACAGTTCTGAAAGCTAGAAGTCTGAGATCAGTGCGTTGGCAGGGTTGGTTTCTTCTGAGGCCTCTCTCCATGGCTTCTAGATGGCTGCTCTCTCCCTGTGTCTTCGTGTGGTCTTCCCTCTGTCCCTGTCCATGTCCTAATCTCCTCTTGTTACAGGGATACAGTCATATTGGCTTAAAGGCCACCATATGACCTCATTTTACTTTCATTAACTCTTTAAAAGCGCTATCTCCAAATATAGACACATTCTGAGGTGCTGGGGGTAGGACTTAAACATGAATTTTGTGGGGACATAATTTAGCCCATAAACACCTAGGATCCTGTGTCAATGGTTGTCTGGAGCCCTGTGGCCACGTCTGCAAGGCTATGGCAGTAATGCAGGTGGTGGTGGTACCTGTGAGAAACCAAGACCTCGGTTCTTATCTTCTTGAAGGAAGGATTTCAGTCAAGAGACAAAGTGCAGTGAAACAAGAGAGGGCTCAACAGAGAAGAAGCAACAGGAGAGCCTAGGCCAGTGGTCGGCAAACTCATTAGTCAACAGAGCCAAATATCAACAGTACAACGAGAGAAATTTCTTTTGAGAGCCAAATTTTTTAAACTTAAACTATATAGGTAGGTACATTGTTATTAACTTAATTAGGGTACTCCTAAAGCTTAGGAAGAGCCACACTCTTTGGAGACAGGTTCAGGGGGTTAGCCTAGGAAGAGCTGCCACTGCCCATTGCTCCCCTGGTTGCAAGTCTCATGGGGTCTCTTAGAGGGGGAAAGGTGGGGAGGGAATGGCATGGGCTTGCCCCTCTGGAAAGAGCTGGGTCCCTTGCGTTGAAGGTATTTATCTCTCTCTCTTGCAGATAGGAATCTTAGAGGAGGGGTCAGGGAAAGATCTCAATAGAATATCCATCAGCTTTCCAGGTGTGTCCTTTCAGGGTAGTGGTCTCCACTGATTGGTCAGCGCCAGGGGAGGGTGTCATTAGTCAATGCAGCTGGTCCTGAGGCAGCCATGGCATGGTTTGTCTGGTTTTGCTGCTTTTCTGGGCCTGGAGCTGAAACACAACTGAGGACTAGATGTTATCTTTGGGGAAGAAAGATCAGGAGTTCCAAACCTCATGACCAGTGATAGGCTAAGGGTGGAAAGATTACCCTAGGGGCGAGGTCCTTGTTTTCCCAATTTTGCCCCTTCCTAGGCACATGGGGCTTTCCACCCTGATGACCTTCTGTACCTGACCCATTGTCCTTGCTCTGCTCACGTCTGTCGAAATGCCTTTTACATTGGTAACAGAGTCCACTCTACTTAATGCTCATACGTGCTCTGTTATAATTTGAATTTTGTCTTTTTTTTAACCACTAAATATCTTTTTAGTATAGAAAGGGGACAAAATTTCATTCTTCCAAAACTTTAGCTACTCTTGTCAACTTTGATATTCTAGAATTAACTAATGCTTTACTGGAGATGTTGACAAACAAGTAATACCAGGTCTATGCCCAGACTAATGTCTTTCTCTCCAAGGTTGATAGTAAATGCTTCCATGGCAAAAAAATGAAGTGACAAACAGAGTAGAACTAGAATCATGGACACCTGGTATAGGCTAACAGATGTCAGAGGGGAGGTGAGAGGGCTGGATGGGAAGAAAGAAGGTGAAGAGAATAGCCAAAGAACATATATGCATAGCCCCTGGACACAGAAAATAACGTGGAGAGGGCCAGAGGAAGGGGAGGGTCTAGGTCAGCGGTTCTCAACCTGTGGGTCGCGACCTCTTTGGTGGTCAAACGACCCTTTCACAGGGGTCGCCTAAGACCATCCTGCATATCAGATATTTACATTACGATTCATAACAGTAGCAACATGACAGTTATGAAGTAGCAGTGAAAATAATTTTATGGTTGGGTCACAACATGAGGAACTGTATTTAAAGGGCCAGAAGGTTGAGAACCACCCGTCTAGGTGGAGGGGACCATGGGTCAGGTATAAAGAGGGGGAAAACTTCAAAATATTAAAACAGCGGCACCAAATGATTCTTAAGGCACCCACTTAAGAATTTGTTATTTTGCAGAGAGCAAGATGACTAGAAAACGCATTCTGACTCTCCTCCTAAGCACTGGGAATGGCCTCTGGCTAGGCTGTGCTAATCACCTGACATTCATTTCACAATGGTAGAAATGCAAATGCATTTTTACATAGAGCCTTGAGGTCTTTGAAAGGAAAGTGGCTTTATTTATATTCGTTATGATCATTATGTGCTGGGATTATTTTCTCAGTAGGCAATGTCTCTTTTGCCCACATTTATGAAGCAGGGGAGAAGGCATTTAATGAATTTCAAGAGTGTATTTAACTGTAAAACACATCTCACTTAGTATATTCACATGTAAATAGCCCTTTTATTAATTCTCTTTGGTGACCTCTCTTCTTCTGGTTGGAGATCACAGTTTGTTGTTGTTTTCCATTCCCAAATGGTAGGCTGAATGATGATAATGAAAGATTATGCAAAAAAAATCCATGTTTAAAATAATGTTGATATGCCACTTGTGTTGCCGGCTAATTATAGTAATTTGGCCATTACACTATATGGTGTCAGGAGTTAGTTACTAGAAAACATGGTGATAGAGGTGATTCAGGGGATTTTCATCCCAACAGGCTGCTTGATCCTACTGACTTTTCTGTTGAAAATCAATTGCTTGTGAGTGAATGCTCTGAATGTCCCCGTGATGAAATTGGCTGTCTGTGGGCTGCACCCATTGCATTGGGGTCACTGTGAGTTCTGTGTCTGTTTACACAGTGTTTGTGAGACTCTTAAAATATCACGGATCTACCTAATTTAATCTGAGCAAAGCAACTAAGGAAGCAATTACTAAGAATCATAGTCTTTGCACATGGCAGCCAACAAAGGAAAATGTATTAATTCTAAGCCCAACATGAAGCCATTTATTTTGCTGCTGGATTGCAACCCTTTCTACACTGCAGAGTCCTCTGGCTGTTGGTGTCTGCACACTTTCAGGAGAGCACAGGTTAGTTCAGTGCAAGACTTGGAGCAGTCACCTTGGAAGCTGGCTCTGACTTCAGGTTCCTATTTGGCGACATTCCATTTCCATTCAAGGTTATTAATATATGTTCAGATTTTCTATTTTTCAGTGTGTAGGTATGTATATATAAATATATGTGCACACACACACATATATACGCACACATGCACACATACTGTTAAAAATGATTAAAGAAGACAATATAGGTGATGTAAACTAGCTTTATTTAATACTTCATAAAGTGGATAGACTCCTTTTGGAGAATTGCAGAATGGGGCAGAAGGCTGGAAGCTTTTAGGGGATACAGAATAAAGAACAAGGACGAGAAAAATAGAAAATATCCAATTAGCTGGAGCCACAAAATCAACCTTGTTTGGATGAGAAAGAGTAAGGAAATAAGCATAAAGCCCAGAGTCGGTTTGCTGTTTGGGGATTGGATGACTGGATATGCTGCATTTCTTGGTCAAGAGGCACATTTACAGGAACACAAAGGTTAGATCTGTTTCCATTTGCTGATGTGGCACTCCAAGAGGAGCAGCTCTATCTTGGGCCTAGCAGTTATTGAAAAAACTAGAGACCCGTTGCATGAAATTCATGCACGGGGTCGGGGGGGTGTCCCTCAGCCCAGTCTGCACCCTCTCCAATCTGGGACCCCTTGGGGAATGTCCAACTACTGGTTTCAGGCCTAAACCAGCAGTCGGACATCCCTCTTGCAATCCGGGACCGCTGGCTCCTAACCGCTCACCTGCCTGCCTGCCTGCCTGATTGCCTCTAACCACTCTGCCTGCCTGCCTGATTGCCCCTAACTGCTCTCCCCTGCTGGCCTGATCCCTAACCGCCTCTGCCTCAGCCCCCCACCACTGTGGCTTTGTCTAGAACAGGGGTGGGCAAACTTTTTGACTCGAGGGCCACAATGGGTTCTTAAACTGGACCGGAGGGCCGGAACAAAAGCATGGATGGAGTGTTTGTGTGAACTAATATAAATTCAAAGTAAACATCATTACATAAAAGGGTACGGTCTTTTTTTTTTTAGTTTTATTCATTTCAAACGGGCCGGATCCGGCCCGCGGGCCGTAGTTTGCCCACGGGTGGTCTAGAAGGACGTCCAGAAGGATGTCCAGAAGATGTCTGGTCTAATTAGCATATTACCCTTTTATTAGTATAGATATATATGTACACACACACACACACACACACATACATATTTTTGCACAAAATTAACTACACAAAAATATATTTATTTATAATAAATTTGGGGAAATATTCAGCTTCCCTAAAACTGAATTGCACATTAAAACCCAAGATCTTTTGCTCCCCTTTTCTGCCTACTAAGTTATAAATATGTGTTGTAAGTAAGATAGTCCATTCTCGGCCAGGAGATTCCTAACTCAGAGTTTGTGACTGCTATGAAGGTTGACTAATTCAACACTCTGGAATACAATTTGGAAATGATTATCAGAACCCATTAGATGTTCGTATTCTTTTACCTCAACTGTGGCAAATCTGAGAAAATAATATTAAATCTGTAAAAATATACATATTCAAGACTATTCATTAAGCATAATTATAACGCTATAAATGAACAAGCAAAAAATATCCAAATAAATAAACAAACTAAAAAACCCAAAATTTCTCACAAGAGAGGCATTGCTGAATTTGTAAGTGTCCACTGGACAGATGTGCAGTAGCCGTTAAAAAGGTTACCAATAGTGAGGGGACATGGTTACAATAAATCTTATGTGGAAAAAGTCCATGCAAAATGAATTGAAGTACAAGTAAAACTACTTAAGAAACTTGTGCTATGAAGAGTACTAGGGGGTAATCATTTAAAATGACAAAATTGGCTGTCACAGAAAGGACATCAAGGCAATGCTTTTTAAAAATTTACTTTCTCTTTTTTAAAACGTGAAAACAATCTTAAATTCATAGAAAAGTTGCAGGTACTTTTTTCCCCCTAATCCATTTGAAAATTAGTTGCTGCCATTTATGCTGAGTCATCAATGAATACTTTATTTAGTGTTTCCTACAGAGGACCATTGTCCTTTACAACCTTCAAACATCCATCGAAATCAAAGCATTCACTTGAATATGTTACTACCATCTAACTCGAAACCCACAGACCTCGTTCAAGTTTCCCCATTTGTGCCAATAATGTGCTTCATAGCAGAATGACTTGGTCCAGAATGACAAACTGCACGTAGTTGTCATATTACCTTTCATTTTAACATATCTCTTACTAGAGGCCCAGTGCATGAAATTTGTGCACGAATAGAATCCCTAGCGGCTGCTGGCTGTCGGCCAGGGCCTCCCTCTCCTGGCTGCCAGCTGCTGGCCGGGGCCTCCCTTCATTCCTTGTTGCCTCCTGGTGGTCAGCACACGTCATAGCAAGTGATCGAACTCCCGGTAGGTCGAACTCCCAAGGGAACACTTTGCATATTAGGCTCATATATATAGATGAATTAATCAAACCAGTAATGAAGTCAATAAAGATAAAATGTTTGAGAAGGTTAACAAGTATAACTGATTCATATAGAGCCCTGCAATAGGATATATACTCATTTCATGGACTCAAGGAAGGAACATTTACAAAATTGACCACATGCTTAACAAACTTTAAAGGATTAAAATCATACAAAGTAGGTTATCTGACTTCAATGCAATTGCTAAAACCTAGTAATAAAAAAATTACTAAAACATACCAAATAGGTAAAGAAAATGTGGTTATGGATATATTGATTTTTACTCGTAGTCTATCCTTTTTTCATTATATATTTTGTGTCTTTGTTATTAGGTGAATAATTTTAAATCATTATAAATCTTCCTTGAGCTTTTAAAAATCAATTATGAAGTGTTCGTTATCTCTAGTGATTTTTGTGCTTTAAAGTCTACTTTTTCTGATTTTAACATGGCCACACTTGCTTTTTTTGATTCATGTTTGTATGTCATATCTTTTTTTGATTCTTTTATTTTCATCCTTCCTTGCATTTTAGATATGTCTCTTGTAAAGAGGATAGAGTGGGTTGTTGTTTTCAATTTAGTGTGACAACTATTATCTTTTAATTAGAGTATTTGGTCTGTTTGCTTTTTATATTCTTATAGCTACCATCTTACTTTATATGTTATGCATTCCTTATGTTTCTATGTTTCATTTCTGGTGTTATTTATTTGTGTCTTTTTAAAAAATATCACCAGAGTCTGTTTAATTTGTATTTTCAAAGAACTAGCTTCAGGATTTAATCAGTTCTATTATATTTTATGACTACATCATCAATAATTCATTGCCACAATAATGCTGCTAATAAACAAGTACAAACCACAGTGACATACCAAAATAAGCATATTTTCTCATGCAGGTGGGGTTAGCCAGGAAGCTCTGCTGATCTTGACAGTGTCTTCCCATGGGTCTTTGGGTTGGCTGTGTATTGGCTGATCTAGGAAGGCCTTGGCTCTGCTTCATGTGCTTTCCCTTTAGCAGACTAGATTGGGCATGTTCTCAGGGTGACAGGGTGTAAGAGGCTGAATGGAAACATAAAAGGCCTCTTAAGGTCTAGGCTTTAAAGTAACTCATGTCACCAATCTAAAGCAGGTCACATGGCTGAGCCCAGAATCAGAGTGAGAGGATACTACGTGGAAAAGGGCCTGAATATGGGAGGGTGAAAAATCAACATCATTGCAACCCATGTTCACAAAGAAAGATGCTAATGATTTTTATCATGGCCTTCTTCTCCTGTCATAAGGAGACACAAATTCTAAATTAGCCTAGAGGATGCTAAAACCTATAGTCAAATCTCAAGACAAAGATCTGGGAATTACCAGTGCACTACGCTCAGGTTCATCATACTGTATGGCTTAGAGTCTGCATTGCACTCCAGGTGGGAGGCGTTTCCTTGAAAAATATGAACAAAGCCCTTTGTCCTCCTTTCACAGCCTGTCTAGTGTTTTTTGTATCATTGAGGACTTCATTATCAACCCTTTGCTGTTCATTTGGTCAATCAGCAAATGCTAAGTGCATCCCATAGTTTTAGGAGCCTAGTCTAGTACATGTTCTGTCTAGTACTGTCCAATGGCAGGATAAACATGCAAGACAAGTGAATTTATAATAAGAGAATTATTTTAAAGGTTAAAAAATTGTGGTGGTTCCATAGCAGAAGAAAATCTAAGTCATCTTGAGAGTATCAGAAAAGAAAGCTTTTGAGTCAAAACTTCAAAAACAAATTTGAGTTTTCTAAGTGAATAAGCAGAAGATTTTATTTTGTATATATAGAAGGCTCTTTGTAGATGTGATATATATCTTAATCCTCACTGGAGGTTATTTTTCCATTGATATTTAGGGAGAGTGGAAAAAAGAGGGAAAGACAGAGAGAAATATCGATGTGAGAGAAACATCAATTGGTTGCCTCCTGCACATACAGTCAGGGCCCAGGCCAGGGAAGAACCTGCAACCGAGGTACATGCCCTTGACCAGAATCGAACCCAGGACCCTTCGGTCTGCAGGCTGATGCTCTATCCACTGAGCCAAATCCGCTAGGGCCAGGAAGATTTTCTTGGCAAAAGGAACAAAATTCACAAAATAAAGTGATATTAGAGACCATGGCTTGTTGGCGAGATATATAAGTTCATTGTTGCTGGAGCATGAAGTGAGGGAGTGACAGGAAATGAAGCAGGACAGGAGATTGAAGGGAGGCAATCAAGGCCTTACATACCTTACAAAAGAGTTTAGATTATATTTCATCACAACATACCTGATGATGAACCATTGGGAATCTTTCATTATAAATGGATACACAGTCGACTTCCAAATCACAGGAAGACTTTCCAAGGGCCACTAGAGTGTCCAGGAAAAGATAAAGACGGACTGAACCAGAACAGTTATGGAAGAATCTGGGAGATATTTGGGAGAATTAATGGAACTTGATGTTTTACCGCACATGGGAAAAAAGGAACGTTGTAGAAAGGAAATATCAAAGATGTCTTCAGAAACCGATTAGGTGGTGGCCTATTTTGTGAGATGGGAATATTAAGAGTGAATGACTTGTTTAGTGGAGATGCTCTGATTTCTGATTCGGGCGAGTTGAATTGACTTTCCTAATAAGCATTTGAACACACAGCACTTAGCAACAGGTGCCAATGAGGTAGACTGAAACATGACCCACCAAAAGATGTCCACTTCCTGATCCTTGGAACCTATAAATGTTCCCTTCCTTTCAGAAGGCTCTTTGTAGGTGTGATTAAGGCTTTTGAGATGAAGAGATTATCCTAGATTATCTGAGGGGCCTGAAATGCTGTCACAAGTGTTTTATGAGAGAGAGATCGAGGGAGATAATACAGAAGAGGTGCCATGTGAGCATAGAGGCTGAGATTGGAATGATGTGGCCACATGGCAAGGAATGCTAGCAGCCACCATGAACCACCATAAGCTTGAAGAGGCAGGAACCAGTTTTCTCCTAGTGCCTCTGGAAGGAGCATGGCCCTGCTGGCCCCTTGATTTCTGCCCAGGATGTTGATTTTGGCTTTCTGGATTCCAGAGCTATGAGGGAATATATTTCTGTTTTTTTAAGCCAACAAGTGCATGGTAATTTGTTACAGAAGCCACTGG
This sequence comes from Myotis lucifugus, assembly GCF_000147115.1. NCBI lineage: Eukaryota > Metazoa > Chordata > Mammalia > Chiroptera > Vespertilionidae > Myotis > Myotis lucifugus. The sequence goes on from NW_005871253.1 coordinate 946,919, forward strand.
AAACTAACACAATTAGGAAGAAGACCAAATGGCCAGAGGCTAATCAAGGAAGGTAAATGTCAAGAAATAAGAACATCTTCACTCTTCAGCAAAACTCCTTGAAAGAGTCATTTGTGTTCATTGTTTCTATTCTCTTTTATTGTCTTGAGGCTACTACTTATCCTTTAGGTATCAGCTTATGTGCCTGGACTCCTCTGACTACTCAACCAAAAGCAGCTCCTAAGGCAGCGGTTCTCAACCTGTGGGTTGCGACCCCTTTGGGGGTCGAACGACCCTTTCACAGGAGTCGCCTAAGACCATCGGAAAACACATATATAATTGCATATTGTTTTTGTGATTAATCACTATGCTTTAATTATGTTCAATTTGTTACAATGAAATTGAGGGTCACCACAACATGAGGAACTGTATTAAAGGGTCGCAGCATTAGGAAGGTTGAGAACCAATGTCCTAAGGTCTTATATTCTACATGCCATCTATCATAACTTAGTATTTTCTCATTCATTTACTAACTAAATTGATTGGGTTGTGCAAGGTAGTTTTTTCATTCCTGAATCCCCAATATCTAGAATTTTATTGTCTAACAGAGTTGGTGTGACATATAAATTTTTAAATGAATAAACAAACATTCAGTGGGATAGTTTTGTGTGTGTGTGTGTGTGTGTGTGTATGCCTGCAGACCCTAATCAGTTGTGAGAGTCTTAAAGTAAGTACATCTTATTCATTATTTACTTTTGGTACCCAATTGAGTGCCTGCACCTCATTGTTCTCCATTGAACTTTAGTTGGAAGAGTGATTTAACTTAAATCTCTAATCTTTTCTCTTTCCTTTTCTTAAAACTGAGCAACTTAAATTCATTTGTATCTTTTGTGAAATCATTCACAGTATTAAAATACTAAACAAAAATGACTATCTTGTAATATTTTGAAAATAGAAATTTACTTTTATAATTAGACATTCTTTTTGAATCTTAATTGCATTCGTAATACAGTCTGCTGGGTGAGTAGCTACAAAAAAAAATTCTCTGCTGTGTGTGTGTGTGTATTTTTTAAAAAATACACACACACACACACACACACATACACACACACACACAGAAAAACCCTGAGGCTTTAATCTCTAGCTGACTCTGGACTCCCTGGCGCCCAGAAACCCTGCCACCTTGCACACTGGGTGTTACGTGGGCGCTGGTCTCGGCTCTGGTACTCTAGGCTGTGGAGCCCGGCCTGGGCTCTGGTCCACGATCTACTCAGGGGAAACACCTTCCCCTATCCCAGAGATCCCTCTTTATCTCGGCCTGCTGCCTGTGGAAGCTGGGTCACCCCTCTCACTACCTTGCCCTTCCTCCTAGTCTGCAGGTGTTTTCTGTCCTTCCTTGATATAAGTCTCCTCCTCACCTGGACCTCTGTTGGTAATTCTGGATAAATGTTCCTCAATTTAGTTTTATTTCCAGTCTGGCCCTGGTAAAGGACTCACTGGCTGTGAGCTCCCGTGTTGGGGCAGAACCTCGAAAGGTGCCAGGGACACACGAGGAGGAACTGAACTGTCTGGTTGCAGGTCAAGAGCTGGAGGGGCAGCTTTCTCCCAGACAGAGTGGTGGTAGGAAGCCATTACTCCTTTGCTGAGTCCCCCCCCTCTGTATCTCTACTTTAACAACAACAAAAAACATTTTTAGGAACTTTTGACAGAACTCTTAGATTTGATGTGGTCAGATAGATCAATAGTTTTCTTTTATGACTTCTGCCTTTTGCATTTAAAAAAATATGTTTTTATTGGTTTTGTTTGTTTGTTTGTTTTAGAGAGAGAGAGAGAGAAAGAGAGAAACAGCAATCAGTTGCCTCCTGCATGCAACCCAACCGGGGATTGAACCCACAACCTGTGTATGTGCCCTAACTGGGAATCGAACCAGCAACCTTTCAGTGCATGGGATGATGCTCAACCAACTGAGCCACACCAGCCAGGGCTGCCTTTTGCATTTAAGGAAGAAATTTTCCACCCCCAAGGTTATAGAGATATTCTCTTATATTTTTTCTTGTAATTTCAAACTATTTAAAAATATTTAGGCTGTTAATTTATCTGCAAAATATTTCTGTGTATTGTATGAAATAGGGGCTCAAATTAACTTTTTCTCATATGTTTAGTACTGTTGATTGTGTAGTTTATTATTTTCCCACCAATCCAAAATGCCACCTTTAACATATATCAACATCTCGTAATTGTCCAGCTCTTTTCTAGATTTCATTTTGTTCTATTTCTACTCCAATAAAACTTCTAATAATATGGCCCACTCTTTGTTCTTATTTCTTAAAATTTTGTTTACTACCTGTTCTTCCATATTTATGTTTTTATAATTAGCTTATTTTATTGCACTAATAAGCCTTTTTATTGATATTTAAAATAAATGTAAAAAAGCTCCAAATTGTATACTTTTATTTTTTCCTAATGCCTTTTAAAATGTATTATGGCTTTCCCTATGTATTAGTCCTATTAGCAAAGAGCAGGACAGAGCCAGGTTTTGTGGGACCCAAAGTCTGTACAATTTTGGGAGCCCTCTTACAGAAAAAGAATGAAAAATGATGAATGCAGGAGTAGCTGCGCCTCGGGAGGGGCCAATCCGGGAGGGGCCTGAACCTCCAACCTCATTAGCTTTGTGGTAAACCCATGTCAGATGAGCAGTCTCACTCAGAAAGTCCCAGCAAATTGTGCCTCCACTCTCACTAGGATAAAGCACTGGTGCATGACTTCTAAGCTGCACAGGTGATATAAGCAATAAACTAACAATTAAATTTGCGCCTGAGTGTGTTTTTAGTTGTGTGTCACATCTGAGGATCTCAGGGCACACTGTGAAAATTAAGTAACTCAACCTCACAAACCCCCAGAGACACAGGAAAGAGAGATAGAGCATCACCTCACCCCATTCTGAAATGCAGCCACCTCTGGGGACGAGCGTGGTAGCTGCTTAATAATAACCTGCAACACCCCAGGACGGTTCAGCCAAGACAATTAGTTGTTGTAGTTGGTAATTGTCTCGTGAAGCAGGGCAGTCACTGGGATTATTAGTTCACTGCAGATCTAATCCATTCTTCACGATTTCTAACTTCTTAGTAATTTTTTCCTAATTATAAAAGAAATGTATGCAGAGTGAAAGTCTGGTTTTCTTTCAGTTGTGTTTTTATGTAGTTCTTCAAATTTAAAACTTAAAATAGGAAAAGATTAAAAAAATAAAGTGCAGCTTAAGAATAGAGAGTTATCTATATGTTTTTTTGTTTAAATTCAAAAAGTTTGCACCTTGGCCAGTGTTGCTCAGTGGTGAAAGCATTGGCCCAGGAACCGAAGGGTCATGGGTTTGATTCCTGGTCAAGGGCACATACCTGGGTTGCAGGTTTGGTCACCAGCCCCAGTCAGGGTGCATTCGGGAGGCAACCAACTGATGTGTCTCACATTGATCTTTCTCTTTCTCCCTCTCCACTTCCCTCTCTTCCACTTTCTCTTAAAAAAAAATCAATGGAAAAAAATATCCTCGAGTGAGGATTAACAACAAAAAAGTTTGCTGCTGAGCAAAAGAAATCAATGATAGGACTCAGAATAGCAGCTCCCACTAAGAGGTAGATTAGTTGGACAGGAGGATTGTGGGTGGGGGAGTTTCTGGCCCTGGAAATGCTTTAGATTTCATTTGGGTGGTTGTTACATGGAAGCAGACACATAGAAATTCACACACTTTACCATATGCATGTTATGCTGCCCTTGTTGCCATGAGAGTGCTGCAAACTCCATGTGGACTGTCTGGAAAGTTTCGCAGGAAGCAGGACATATGCAGGAACTGGAATCATACTTTGTTTTATTCTCCCCAAAGTATCTATGTCAGAAGAGGGATTCTGAGTCCTTCACTTCTCTCTCATTTTTCCCCCCAAAGGAGCTGCTTGTTATGTGGGATGCAGTTCTCTCTCACTGCCCCTGCAACATGATGTATATCTCCTTGTATGCGCTCCCTTACACCCCCCGGGGCATGGGGGTTTTCCTCTTAGAATTTGATTCCTACTTTATTTCACCTACATCCTTTTCCCAGAAAGCAGGTAGAAGGGGTGTGAGTGATTGGGGGAACTGGGGGGTTGGGAGGCATTCTGCCGGGGGCAGTTGGCCCTGGCTGGGGGTAGAAAGGAAAACATTTGGGAGAGGAGGGGGAAGCAGAGAGGATCTGGCCTGGCCTCTGGGCTTCGCCAATGTTTTGATGTGGCGGTTGGGAAAGGTTAGAAACAAGAAGACAGAGCAACCGGGCCCCAGCTGGCAAGCGGTGTCTCTGGGGCCTTCAGCAGGGCCGGGTCCCTTCTGCATCTGTGGCAGCATTCCAGCAGGGCCAGCCCCTGGGCAGTGTCCTAGGGCTGCTCTGAGCCAAGGCCCACAGGCTGAGAGCAGATGTCATGGCTGAGAATTCCCAGCAGAGTAGGCACAGGGTGAGCCAGAGAGGAGGCATGGGAGTGGGAGATAGGAGAGAGGGGGAGAGAAAAAAGGGGAGCGGAGGGAGAGATAGAGTTAAAGAGAGGGGGAGGGAGAGGGGAAAGGGGGGGAAAGAAGAAAGACCAACAGGAAGAAAGGCAGGAAGAAAGACACAGGAAAGTAGGAAGAAAGAAAAGAAGGAAGGAAGGGAAGGAGGGAGGGAGGGAGGGAGGGAAGAGGGAGGGAAAGGAAAAAAAGGAGAAAGAGAAGAAGAGGGCTTTTTTGAGAAGATGGGGAAAATGTTTTCTACTATAATTTTAGTGACGGTTAAATACATGAAATTGCCCTGATTATTGACTTTCCAGAGCCTATTACAGCAATAATGCTGAGTTCCAGTTCTTCTTGCTTCGAAAGTAGAAAAGTGAAGAGTGCCTGTCAGACTGCATGCTCGCAGTATTGTCAGAGGACAAGCAGCCCTGGTGCTGATCTTTGGCGTTCAGATACAGCTAATTGTGGTCTTTTCCACGGTCTTTAAAAAAAATTTATATATATATTGATTTCAGAAAGGAAGGGAGAGGGAGAGAGCGATAGAAACATCAAGATGAGAAAGAATCATTGATCAGCTGCTTCCTGCATGCTCCCCACTGGAGATCAAGCCCACAACCCAGGCATGTGCCCTGACCAGCAATCGAACCATGACCTCCTGGTTCATAGGTCAACGCTCAACCACTGAGCCAAGCCAGCTGGGCCATGGTCTATCTTAAAATCATTTGAAAGCCTGCCATCCAGGAAGTTGATAATCAGTGTTATGAACTTCAAAGTGGGGTGGCGGTGAGGGGGGGCACGGTTGGTGGCTTCTCTGGAAGGATCACATGGCTCAGTAACTGGCAGAGGCTGAAGGCCTCCTGGTGCCAGGCCAGGCCCATCACTGACATCCTTGAGGGCACAGAGAGGTGAGAGTTGGGGTCAGCTGTGAAGAGCCTGTTCTTCCCACCTCATGGTGCTGGCCTCTGCAATACAATTCTCCAGACATGCTGCAGTTTAGAAATACTACTATGCCGTCTCCAATTTCCTGTGGCTCTGCAGATATTTATCATCTGTTTTCTGTCCTTATACCTACCTACCTACCTGTCTCTCTCTCTCTCAGATACTTCTCGCAGGCATAGCAGTCTGGATTCCCAGCAAACACTTGAGTCACAGGAACCTGATACTCCAGAGAGAAGGGAAAGTGTCCAGGTAAGAGATCATTCACGCATGCCTGGGGTGCAGGTGGTCCTAGGGGCTGCTGGTGCGGGTCGTGGGTGGTCCTGGTGTTCGGGAAATTCTAAGGTCTGATGCGGAAAAGGCCCCACCGTCACTAAGAGCACTGAAGTCGGGGGGACAGTGACAGTGAGCCCAGAGGAAGCAGACGGTGTGTTTGTGATGGACATGGAGCCTCACTGCTTTCTCCAGGAATACGGCTCTACCTTCCCTAGCACCCCTCCCCTGAGCTCAGGAGGCTGAGGTGGGTGCCTCTGTTCATTGAAAGCCAGTTAACCGTTTGAGTCCCAAGCAGCGCGATCCCGCTGCTGAGATTTTATGTCGAGAAAACATACGATTCATTTGAGTCCCAGGGGGTATTGAAAAAAACACTGTCGAAGAATCCCAAACAGCGCAACCGCGCTTTCTCTAAATGAGTACGAAAAGACCCAAACAGCGTGATAGCGCTTGTTTTATTTTATGTCGAGAAATACCAAGCAGCGCGATTGCGCTGCTTGGGACTCAAACGGTTAAACAATCCAGACTGTCTGAGGAGACTTGCACACTGTCCACATATGCAAATGAAGCAGCATTTTTCTTCCTGCAAACTACGGAAGCATCCACCACGGCTCCCTGGAGAGCTGTTGGCTGGGTTGTCCTGGCCTGGCCCCAGCAGGAGCCCGGCCGCCTCCTGCTGCCTGATGGGTGCTGCTGATGGAGCTCGCCTGTGCTGCTCCTGCCGCCCTCACCTGAAGAAGGGGAACCTGGAACAGTGGAGGCCAGCCAGCCAGGCTCGCTTCGCGGCCAACACTGTCCGCCTGGTCCCTCACCAGCGCTGTGTGGCCAGCATCTCAAGGCGCGTGTCGTGACACAGCTCCTTCAGCTCTGTCCTGCCGACTCCTTCGTCCCAGAGGCCCAGAACCCACCCTGAGCCCAGGATGGGGGCAGGGGTAGTGCCCAACTCTTTTACTTCTCCTTTCCACCCTCGGACAAAGCAACATGCCCTTGCCCATCAGCTCATGCAAAGAAAATCTTGGGAGTAGAGGGAGGATGTTTATCTTAGCACTAGGCCACCGGGCGTCTCCTCCTGATTTTCATATTGTCTCTGTGGAAAATGCATTCTTCTCCCACAGACCACAAAGGGACCCAGTCCGTAGCTGGCTGGGTCTTGCATTTCCAATGCTGGTTTAGTCTCTGCACAGAGGTTGGGCCCTCCAATGGCTCAGGCACTCACCCAGATGCTGAAAGCCACCAAAGCAGCCTGGGCCTCCAAGAGGTGGTGACGGGCTGGGGGAGAGGAAAGCACCCTAACTCAGTGTGTGGGAGAGACGGTGGGAAATCTCCCAGAAGAAGAGACTGAGGGGAACCCGAATCGTTCAAAGAAGGTCGTATGACATGGATTAGATTGAGGGACATGACGCTGATGAATGGAATGTAAAAACAAGCAAAACAAAACTCTGTGCAAGGAAACTCTATTCTGGCAAAAACTGAGTAACAGAAACTGGACTTACTGTCCTGCCTGAAACAACTAAAAACTGGCCAAAATACACGAAATCACAGTTTTTAAGACACTGCTCCTCGGGTAACGATGGAGAGTGACCTCTGAGTGATGGGCAAGGAGCCGGGTGAGTCCTCTGATGGCCTGACTGCTGCCTGAGGAGAGTTCCCGGCCACAGCGCAGGGCGGCAGGAACCCGGGGAGCCCGCCGAGTCCCTGGGCTGTGGGGACAGATCTGTAGGTCCCTGGAGAGTAAAGCCACTCAGGTTTGCAGGACAGAGTGCCCGAGGGCAGAGAGCTTCACAGAGAGGTTCTACGCCAGGAGAGGGTCACTCTGGAGTACTCAGCTGCGGACTGACCAGCTCATGCATGTGAGGAAACTACTGAAGGTCAGGGTGAGCGCACCTCCCAAAAAGATCAGAGTTCACGCACTGCCTGGCCCCATCAGCCAGGAGGGAGACCCTCACGACACAAGGCACTGGGAGAGTCCACAGAAGGGCCCTGCATCAGTAGGAACAGTGACCTCGACAGAGAGCACGGCTCCAGGCCTAACACAGTTTTAAAGCAAGACCTAAAGGATCAAACTTTTTTCCAAGTACCTTAGCTGAGTCCCAGAACACAGTTCAAGAATATCTATAGTAATACGAAATTATCATCGCCCAGTTTGGTTACATCATAATGTTCAGAATCCAATAAAAAATGACCAGGGCCGCAAAAACTGGGAATACATGTTGCATAAAGTGGAGGTGACTCAATTGAAGCCAACCCAGATCTGAAGCAGATGTTAGAATTAGTGGACAAAACATTAAAACAGTTGTGATAACTATATACGTTCTAAAGATTAAGGAGAGACATAAAAGCACCCCAAATAAAACTGGTAGAAATAAAACTATAATTCATGAGCTGAAAAAGACACTGGAAGATTAATCACAGATCAGATATCGCAATAAAAAAGATTAGTGAACTTGAAACAGGAATGAGAGTTTGAAAAAAAGATCACTGTGGGGTGACTTCAGGTGCCTAATATGTATGTAATTGGAGTCCACAAAAAAGAGGAGAGAGAGGTTGGAACAAAAAAATATTTGAAGAAGTAATAACTAAAAAAATTCTAAATTTTATAAAAATAATAAACCCACAAGCTCAACAAATAGCAAGCACAGGGAACATGAAGAAGACATGCCATACTGTGATAATCAAATAGTGAAAAGGTAGTGGTAAAGAGAACTTTTTCAGTTTGATGGTTATTTTTGAAAAGTCTATATAGCTAACATCACACCTAATGGTAAAAGACTGAATGCTTTCCATCGAAGTCAGGAACCAGGCAAGAATGTCTCCTCTCACCACGTCCATCAGCCCGGCTGGAGAGTGCACAGAAGGGTCCTGCATCAGTAGGAAAAACAAAATTTATACTGAAGGCTGCCTACGGATGGTACAAAAAGACAAGGAAAGAAATAATAGGCATCTAGATTGGAAAGGAAGAATTAAAACTCTCTTTTATTTGAAGAGAATCATCTAGAATCTACAAAACAGCTACTAGAACTAATATGTACTTTGGCAAGTTGCTACATATACACAAAATTAATATGCAAAGTTTAATTTTACCTCTACAGAATAGCAATGAACTGTTAGAAATTGAGTTAAATATCATCCACAATAGTACAAATATACAAAATATTTAGAGATAAATCTGACAAAAGATGCTTAAGACCTGTATACACTGAAAACTACAAAATAATTCCGAGAGAATGTAAAAAGACTTAGATAGTTGAAGAGATATCCTGATATCCCATGTTAATGGTTGGAGACTCAGTAGTGCCAAAATGCCAATTCTTCCCAAATTGGTTAATGCAGTCCCAGTCAAGATTCCAGGAGGAATTTTTATATAAATCGAAAAATTGATTCCAAAATTGAAGTGGAAAGGATCTAGAGTAGCCAACACAATGTTGTTCTGGAAAAAGAACAACATTGTAGGACTAATGCTTCTGATTTCATGACTTACAATTAAGTTCTTGGAATTAAGACCGTGTAGTAATGGTGTCAAGGTCAACACATAGATTAATGGAACAGAACAGAAGATCCATAGACTCTGAATATCTATACTAATAAAAGGGTAATATGCTAATTAGACCAGATAGACTGGATGTCTTCTGGATGTCATTCCGGATGTTCTTCCTGACAAAGCTGGGGCCTGGCCCGGGAGAAGCCACCTGCAGTCTCGGGTGCCTGTGGCCAACCCAAGGGAGGGAAGCCCAGGTCCCGGGTGCCTGCGGGCAGCCAGAGGGACGGAAGCCCCGGTCCCAGGTGCCGGAGGGAAGCCGGTGCCGGCAGCTGGGGGATGGCAGGCCTACTCTTGCACTAATTTTCGTGCACCGGGCCTCTAGTAATCTATAATGACAAAAAACAGGTCATTGTTTGCCTGGGTTGCAGAATGGCATGGGGTGGGGCTGAGGGGCACATAGAAACACAGAAGCTTAGTTGTGATGTGTATGCTCATTTTTATGGTGATTTTTTTATGAATGCATGCATAGGTCAAAACTTTTCAAAAGGTACACTTCAAATATATGCAGTTTATTATATGGCAGTTGTACCTCAATAAAGCAGTTTTAAAAACCTAGGGCAGCCTTTAGTTTAACAGTATAAAGAAGAAAAGTATTTTATGCTAGTTATTATTACTAACATTTACAGAGAATTAGGAATTGCCAGCATTGTGCTAAACATCTATCTGTCTTACCTCTCTCTCATCTATCTTACCTATTTATCCTTATTTTATTCTCATAACAACCTTATGCGGTAGGTGCTGCTCTTCGCCCCCTTTTCCAGATGAGGAAACTGAGACCCCGAAACATTCTCACTGCCACACAGCCAGCGAGCAGTGGATCTGACCCAGGCGGTTTGCTTCAGAGCTCGGGCTCTGAGCCACTGGGCCGTTGATGGATCCCCATGTTTTGCCATTGTCATTTGCAGGTGAAAATTGCAGAAGAAGCCTCAGTGGAGGAACTTACATCAAGACTCGGAAGTGTGATGGAGGTAGGGCTCGTGCAGGGCTTTGTGTGCTGTCTGGGTGGCTCCACGTGGTTCACTCCTCGCCTCCTGAGTCCGTGACCTTTTCTCCTCCAGGCTCCCTGCCTCTCTCTACAGGTTTCTACCTGCCACCTCCTTTAGGGTCTACCCCACAACACTTCCCTCGACTGACTTTTACTTTACTGTGATTAATCTTCTATTCTCTATCTCTTGCACAGCTCAGACCGAGAAGTTACACTTTCTACATCAATTATTTGCAACAATTTCAGTAATTAGTGATTTTCTCTTTTTTTGCATTGTCTACAGAGAAAACATTTTGTAGGGGCAAAGCATTTGTAAGAATGTTCTGCAATTCTCCATATCAGATGTACGAACATGTGCTCCCATACACACTTACATGTATAGGTCATTCATCTGCATCCCAGGTTCCCGTAACTGCTCCTTCCTGTGACGGATTCAGGCCAAGGGTGGTAGCATCTTCTGCCAGTTGCTGTCCCTAGGAGAGGCCAGGTTATTGCTGTGTTTTGTGTGTTGTTGTTTTTATCCTCATCCTAGGGGAGAGAGAGAGAGAGCGAGCGAGAGCGAGAGAGAGAGAAAGATCAGTTTGTTGCCAGTCTGGGATCTTGAGTAGGTAACCCACTCATTAAACACTCTGCATTGCTGTCCTTTCCCTTCCTTGCCTTACTTTCCCACTCCCCTTCCAGGATCTCCTGGCTTCACTCCCCAAATAAACCTAGGTCAGAGTTTGCTTCTGGGGAGACACACTGTAGGGCACTGTAGGGAGAGAGTCAGGCATGCTGCACCCGGGAGCAGTTTTCTCTTCCATATTTCTAAGAGGGTAGCCATTCCTTTAGGAACCCAAACAAGGGTGTGGTGGGGCACAGGATGGTCCCCACTGCCTCAGAAGTTCTGGAACCCGGAGGGCATCTGGGCCAACAAGGTGGATTGATCTCCCATGTTTATTGCCTCTACCTTTTGGGGAAACACACACACACACACACACACACACACACTCACACAACCACAACCACTGAAATAACAGTAAAGGAATAAGAAGGGCCCACATTTACAAAGACTATGAGACTGGGAGAGGTGTTGGAAGATGAGCACTTGAAAATGTTTGGCATGAGGAAAATCAGCAGTGGTGTTCACACTGGCTTAGTCTGCTGTGGAGGGTGGGGCCAGGACTGGCCTGGGTCTGTTATAATGTGTCGGGGACATAGGCTCCTTGCAGACAGCACCTAACTTGTCATCTAGCCCCCAAGTGAAACGGCCAGATGACTTCTCTCTGGAGAGACTGAACAGCAGCGGCTCCAAATTCAGGTTCAGCCTGTGGAATCGGGAAACACAGAGAATAGAAGAATAAGTGGGATTTTTCCATTTCCAATGGAGGAACCCCTGAATTCTCCTCCTGCTGTCTTCCCCAAATGTCAGGTCTTTGTATTAGTGTTTTATTGCTACGGCAACAAATTACCACAAACTTAGTGGCTTCACACACAACATAAATGTGTTATCGTGCAGTTCTGGATGTAAGACACCCCAAACAGGTCTTCCTGTGCTACGATCCAGGTGCAAACAGGGCCCTAGTCCTCCTGGAGGCTGGAGGGGAGAGGTCATCCCTTACCAACTTCTAAAACCCACTTGCGTTCCTTGGCATGTAGCCCTTCCTCCATCTTCAAAGCTGATAGCATGGCATCTACTCTGACCCTCATGACTTTCTCTTACAAGGAATCATGATTTGGGCCCACCCAGATCATCCAAGATAATCTCCTTGTATCCAAGTCCTTAACTTAATGACATGTACAAAGTGTCTTTTTCCCTGTAAAGCAAGCATGTCAAACTCACGGCCAACGGGCCGCATGCCTCCACAGGTTCTGGGGATTAGGCCATGCACATCTTTGGGGACCACTGTTCTGCCTACCAAGTCCTTCATGCAGGCGATTGGAGAATTTAATTCCCCTCGAAACCTGACAGGCCCAAAGGAAAGGCCTCCTGGTAATGTCCCTGAAGGTCACCCAATAAAGTGCCAGGTTTGTGCTTGATCACCCCACAAAGTACCCAGTCAGTTGTTGAGTTTTGCTACCTACCAAGAACCGTTGCATTTAGGAAGCTAGAAAAGTGCTGCAGTGATAATGGGTGTAAACCATGACAAAGAAGACAACAAAAAGACCTGCACCTGGAGCAGGAGCTATAAACAAGAAAGCAGGTGGTTCAGCAGGCAGGTGAGCAAGGCGATGTCAGAGGAGGAGGAGAGAAGAAATGAAGCCTTAGATGATCCCAAACGCTTGGTTGTTTTGGAAAATATTGACAAACATGTGGCAAATCGGACAAAGCCTGTGAAAAACATTAGGAAACCAAGAGGATCAAATCAAAGTACATAGAGGAGAGCACAGTCATATTACATTCCTCACTCAGTAACAGTGATACCTACATATTATAATGTAAATACTAACTGCTTTAACCACGAATTATGCTATAATTATGGGGGGGGGTAGGATAAAGGGAAGCAGGTAGTGTAAGAGGGTTACATCTACCCATCACACTAATATCAAAAAGGGAACTTCAAAAACTGACACATTGAGAAATAACAGCGTGAGCACATATTCAGAAATATAGAGGTAAACACCAAAAGAAATGATAAACTTGGGAATGCTAGCCAAGGGGAGAGGCACTTGGGGGGACAGGGGACTCCTGATTATGTCTTTACTATAAGTATTATTTTAATTTTTACTATATGCATGTATTACTTTGACTTAAAAGACCTACGAGAAGGATCTCAGAAGGAATCCTTTCCCACTAACTGAGTTGTCATGCCTTCTTAGATCCCCTACAACAGTGATGGCGAACCTATGACACGTGTGTCAGAGGTGACACGCAAACTCATTTTTTTGGTTGATTTTTCTTTGTTAAATGGCATTTAAATATATAAAATAAATATCAAAAATATAAGTCTTTGTTTTACTATGGTTGCATATATCAAAACATTTCTATATGTGACACGGCACCAGAGTTAAGTTAGGGTTTTTCAAAATGCTGACACGCCGAGCTCAAAAGGTTCGCCATCACTGCCCTAAAATGAGACCAGAAGGACTCAGAGCTAAGATTCCAGGTGCCCATGGGCAATCGGACCTCCCAGGCTCCACCTTACCATCAAACCGCCTGAATAGTCCCAAGATCCACAAATTCTTGTAGCACAAAATCACAATGAAAACACTTCCTTTTTTGAGGACAGAGGTGTTTTGTGTATGGAATTAACATGTATAGAGTATGACCATGCTCTAACCTCTACCCAGGGATGCAGTTAAAATGTGCCTCCTGTATCAAAGGCCAACTGAAACCCTTTGTTTTTCTGACCTTCGTGTGAAAACCTGTCTCAGTCCTTTTATACATTTTTAATGTTTTTTTAATGTCTTATTAAGAACATCTCCTTGACACGAGGCCTGGCTTGGGATGTGTTTCAGATGGGAGGGTCATGTCCTGAAGATGCTGAGAGTTACTCCTTCCGTCGTGTGAGCGTGGCATCCTCACAGCCTGGGGACACCACCCACTTCCGCCCTGTCTACAAGGGAGCCCCTTCCGCCTTCTGTATCCAGCTGTTTTGCATTGATGAGAAGTATGAAGCAAGGCAAGTACTGAGCCACAGGTTGTCTGTTATGGTAAGGTGCTCTTAGCGTGTTGGTGGGCTGACATTTGAATCTTGCAGAGCCAATGGTTTCCAAACCTGGCCACACCTAATCCTAATCTCCTGGTAAACTCTTTCAAAAGCACAGATTCCTTGGCCCCATTCCCAGAGATTCCAGTCCATAAAATGTGGGTAAGGCCCTCAGCGCTAGGTTGCCCGACGTCTGGCTCGCCTGTGTAGCAGTTGGGGATCTGGAAAATGATCATTTATGTAACCTTGTGCTGCTCCCCATCCTCTAAAGTTTTTATTTGGGGGAAACTTGGGATTTAGGTTTCTGCTTGACTGGAGTTTTTTTTGGTTGCAAGCAACAGAAACTTCAACTCAAACTATAGCTTTAAAAATATGGAATAATGGCCTCACATGATGAAGGGTAAGTGCAGTGGCAGGACTGAGTCTCAGTGGGCCTTGATTCAGGACTTAGATCACCCCATCAAGGGCCAAGCTTCTCTCCCCCACCTCCTGGCTCTGGTTCCCTGCTGCTGGCCCCATTCTCAGAGCAGTGGTTCCATCGGGGGCTAAAAAAGTGGACGGTGGGCTAGGGCTCTGCACCAAAAGCTCGTGAGCAGGAGTCTGGTCTGGGCCTAGCTCTCCAGCTAAAGCCCCTTTGGCCCCATCGGGCTGTGTGCTCATTCCTGAGCTGATGGTGTGGATGGGCTGAGCAGCTGAGTCCCTTGCCTCAAGCTCTCTCCGGAATCTGGGGCTGGAGCCTCACCCAGTGGTAGTCTGAGAGGGGGGCTAGTGGGACGCGGAACAACAATCTAGGGCAGCTGTGGGAAGGAGGAGTCATGGTGCCACACAGGCGACTCAGTCACCCACTCCCTGCCCCTCCAGAGCACCCGCATGTCCTGTGCCTGCTGCCCCCTGTAGTCGGGATGTGGGCTCCTGCCCTCGATGCCTAGATTCCACATCTGTAGGGTGCCCACCTACTGCACCGTTTGGTCCACAGAACCATCTCGAAGAGGAACAGACTGGTCCATTCTGATAGGAAGGTTCTGGAATATCTTTTAGGTGACCAAGAGCACTGCTGGGCATTTCCTTTTGAAAGATTGTATTTTAACACATTCCCAGTCTCCTAGCCTCACTTAGAACTATCTTTTACTTACACTTTTTTCCTCTTAAGTTTTCAGTTTCTTTGGTCATCTGGAAGGTTGAAAAGGGAAATCCTTTTATTTTAATTATACTGTAGCATCTAAAAAGCCCATAAACCCTCCTAGATTTGTTGCATATGTTTATTTCCCCCTGTGCATTCATATACGGTTGTGCTTGGAATGTGATTTTTGAATTTTCAAATAGAAATCTGATGACCCCATGATGGTTTGCCTGTGGATATATGTCACCCGCAGCTGGTCAGAAAATCTCTTGCATGTAAAAGAGGAAAAGATCAGAGTAGCTTATCATATGCCCACATCTCCCCCCAGCTCTTCTGCAAAGGCAGGAAGGGATCACGTCCAAGAATGACTCGCTTGCTTTTTGAATGTACAGAGATGATTAATTGCTATACTATACCTTCAGTTCTAGAAAAGTACATTATTACTGACGTATGAAGCTTACAGCTTCTGTAACTACTTAATGTTCAGCTAGACACAGATTCTCACTGGTGGTTGGCTAATCGTGGCCTGAGGGGGAGGGAGCCTCCGTCTCTTTAAATGTACACCGAGGCTGCATTTGCTTGCAGGCCAGTGACCACGCTGCTGTTTTGTTTGCAGGTCATTGGACTTTATGGAATTTGTTTTCAGCCTCTTTCCTGTAAGTACATGCTGAATGTTGAGTACCATAATTGGCTTTGTAAGCTAGAAAAGTGAAATGCCATATTCTTGTCCAAACATTTAAAATGCTCTGAATGTAGAGGTTTCAGCTGCTTCTGTGTTCTGATAATAAGGTTAACTGAGATAACATGAACTCTTAAAAATAGAAAAGATTGTCATTTTTTGATAATTTTTCTGACATGCCGTTTTAATAATTTTCCTTCCAGTGCACAATTTCTTTTAGAGATAGCATGGCCAGTGTTTTGTTTTTTTAAATAATCAAATCATTAATAGAATGCTGGTACGTACATGCAAATGTCAGAAATTACACCGAAGTGATTAGACTATTGTATTACTTTATAGCTTACATTAGCTCAAGGAATTCTGAGACCATTATATTGCTTTTCTGCGGCTAGGAAAGTGCGTACTTGTGGCTCATTTCCGGCTTGGTCCTGCCTGACTAGGTGCCTGGCGTGTAGGAGGGGCTCCCCCAGGCACACATCCAAGTGCAAACAAGATGCTGCACCTCAGGGTGTCCGGCCTCTTTCTCCGTTTTTGTTTCATTGTTGTCAGGGATGGAGGTTCTAACCAACGTTTTATCACTTTATTGGAGAAAGAAAGTGGGGAAGGTGATAACTGAGGGACACATGGGTTTTTATAAAGACTTTTTCCATTCTGGCTTGTAAGGTAAGAAAAGTTAACAACTGTACTTCTTCAGTTGGCCAATTACAAGCAGAGTATCTACTGCTTCATTTTTTCCTTGGTATTCTTTATAGTGAAGCAAAAAACAAATACAGTTGGATTATGTTGCCTGAAAGCTTTGTGATCATGGATTGTATATCCTCATTTTGTTAATATAATGAAGCCTTGCAATAATGTTCTCCATCGTATTTTTTAAATTAATTTTAAGGCATTTCAAAGCTTATAAAGCAATGTAGATTATCCTAAAATGAATTTACAAAGTTGGTTTGCTTCAGAGATGCCCCAAAATATTTTTTTCTTTGTTTTTATTGAGTTTTAAAGAGAGAGAAAGCGAGAGGGAGAGATAGAAACATTCGTGGTGAAGAGTATCATCAATTGATCGGCTGCCTCCTGCACAACTTCTACTGGGGATCCAGCCCACAACCTGGGCATGTGCCCTAACTGGGAATCAAACTAGTGACCTCTTGGTTCATGAGTCAGTGCTCAACCATTGAGCCACACCAGCCAGGTGCCCCAAAGTAATTTCACTAAACTTAATTCATTCCTATTTTGAAGTCCATGTAAAGGCAGATGTTTTCCTATCACAAAAACAATGGTGGATTAAAAAAGGTAAAAGAAATATTTACTTTTTGTTTTTTTTAATCCTCTACCTGAGGATATGTTTGTATTGAGAGAGAGAGAGAGAGAGAGAGAGAGAGAGAGAGAGAAAGTGAGAGAAACATCAGTTGGTTGCCTCCCTTATGCACCCTGACCAGGGATCAAACCTGAAACCTAGGTATGTGCCCTGACTGGGAATCGAACCCTCAGCCTTTGGGTGCATGGGATGACACTCCAATCAGCCCAGCCACCTGGCCAGGGCAAGGCATGTTTACTTTTTCATTCTCTCTTATTTCAGGAGTTGGGGAGACAGAAATAAGATACCTTCATTACTTCCTTCTGAGTCCTTCAGATCCAAGTCACAGCAACTCATTAGCGTCCCCTCCTCTTGGAGGAAGCCCACCGAGACTTGGCACCCAATGCTTATTTGCAGTTCCTCGCATTTAACAACTTGACTCTAATGTCCCCAAAAGGAGCTGTGTTATTTTGCTAGAAAAAAAGGAAGATTAGGTCAAACAATGGTTCGTTCACTCCTTTGGGTTGCACAAATGTCCCCAGGGTTTTGGATTAACATAAGTAATACCTTCACAGAGTTCAGGAGGAGGCAAGATCCCAAAGGGACAAATTAGCTCTGGGAAGAGCAGGCTATTCCTACAGGCAGCTGGCCGAGGGTTAAATGGATATGCAGGGCACCGGGGTCGGTGGTCGGGACAGCAAATTCGAGCTGCATAAATGTTCCAGCAGACACATTAAAAAATATAAAAAGATACAGGTGAACTCAGCTTTAACAATGTATTTTATTTAACTCCATATGTTCAAAATCTAATCATTTCAACATGTAATCAGTATGAAAAGTTATGAATGAGATACTTTACACTCTTTTTCTCCATTTTTGAAATTCAATGTATATTTTACACTTATAGCCCATTCAATACAAGTAGTAATTTTTCATCAGAAACACTTGATCTGCATTTAGATTTTATAAAATTTACAGTTAAATAAGTAGATTCGTATTACCAAGTTGTTGCAAACATACATAAAACGTTTTCAATAACTGAATTCAGTATCAGTTTTTATTTTTATTTTTTTAAATATATTTTATTGATTTTTTACAGAGAGGAAGGGAGAGAGATAGAGATTTAGAAACATCGATGAGACAGAAACATCGATGAGCTGCCTCCTGCACACCTCCTACTGGGGATGTGCCCGCAACCAAGGTAAGTGCCCTTGACCGGAATCGAACCTGGGACCCTTCAGTCCGCAGGCCGATGCTCTATCCACTGAGCCAAACCGGTTACGGCCAGTATCAGTTTTTAAATTAAAATTCAATTCAATTAAAAATTCAGTTCCCGGGTCTCAGTAGCCACATTTAAAATGCTCAGTGATCAGATGTGGCTACTGGCTACCATGTTGGACTGTGCAGATCTAGAAGGTGAGTGGCAGCTGTCAGGATATGTGGACCCTTCTGTGTCGACTAACTAAGCCCACTGCCCAGGTTAAACATGTCCTTAGATCTGTTCACCCAAAGGGGATCATGTCATGATAACATACACAGACATCTCTTCATGTATAATCACAAGATTTCAGAAGAGAAATGTCCTCTCACAGAGCAGAGGACCAGGCTGGTACAATACCACCTAGTAAGCCCCGGGCCTTTGCTGTGACACCACACTCCCTTTCACTCCTGGCAGCAAATGAGTCTGAAAGGGCAAATGTCCTAACAATCTACTTCCACAAAGGAGCCAGGCCGAATGGGTTCCAGTGTTCATAGTATTCATTCATCCAGGGTTCAGTCAGGCGCTGGCGGTTGCTTATCCCGCTGAGTTTTATATGATTACTTTCCAAATTATAGGAAAGTTTAATTTGCATACCCTCTCCTTCACACATTTTACTCCTGTTTTCTTTAGTGTTTACAGCAGGAATTTTGTTCAGTGTGGTGATAAATGATTTCTGATCGTCTTTCCTTGTGTCCTGCTCCCAACATGTTAGGACAAGAACTTCTGCCTCATCTCTCTGCCACATCTCACCCCTGAGTTTGTCCTCATCCAGAACTTTGTGAAGGTAGTCCCCTTCAACAACTGCACCCTGGAGCAGGATCTCTACGTCTTCCACCGGGCGGGATTGCTCAAGTAAGGGCATGAACCTTTGGCCAAAAGAATATCCATTAAGTTAAAAAAAGAGAATGGAATAAGGAGCTCCCTACCATTTCAATTTAATGATTTATTTTTAAAATTGTCTGATTGGCAGCAGAGGGCTTGATTAAGTGATTTTTAACTACTACATTTCGGGACAGTCATATCAAGAAGTTACAAAAGTGATGCCATGTTGGTAGATTCTATGGGTAGAACAATGTAACACAAGAAAGTTCCACCATAGGCCACAACAATGTAACACAAGAAATTTCCACCATAGGCCACAATATAGTAAGAATTTAGAGAGAGAGTGTGTGTGTTAGTAAAGGTACGTCTAGACATAGGTATATGACAATATTTTTGTCAAAACAGTGGGAAAAGGAATGTTAATTCTATAAATGGTGGTACAAAGTAAAGATTAAAATGTTCTTCATAGTCTACAGGAAAATAGATTCCCAGGTGATTGAAGAATTAAATGTAAATATTAAAATCATACAAAATTAGATAATAAATCAGGTGCTAGGTTCTGTGCCAAATTCTGAGAATACAACAGTGAACAACGTACAGACATGTCCCTGATCCTTTCAAAGCCCATAAACACTCGCATAAAGGTAAACCTGCAGCTGTGATGGATGTACCAGCAATGGGTACGTGGTTCTGTATGTATGTATCGTTGGGAGGTTCGGCCCAGTCAGGGGAAGCTTTCCTGAGGAAGAAGGTTGAGTGCTAGATAAGGAGTGTGAGTGAAGATGGATCTTTATCATGTTACACGATGGGAAAGTTCTTTTTAGAGCATGGAAGAAAAAAATTAAGATTTTTTTTTAGTATATAATGTTTTTGAACCGCCCTAATTTAATTAAAATGCAACTAACTAATAGAAGGATATTTTAAACGAATATGCCATACACAGTGTTGGTATATTTAATATATAAAGAGCTTTAATAAATCAATAAGAAGACAATTTAATACCTGAATAGGAAAACTAACAACAACAAAGACCAGACTATTTGCATATGAAGAAAAACAAAAAGTAAAATCAATAGGTGTTTTAAAATCTTTGAACTTATCTGTAATTAGGGAGAAGAAACCAAAGCAAAAATGAGATCATTTTGGTCAATTGCTAAGAAATAAAATTTAGAAACATTTAATTCTTAATGAGACAAATATAGCACTAATCAGAATGTAAATTAACATGAAATTTCAAAGGGCAGTTTGGCCAGAATGCTAAAGTGGTTCATATCCTTTTACTCCTTAATTCCACTCCCAGAAATATGTCCTACAAAACTTGTAGCTGAGATGTAAACAAAAATTTATGTATGAAGGTGAAAGAATATTGGAAATACTCTTATACTCTTATCCAATAGTAAGAGAGTGCTTAAATGCATTGTGGTACCTACATGAAGCAATCTAAAACTATGTGATTCATTTAAAGAATATTTAATGGTTAAAATGCTCATAATGTAATATTAGCCAATGAAACATACCAATATGTAGAACAGCATTTAAATACGACCTAAATTTTCAAAGAAAGAGAAAACATGTAAATTAAATGGACGAAAAGAAGAATTGCAGATATAATGGACGCTGTGGTGCTCACCCAGGCCCATCTCGTGTGGAGGGTGCCATGAGCTCACCCTAATAGACCCCAGTATGCAGATCTCTGTGTGAGGCTGCCACCCAGGGAACCTGCCCTGTAACACGAGAGATGGTCAGTGGTTGCCTCTGGGTGCTATTAAGAGCCTCATACATGATTTTTAATGTTCTTCTTTATGTTGCCTAAATTTTGGAATTTTTCCACACCAAACTTGAATATTGGCTAGGATTCTTCCACTGATAAGTGGTAGAAACCCATCAAATTGGACTCTGTAACTAGAGAATTTATTGGTGCCCAGAGCAAAGTAAGATCGAGGGCAATGCTGATTAATCAGAAAACTGACCCTGTTTGATTTGTCTCTTCCGTCTTGATCCTTTCTCAGACTGGTGCTTCCTCAGCGGTTGCAGGATGGGGGAGGTGGCTTTAGACCTTTAATCACACCAAGTCCAACAGGAAAAGAGTGGTGGTATGCCTCCTTCTAGGAGCCCTAGTACAAAAGCCTATTTGCATCTCATTGGCTCAGATTGGGTCCTGTGCTGACCTTGAACTCATCACTGGACCAGAGGCTGCTGGTTGGCATCAGCTAGGTCTGTTCCCAAAGCTGGGAGGTTGGGTGGGGAGGAGTGTACTGCCCAACACAAGTCTGGGGACATTCCTGGAGAAATGGGCAATTGAGCCACTCCCCACAGCTCTCTGCTATTAACAAGTGCTCCACTTGCTTTGTATGCACATTAAGGATTGAAAAGCACTGGAGGTGAATATGTCATTTTTATGAATATGGATATATCCTTTAGTAGATTGGGAGCCCTAGCCAGTTTTCTCAGTGATTAGAGCATCGGCCCGCAGACTGAAGGGTCACGGGTTTGATTCCAGTCAAGGGCATGTTACCTCGGTTGCAGGCTCCATCCAGGGCGCGCGTGGGAGGCAACCAATCAGTGTGTCTCACTCACATCAATGTTTCTCTCTGTCTCTCCCGACCCTTCCACTTTCTCTAAAATTAATGGAAAAAATATCCTCCCATGAGGATTAATAAAAAACAAAAAAATACACCAAACGGAATTGTGATTCTATCTCCCCTCCAAATACAGATTTTCTGTAACCATGTGAGCCACACCCACTTTAAGCCTTTTGTTATCTGTTGAGGTGCTAAGGCCCTTCCTTCTGTATTGCATAAATAGACCCTTGGGCTAGATTTTATAAGAATGCACATATGAACTATGGCAGTCGTACCGATTTTTACCTACTTATACCAAGTAATGCTTTAATTTCTCTAATCTCTCTCTAGTTTTTGTCTTTTCATACACACCCTCCCTTTAACCTGTGGTTTTCTAAAGCCATTTTTATAAATTTCTAAAACTTAGATTAATAGTGGGAATGCTTTCAGTTGGAAATAAAAGAAAATCCAATTCACAATGGCTTCAAACCACAGGGCATGTATTGACTCAAATAACTTGGAGATAAGCAGGGCTTTAGGGTTTGAATCTTTAGGGTCTTGGACTCTTTCCTTTTTCCACTCGGCTCTCCCTGGTGTCAGTATAGCCTGGTGTTGGCTTCCATCATCTTGGCAAGAGATTACTGCCTCCGGGCTGCCGTCCGTAAACCACAGCAGAGAGGGAGAGCTGGCCGAAGGCGCAGGCTTCCTTTCCCAGAGGGCCCGGCACACACCCATACAGACTATTGACTTTGCAGAGTGTGCCAGCCCCAGCAGACAGAAATCCTCACTCTCATGGGCCTGCATTCTAGTTAGAGGAGAAAGCCATAAGTAAAGGGGAGAGATAAAATATAATAGCGTGTAAGCGATGTAGGGGAATGTAAAGAGTACAGCAGGTGGGGGGAGAAGAGATGCTGGGACGCAGGGGTGCGAGGGGAAGTCCCCTCGGGGGAAGAGCTGAGGGAGGAAGCCACATGGGCACAGCCAGGGCACAGGACATCCGCATCTGCTTTTTTTATACCATGGTTTTCAAGTACATTGTTTTCTTCCATTTTTCGCTTCACTTCTCTTGACATTTGGGATGAATTGTCCTTGGTCTTAAGTTTGCTTACTTTAAATTTCATGACCTCGTGCTCTGGTCTCCCTCCCACTCTTGTGTTCCTTCCCTGGGGAAATTATATTTGTGTTTGTCACCTGGCCTCTGGCCGTTCTGGTGAGGCCGGGACTCGTCATTCATCCAACTGTTAGCTGCCTCTCCCTCTTCTGTCAACAAAGGCCGCCAGCGCTCCGTCTCATTTCACTTACCACTGCTGGTCTTTGAGGAAAGAACAAATTCTTATACTTGTTCATTTTAAATTTGTACAAGCTGAAGACTTTTTCGTTGTTTGTTTGTTTGTTTGAATCTTCACCTGAGGATATTTTCCCCATTGCTTTTCAAAGTGTGGAGGGAGGGAGGGAGAGAGAAAGAGAAATAGAGAAAGAGGGAGAGAGAGAAATATCGATGTGAGAGAGACATATCAACTGGTTGCCTCCTGCATATGCCCCGACCTAGGGCAGGGAGCAAACCCCAGCTCTTGACCGGGAATCTAATCTGCTACCCCTCGGTGTGCAGGCCGATGCTCTAACCATTTAGCCACCGGCCAGGGCCTAACTGTTTTCACATGTTTTATTTTATATCATGATTTCTAGGATGTTTTCAAACTTAATATGAGCTTCGGATGTGGTATAAATTATTATTCTTCCTTTTTGCCCTGCTTGCCCATCTGAACCTTCACGCTGGCTTTTCCTTCTTGTTTATTCATGAATGGAGAGCGCTCTGTCCACCTGCCTGCCCTTCCAAACCAGGCTTTTCAGGAATTTGCCATTTTTAATTTTGGGGAATATGTTTCAAACATTTTTATCCAACTAAAATGTGTTGTGCTAGAAATTATTTTCTATGAATAAATATTTACCGCGACGGTAGATCATACCACCCATGTTCAATTTTGCTTGGTAAATAAAAATGCCCTTGGGCAGCTCGCTTCTAAACGGTTTCTCCCCTCGGTGTGTGCGTTGTGTTTGCTTTTCCGAGGGTGAGTCACCGATGCCCCGTGTCACTTTTCCTAGCAGGTCACCATTATACCATTTCAGGCCTGTGTCATTATTGAGACTGTTTTCGTGGTATCAGTCCTTCTGGTGCTTTTAATCAGCCTCCTCGAATAGAGCCTGACAGAACACTTCATGTTATCGTTACTGTTTTGTTTTGTTGTTTGGTTTAAACTGTGACTGTTGATTTGTGTTACGATCTGTTACACAGATCACTCCTTCGGAATTTGGAAAGACTCAAATTACTGTTTCTTCTTTCCATAATGTTGTTTTGATTCACTGGCATCAAAAAATTGCCCTATCGCCCTGGCCAGTGTGGCACAGTGGTCGAGCATCAGCCCACACACCAAAAGGTCACGGGTTTGATTCCCAATCAAGGGCACGTACCTGAGTTGCATGTGTGTTTCCTGGCCCCGGTCAAGGCGAGTGTGGAAGGCAACTAATAGATGTGTCTCTCTCACATCGATGTTTCTCTCTCTCCTCTCTCTTTCCTGCTCCCTCCCTTCCACTTTCTCAAAAAAATCAGTGGGAAAAATATCCTCAAGTGAGGATTAACAAAACAACTACAACAAAATTGCCTTATATTCTGCAAGGCTGACTATACATATACTTCTAGGTGTCTAAAACAATTCATTCATTCCATTTGGGGTTTAAAATGCACTGTTAAGTTTTTTTTTTCTACTTTTACATAAAATTTTCTGTTTTGTTATGTGTGAAGTCTCAGTAAATACTATAAATTCTGCCCTTTGAGGCAGAGTCCATCAAAAATGGTAGAGACAACACAAAACCATATATATATATATATATATAAATCTTTATTGTTCAGATTATTACATTTGTTCCTCTTTTTACCCCCCATAACTCCCCTCCACCCAGTTCCCACCCCACTCTCCTCCCTCACTCCCCACCCACTGTCCTCATCCATAGGTGCACGACTCCTGTCCAGTCTCTTCCCGCATCCCCCTCACCCCTTTCCCCCCCAAGAATAGTCAGTCCACCCCCTTTCTATGCCCCTGACTCTATTATAATCACCAGTTCATTCTGTTCATCAGATTATTTATTCACTTGATTTTTAGATTCACTTGTTGATAGATGTGTATTTGTTGTTCATAATTTGTATCTTTACCTTTTTCTTCTTCTTCCTCTTCTTAAAGGATACCTTTCAGCATTTCATATAATACTGGTTTGGTGGTGATGAACTCCTTTAGCTTTTTCTTATCTGTGAAGCTCTTTATCTGACCTTCAATTCTGAATGATAGCTTTGCTGGATAAAGTAATCTTGGTTGTAGGTTCTTGGTATTCATCACTTTGAATATTTCTTGCCACTCCCTTCTGGCCTGCAAAGTTTCTGTTGAGAAATCAGCTGACAGTCGTATGGGTATTCCCTTGTAGGTAACTGAGTTTCTTTCCCTTGCTGCTTTTAAGATTCTCTCTTTGTCTTTTGCTCTTGGCATTTTAATTATGATGTGTCTTGGTGCGGTCCTCTTTGGATTCCTTTTGTTTGGGGTTCTCTGAGCTTCCTGGACTTGCAAGTCTATTTCTTTCACCAGGTGGGGGAAGTTTTCTGTCATTATTTCTTCAAGTAGGTTTTCAATATCTTGCTCTCTCTCTTCTTCTGGTACCCCTATAATTTGGATGTTGGTATGCTTGAAGCTGTCCCAGAGGCTCCTTGTACTATCTTCGTATTTTTGGATTCTTTTGTCATTCTGCTTTTCCGGTTGGGTGTTCTTTGCTTCTTCGTATTTCAAATCTTTGACTTGATTCTTGCAATCCTCTAGTCTGCTGTTGGGAGTCTGTATAATATTCTTTATTTCAGTCAGTGTATACTCAATTTCTAGTTGGTCCTTTATCACAACCTTGAGGGTCTCATTAGATTTCTTGTAGGTCTCATTAAGTTTATCAGCAGTTTCTAGAAAATTCTTGAAAAACCTTAAAACTGTGGTTTTGAACTCTATATCCAGTAGTTTGCTTTCCTCCATTTCTGTCATTTGTGTCCTTTTTCTTTGTCTCTGCATTTTTTATGCTTCCCTGTGATGATAAAGTGGTTTTCTGTGCTAAGTGTCCTCTAGGACCCAGTGGTTCAGCCTCCCCAATTACCTGAGGAGGACACTCTTGGTGCACCCCCCTGTGGTCTTTGTGCACAGTCTTGTTGTAGTTAAGCCTTGATTGTTGTAGGTATCAGTGGGAGGAATTGACCTCCAGGCCAATTGGCTGTGAGAATCAGCTGTGTCTGCAGTGGGAGAACTTCTGTGCTGGAGACACGCCTCTGGGGCAAGACTTGCTTCAATGGGGCTTTGGTGCTCACTGAGTCTGCCCCCTGAGCGTGTCCCCCATGGTTCCACGGAGCTGCAAACTGGATGATCCCACTCTAATCTCTGGGTACACTGGCTCCGGGATCTCTAGGGAGGTGCTAATCTAGCCTCTGCCTTAGGCTATCCAGCAAAACCCTCCCTTCAGGGCTTGGGCGGGGAGGGTCCCACGGGATCAACAGGGCGGGGCTAGCAGTTATGGCTGCTCTCAGAAGCCCCGCTTCTCAGTGTCTCGGCAATCACCGCAAGCCCCTCCGAGAGAAAGCGGCCCCCGAGTTCCAACCGATGCCAGACAGTCCCGCTTCTCCCGTATGAGTCTGGGTCCCCAGAGACTCGCCCGGAACTGGAGCTCAGAGCCTGAGACTCCCTCCCAATTGAAAACAACAACCGCGCCCTCAGCCGCCAGCCCGCTCCGTGTGCGCCTCTGTACCTTAGCATTTCACCTCCGCACTGCGCCTCCTCTGAGTCTCGGTATGCCTTTCTCTTTCCCTCTAGCTGTAGAATTTCCACTCAGCCAGCCTTCCTGTGGTTCTGGATGATGTCCGTTCCATCTTTTAGTTGTATTTTTGAAGTGGTTGTTCGAGGCAGCAATCTCTGGTGTTTACCTATGCCGCCATCTTGGTTTCTCTATATATATGGTTTTAACATTGTTTTTTTGTGGGAGTTTTTTAAAGGTATTTTTTATTGATGTTTTACAGAGAGGAAGGGAGAGGGATAGAGAGTTAGAAACATGGATGAGAGAGAAACATTAATCAACTGCCTCCTGCACACTCCCTACTGGGGATGTGCCCACAACCAAGGTACATGCCCTTGACCGGAATCAAACCTGGGACCCTTGAGTCCACAGGCTGACGCTCTATCCACTGAGCCAAACCGGTTAGGGTGAGACAAACTCTTGTGAAGTGGGTGAATTTTCAAGACCCAGCAAGCAAGGGCTTCATCATTTCTCCCTCTCATGCTCTCTAAAAATCAATGGAAAAAATACCGTTGGGTGAGAATTAACAAAACAATACAAAAAAAAAAAAACCAATTAAGACTCATGAAGCCAGCCCAGGTTCAATGTAATTTATTAATATCTTAACACACTTAAAAAATTTGAAGAAGAATTTGGCTTTGTGTATGAATTACATATGAAATAAAGCATGGTGCTGAACATTTTTAATTCTATGAATTTAAAGGGTAACTTTGTGTGGTCTCTGGTTAATGACATTATAAGTTATTTTCACCTTATTCTTTGCACTTTTTTGTTGACATTATAAGTTATTTTCACCTTATTCTTTGCACTTTTTTGTTCATGTGTTTTTCAGGTTTCTTACAGTGAAAGAGTTACTTTTATAATTAATCAAACCCCAATGTCATATAAAGATAATTTACTGCTGTCGTCTTACATAAATATGTTATAATTCTGTGTCCATTTGGGGGAGAATACATGTTTGGTACTTTAACCTAAAAAAAATGTATTTCTCTTTACCTAGGACGATTAAGATAAGACTAGCCAATTTATTGGATTCTCCTGGTGTTGAAAATCTCGTCAGTAGCCTCAAACTCAGTAGACACATATTGGACGATTTAAAGCAATACTTTGAGGCTCACAGAGACCCTGTAAGTACCTGCTATTACCAGGTTGGCTTCCTTTTCGTCATGGTATGGGACCATTGTGATCCATGGAGGGTCAACCTGAAATTTCCTTGGGCCTCCATGGGAGAATTGTGTGGTGGGGAGCAACGTGGTATTAGCAGATGGCAGCAAGAAGAGAAAGAGAAGGAAACTGAGGCTTAAGGAAGTGAGGCTGTTCTCCTCACTGGTGGCCCCCAGGACTGTGGTGGTACATGCATGAACCTATACAGGGGATACAATTGGGTAGAACTTAACACACACACACACAGTTGCATCAGTGTGTGTTCCCTGCTTGTTGTATTATACTAGTATTTTGCAAAATGTTCCCAGTAGGGCATACTGGGCAAAGTGTAAAAGGAATCTCTCTGTATTTTTCTTAAACAACTGCTTGTGAGTCTACATCTATCTCAATAGACATGTCAGTTAAAAAAAAACACCACTCCCCCAAAAAACACCCAGAGAAAGTCAGTTTCACTTGAAACAGTAAAAACCATCAACTTTATTAAGTCCTAATCCTTGCGTACATGTATTTTTGGTGTTCTGTTTGGGAAATGGGAAGTGCTCACACAGCTCTTCAGCTGCAGACTGAAGTTTGTTGGCTGTTTCAAGGGAAAGGCAGTTCTGCAATAGCCTGAGTTGCATGCTGGCCTGGCCGGCATTTTCACAGAACACCATTTGTACTTGAAGGAACAATTAGCAGACACAATACGGTTATTCAGTCTCAGGTAGTTGGCAAACATTTTCTTTTAAAAAAGGTGAGCTTGCCCTAACCAGTTTGGCTCAGCGGATAGAGCTTCGGCCTGCGGACTCAAGGGTCCCAGGTTCGGTTCGGTCAAGGGCATGTACCTTGGTTGCGGGCACATCCCCAGTAGGGGGCGTGCAAGAGGCAGCTGATCGATGTTTCTCTCTCATCGATGTTTCTAACTCTCTATCCCTCTCCTCTCTTCTCTGTAAAAAGTCAATAAAATATATTTTTAAAAAAATCATGGTTTAAAAAAAAATAATAAAAATAAAAAATAAAAAAGGTGAGCTTGTCACTCCAAGAAAACAACTGACAACACTTGTTCCCTGTGTTAAAATTCAAGCTTTCAAGAAAAAATTTGAATTTTGAAAAATCAGTATCTGCCATTGTGACTTTGACAGCTTCCCAATACTTAACAGACTTTTTCTGATAAGCCTGGTGGAGATGATACCAAATGTGATGTTTTGATATTTTGGAATGAAATAGGTCAACATGTGGAAAATCTGAATGAGTTTGGTGTGAACCAGTATTTTCTAGATAAACAGTACATGATGCTACAAAATCATGAGTCGATATAAAAGAATCATTCAAAGTGTAAAGTGGACCAGTGAGTGTTAAGGTAGTAGTACACACAAAGTTCATTGATACGGTTTCAGATTCCACATTTAAAGATTTTACTCTTTAAAACACTACGACTTGTTGAGTTCGGGTGGAGCATCAAAAAAGAATATCCATAATTATCTGCAAAGATTATTTAAATACTTCTCTCTTTCCCAACTATGTATCTTTGTGAAGATAGTTATTTTTTTTCATGTATTTCAACCAAAATAACATGTTGTAACATATTGAATGCGGAAGCAGATATGAGATTCCAACTGTCTTCCTTTCAGCCAGACGTCAGAGAGTTGCAAAAATATGAAACAATGCTACTTCTTGTTCTATAAATATTTTTGTCAAATTTAAAAAATTGTTTCGATTAATAGGTTAAACAAAAATTCAAAATGGTCTCAGTTTTAATTACTCATACAGAAAACAGTGACATATGCATATAAACCAAAGCTCTCTGGGGTCCTCAGGGCATAGGGGTCCTGAGGTCACAATATTCGAGAACCGCTGATGTAGAGCTAAAGAAAGATTCTGAGTCAAGGGAATGCCATTTGAATCGTAGAGTCATTCTTTTCTAGCGGGAGAGCTTGGCAAGTTACTCAGCCTCTCAAACCTCTTTTCTCCTAAATGAGGTAGATGTACTACCTCATTTTGATAATGCCTATAGGGTTGAGTGAAGATGAAATGAACACAGGGCGGCCATGTAACTTGCTACATGGCCCAAAGGTAAGTGGTGATAGATTGTGGTTCTGACCATTGTGTGATCATGGTTCAAACCTACTATTGACTGCCTTCAGAAACATTGATGGCCATATTTTCAAGGGTCTTAAAAATATGTTCATCTTTTCAGGATGGAACACTGCTGCGGGCATTTGTAGCTGATGTGGCAAAACAAGTAGTTGGCATTGCAGTGATCAGAGACGAAATGGTAAATTGCGGAATGGGTATTAATTTCCTTGATTGTGCCTCTTTATTTCATGAGGTAGCACACAATACCTCTTTTGAAGTTTCATTTTTACTTATTTAATATGAATGCCTCTTGTTCCTTGCATCCCACTGGACAGCCTCTTAAATTTTCATTTTTTCAGGTCAAAAGTGTTTAAAATATTACAAAGAGTACATGAACACGTTCACATTCTAAAAATTCACGTAATCTTCCACCACCAGCAAAAAAGAATCCCACTGCTCTTCCTGAAGGATTACTACTATTGAGAGTTAGGCATTTGTCTCTCCCAACATTTTTCCTCACACTTGTTTACATGCTGTGTGTGTGCGTGAGTGTGCGCACGTGCGAGCATGTGTTTTGTCAAGTGGACATCTGAATTTATGTTTTCCAAGTGTACAATTACTCCAAAGTACTTACTCCTTGGTAGTCCATTCTTGCCCTACTGATTTAAAATGCTGCCTTTACATTATTATGTTTCCATGTGCCTGCATCTATTTTTACTCTCTATTCTGTTCCATGGATTTATTTGTTGGTATCTATTGCATTATTCTGTGCTTTGCTCTCTAGTGGGGGAGTCTTCTCTCATTTGTCTTTTCTCCTAAATTTTAATGGTTTTACTTTGATATTTTCTCTTCCAGATAAACCTTGTAATACTTACTATGAATTTATTTATATTTATGTAGATTTTATAGAACAATTTAGGAAGAATTGACAAATAAAATATTGAGGTGCTTCTTGTAGGAACAGAACTTTCTCTATTTTTGTTGTGGTGGTGGTTGAATTCTTTTGGGTTCTTTGGAAAACTTTTTAATATATATTTTTTATTGATTTCAGAGTGAAAGGGAGAGAGAGAGAGAAAGAAACATCAATGATGAGAGAGAATCACTGATCGGCTGCCTCCTTCACTCCCCTGACTGGGGATCGAGGCCGCAACCCAGGCATGTGCCCTTGACTGGAATCAAATCTGGGACCCTTCAGTCCGCAGGCTGTTGCTCTAGCAGCCACTGAGCCAGACTACCTAGGGCCTTCAGAAAACTTTTGTGGCTTTGTTCATACAGGCTGTGTGTGTTGGATACTCTGTTTACCCCTGCAGGTTCACTCCCTGCCTTTCTCTAGCTTGTTCTGTCCCAGGAAGCCTAACCTGATGGGCAGCATTATGGGTGCTTTGTCCTTTGGCTCCAGTTAGGTTTGACCAATGGTGAACCCTGAGGAGAGGAAGGGAGGAAAGTGAGATTGGGCTGCCTCGGGCTGGTCTCTCTGCTGAACTCCCTCATCTTTTCAAGGCAGCCTCTTCTCCATGACTCTTACGGGATTCCGGCAACCAGTACCTCTCATGAGAGTGGTAATAGCTTGCAGTTGCTGCTACATCATCGCTACTGGTTTCTCTGTATCCTGCCCCCTCCTTGTAAATGGTCCCTTTGTTAAACTCCAGTTATGCTCATTTGAACATACCATCTGTTTCCTGCTGGGACCCTCTCCAACACAATCCTGGACATTTATGATTTATTTCTACATGTTTTTTATTTTTTATTTTTCTGGGTATTATGGATAGACACACTGTTTTCAATGTACTTTCAAAATGTTTATTTTGATATGTGGGAAAA
Source organism: Myotis lucifugus (assembly GCF_000147115.1). Taxonomy (NCBI): domain Eukaryota; kingdom Metazoa; phylum Chordata; class Mammalia; order Chiroptera; family Vespertilionidae; genus Myotis; species Myotis lucifugus. Next base: position 978,402 of record NW_005871253.1, read on the forward strand.
CTACTAATTTTGTATTCTTGTATTCAACCAGCTTTTTGAAGGCTCTTATTAGCTCTGAGAGCTTTTCCACTGATTCTTTTCTGACCCATCATAACTTCTACCATCATTCTACTGGTCAGAGCAGTCCCAGGACAGGCTCAGATTCCAGGGATGGAGAAATGGACTCCAACTCGTGATGTGACAACTTCTCTCTGTAGATAGCGTGAGGGACGGGGGATACCGTCATGGCCAACTTTGAAACGCAGCATCCGCCACGCCTTCTTTTAAAAATGTTTGCACCTTATTTCCCCCCCAGTTTTATTGTATGTTTAGAATAGCATTGCATAGTAGTGTTTATAATGGGTACTTTTGTGGTGTTTCTTATTTTAATGGGAATGATTCTGCATTTCCCCCCATTTAGTGAAATATTCGCTATAGTTACTGGGAGATGTTGTTAATCAAGGCAAGGCAGCTCTCTCCCATTTCTAGCTTACTGAAAGTTTTTATTGTGAGTGAGTGTTGAATTTTATCAAATGTGTTTTTGGCATTTATGGAGATGTTTATATGGCTTTATTCCTTTAATGTATTCAAACTCTCCTTATCCTTAGATTCATTTCTCTTTTGATTCAATATGTCTTTGAGTAATTCCTTTAGAGAGGGTGGTAGGTAGTGTCTCTGAGTACATACATATACAAGAAGCTTTTATTTTGTCCTCACCCTTGAGTATTTATTCGCTTGTGTATAGAATTCTTTTTGTTGTTGTTAATCCTCACCCGAGGATATTTTTTTCCATTGAATTATAGAGAGCCTTGGAGGGAGGGGAGGAGGGGGAGAGAGAGAGAAACATCAATGTGAGAGAGACACATTGATTGTTTGCCTCCCGCACAAGCCCCAAGCAGGGTTGGGGATTGAACCTGAAAACATGGTATGTGCCCTTGACCGGGAATCCAGCCTGTGACCCTTGGTGTGTGGGCCGACACTCTAACCACTGAGAAACACTAGCCAGGATGTGTATAGAATTCTTACACAAATTATTTCTCATCAGAATGTTGATGTTTTTACTCTCATTGTCTTTCAGTGTCCAAGGTCACTGATATAAATAAATGTGTATGTGTTTGTTTTCTCTCTCTCTTTGGTGTGTTTTCTTCTATTTTTTTTTTATACCTGAATTTGTGAAATTTTACCAAGAAGTGTCTTATGCCTTTTTTGAACTTGGGAACATCTTTCTTCTATGATTTTATTAACTGTTTCTTCCCTTTCATTTTCTCTATTTTCCTCTTCTTGGATTCCTTTTTAGATGGATATTGGATTTTTTTAATTGATCCTTTACTATCTTTTAACTTTCTTCTCATATTTGTTAATCTCTTGTACATTTGTCTAGATTTCTTTGTCTTCTAGATCCCTAATTCAGTCTTCAGTCATGTCTATTCTATTATCCAGGCCCCCTATTGGAATTTAAATTTCAGGGTTCATATATTTAACTTCCAAGTCTCTTGTTTCTTTTTTGTAGCCGCTTGTTTGTTATGTTACATTCAAGATCCTTTGTGGTATCTCTGAGGACACAGAGTAGCTTTTTTTTTTTTAATTCTCTTCTGTTCCCTAAATAACCTCTGTTTTCTCTGGAGTGTAAGTTGTATGTTTCCCTATTCTGGTCTTTTGCATTTGTCAGTTTTCCTCCAAAGTCTGTTCATGTCATGAATGACAGGTCAGATTACCAGTATGGCTGTCTGGCATGGGTATGCTTGACAGTTGTCTCCATTGCCTCTCTCCAGTCACTGGAGGCCTGCCCACCCCCTGTCTCACTGGGAGGGGCATCAGTCGTCTGGCTTCCTCTTGTGGTGTTTGGTGGTGGTACTGGCGGCGGCAGGCAAGGACCAAGGTAGGAAGGGTTCACCTAGTGGTAGAGAGCTTCGATATGTTTCCTTCTAAGGTGAAACTGCCTTACTCTTTTGTCTCTTCATCATTCCCCCTCATTATTTTAGAAATAATTTTTTGTTTAAGTGTAAGGGATTTGGGATGGGGAAGAAAATTAGATGCACATGGCCCATCTGCTGTTTTGAGCTAATAACCTCTATTGGTTCTTTGTTTTTGGGTTTTACCGATTTCTCAGCCTGCACTTATTACTCATTTTAATTTTATAATGAGGGATGCCTCCTTGATAATTAAGTAAAACATGTTAAGTGTAAAGGCAGGTATAGGGTCAATGCAGACAGAAAGGTCAGACATTGCCAGAATTGCCCTTGGATACTACACTGGGCTGTATACTACAAAACCCGTGTCGAGCGTGTGCGAGTGTGTCTGTCTGTGTGCGTGTTTGTGTGTGTGCATGTGTGTGTGTGTGTGCTTGTGCATGAGAGTATATGCGTGTGTGTGTATGTCTCTGTGTGTATGTGCATGTGTGTATGCGTGTGCGTGAGTCATGCATGTGTGTGTGTGCGTGTGCTGGAAAGACAGAACCTTGAGGAGCTTAGACACAATCCTCACAGTTTTCAGGATTTCTAGTGTCAGCTGCAATCACAGCATAAATAGGTCTGCATTTCATCTCCTCTTAAAGAATTTTTAAATCTTCTTCTTTAAAAAGAAAATTTTTTTATTGATTTCAGAGAGGAAGGGAGAGGGAGAAGGAGACAGAAACATTAATGATGAGAGGGAATCATTGCTCGGCTACCGCCTGCACGCCCCACCTGAGAATCAAACCTGCAACCTGGGCATGTGCCCTGACTGAGAATTGAACTGTGACCTCCTGGTTCATAGGTCAATGCTCAATCACTGAGCCATGCCATCCGGGCCAACTCCTCTTCTTGAAAGTGTGCCTTTAGGACATTTTTACTGTGAAAAGTAAGACGAAATATAAGTAGGTGCTTTTCAGTCTGGATGCGGTTTGATTTTTCCTGCATATCAAGTGTGTGCCCTGCTGTCATGAGAGAGTCACGTGCCCTGGTTTTTGCCTGGCCCCAAAGAAGTAGGAGCTGTGTGTGCGGTATTTCCTTTCACAAGTGAACACTCACCGGTCCTTTAAATGACCTTCCATAGTGTAAAAAGGTATACAGGCCCTGGCCGGCGGCTTAGGTGGTTGGAGTGTCGTCCTGTGCACTAAAACTTAGCAGATTTGATTCCTGGTCAAAGCACATACCCAGGTTGCAGGTTTGATCCCTGGTCAAGGCGAGTGCAGGAGACAATCGATCAATGTTTCTCTCTTACATCGATGTTTCTCTTTTTCTCTCCCTTCCTCTATCTCTAAAAATCAATTTAAAAATTAAAAAAATACATTATACAGTCATGTGCCACATAACAACATCCATGACAGACCGCATATAGGACAGTGGTTCCATAAGGGTATAATAGAGCTGACAAATTCCTATCACCGTCAGGGCCGTCCCTAATGTCATAGCCCAATGCAGTGCTCACTCACGTTTTTGTGGCAATGCTGGTGTAAACAAATCCACCAGTCATATAAAAGTGTAGCACATGCAGTTACATGCAGGACGTAACACTTGGTAATGGTGATAAATAACTATGTTGCTGGGTTACATATGTGCTATACTTTTCATTGTTACTTTAAAATGTATTCCTTCTACTTATAACAAAAAAAAGCCTGGCCCCAGCGGGTTTGGCTCAGTGGATAGAGCGTTTGGCCTGCAGACTGTTGTTTCCTGCCAGGGCCACATACCTCCGTTGCAGACTGGATATCCTGGTCCGGACGCATGCGGAAGGCAGTCATTCGATGTATCTCTCTCACATCGACTTTCTCTCTCTCTCTACCTCTCCCCCGCCCTTCTGCCCTCTCTCTAAAAATCAGTGGGAAAATATCCTCTGGGGAGGATTAACAAAAATAAAAGTCTGCTGTAAAACAGTATGCCATCTTAGACATCTCGGGTTTTCTGAGTCTCTTGATGCCATCATTTTCTCTTGTGCTTGATTTAATCTTGTGCTGTTTTGTACAGTGACATGCAATACAGGTTCATGGCCTAGGAGCAACAGGCTATACCATACAGCCTATGTAGGTAGAGGTGTATCATCTACATTTTGTGTACCTGCACTTTATGATGTTCGCATGACAAGACCACCTAGCGACGCATTTCTCGGAGTGTATCCCAGTTGTTAAGCGGCGTGTGACTGTATCACAGAGAGATAAAAAGTTTAAGGAATGCCGATGGATGAGGTCCAGCCTCACAGTTTTATCGTAGGCCCACCCAGCCACATGTGCCAATCAAAGTGTGTGACTTGTGGGGTGGCTCGTTTCCACATTAACATGTGACGGGAACAGTAACGAGTCCAGCGGATGCTGGTGGGGGGTTGTCCTGCTCCTGACATCTGCACATGCGTGGTCGGTCGTGCTGACCAGCTCATGCCCCCTTTGCCCATCCGCGGTGAAGAGCTGCCGTCCCGCCACCTGGTCACTAGCAGGGACGCAGTGCTCTCTGTGAGGAACAAATATACAGCTAGGCAGCCTCAGAGACAAGCCATCAGGACAATGGCTTTCGTGAGACAGAATTTTTAATTCTTAAAAATTAGCAAGGAGGATGAAGTAGTAAATCAGAGGAGAAAAACATATCTCTTACTATGGTACCTAAACGACTTTTTAAAATGTATTTATCACCAAACGCATGCCGTCTGTTTAACACATGCTCACCTGTCCTGCCCTCGCCCTGTCGCAGGATATAGAGTACATCCGGTCTCATTACAACATCGAAGACTTCATCTACTTCAGCCACCACCAGCGCCAGGAGCACGCGCACCTGTTCCACTTCGCCATCAACCCCATCTTCCGGCACTACACCAAGTTCTTCCTGAAGGAGATCTTCCGCCTGGGACACAAGTCCTGTCTCTACTACCCCATCTACCCGGCTTCCCGGGAGGGCAAGGTGAGAGGCGCGGTCACTCGCGTTTCCCGTGGGTCAGCGCTCACAGTGCCCTTGGTGCTGCGTGCCGTCTTCTGTTCCGGCCTCGCTCGGTGGACTTGGGTTATAGCGAGGCTCTGAATTCCAGTGGCCAGACTGAGTTTGGCCCTTCCACCACAGTGAAGGTTCAGGGTTTGAATTTCTGGAACAATCACAGCCAATATAACTAGTCGAACAATTTCTTGGCTTTTCCACGTTGACAAAACAGACACTGAAAACGATGCAGCAGTGCTCCAAGGGCATGAAAACCAAACCATTCCTTATGATGCACTAGGGAAAAGCCAGAATGATCCCATCGTGTTCTTCAGGCAAAGAGCATTTGAGTGACAAACCCATAGAAAGAGTCAGCTCAATCCTGTGAGACTGATGTACGGTCACAGCATTCAAATAAGCACTATAATCACCGCATAAAAGGAATGGGTAGAAGGTGGAGATGCGTGGTGCTGACTTAACCTGTCCCTAGCAAGTACCCTTAGAACTCGGCACCCTACTTGTTACACTTACATAGCTGATGCTTTTCTAATGAACACATACCCTGCTGTGTAGACAGTATGTCCGTGTGCATGCACAGAGAGCAAGCTCTTCGTCTTGCGCTCATTTATCCTGCTTTAGCCTTCTTCATGGCACTTTTCGCTAGCTAACATGTTTATCTTTTTCCATGAAGGCAGAGATATTCCTCTGTCTGTTCAAAGTGCCTAGTTGAGTCTCCCATACAGGGTGGGCAAGAGTCGGTTTACAGTTGTTCCTATGGAAGATCATACAATAAAAATAATACAAGAATAAACTCTGTATTTCACGTACTCACAACTATAAACCTACTTTTGTCCCACCCTGTGTATGTGTGCGCGCGCACACACACACGTACGTACACACTCACTACAGTGTCCTGGTTGCTCCTCAGGGAAGGGCCTCTTCAAGCTGGATTTCCCAGGTGGTGTTTCCTGCATGCTGTTCCTCCATCACTGGCAGCCCTGGTCCTCAGCTTGAGAGGTGATGAGATTCCACCTCCAGACTAGGTAGAAACTGTCCCAGGTCCCATTCATGACCGAAAACTTTCTCACGCTCTGCCTAGAAGCTCTGATGTTATCGTATTTCTACAAGTGAGCTAAGCATTTTTTAAATGGTCTTATACATTAAACTTAAAAACAACACTCTAAAGTGTATGAGTACAGTCACATAACAAAAGCCTTTTAGAGAAGTACAAAGGGAATGGGAAAGAAAGAAGAAAAAATGTGGAAAAGAGTTTTATTGGGATACAGAACATGTTTTATTGGGATAAGAACATGTTTTAGTAATTTGTTCTGTTTTGTTTGTTTGTTTTTGTCACAATGCAGCACTGCATCAGTGTGAATGCCCTAGATTTGAGCTTAATGAGATGGGAAGGTAACAGTTTTGCTGGAAGATCCTGGTCCTGCACAATTTCTTTTTAGTTTGCTGTCAGCCAGTTGCCAATTTGGTGACCTTCGGGTTGTGATATTAAACTCTTAGTTTTTACTCATCACGTTGCATGCCGGTGCCAAGCTGGTAGAAAGTTCTTTTGCATCCATAATACAAACAGCATCTTGGACATTCAATTGAATGCTCCTGTATTTACATAGATTCGGAATATGCTATGCACTGTTTCATATGGGGCGCAGAAACAGTTGGGAACAGATTTCCTCAGTCTGCACTTCCGGGCGACTCACACATATACATTTAAACAAGTGTAGGAAGTAGTACCAAACAATTCAGGTCAGGATTTTCAGATTCTGCTGTAAATGAGTCCCCAGGCGACAGAAGTGAGAATGAGCTCTGGGCTCATGTTATGAAGATGGTTTCCTCCACCCCGTCCTGCCCGGACATGGACTGAGAGATCTCCCTGGACATGGACAGAGCTCTGGCTGGGAGCTCCTGAGTCTGTGTTCAGTGGGTAAAGTCAGGCTGTGAGATACTATGGAGAAGGATTTTAGAAATCCTGCTAGAAGCTCTTAGAAACGCCTGGAGGGCATTTTAGAATAGCAAGTAAGCCACAGGTAAACCTGCTTATTTATTAAACTACACCTACAATTTAGTTTTATTATCTCTATTTTCCAGCTGAAGTACAATCAATATATCTTTTAAAATGTTGGTTTCAAAAGGACTTGTATGCATGCATTTTAGCATAACCGATGGACACAGACACTGGGGCGGTAGGGGCTTGCCCGGGTGGGAATGGCTGGGGGGAGGGAGGTGTCAATCAGGGAAAAGGGAGACATATGTAAAACTTCAGACAATTAAAAAAATGTGGGGCCCTAACCGGTTTGGCTCAGTGGATAGAGTGTCGGCCTGCAGACTCAAGGGTCCCAGGTTTGATTCTGGTCAAGGGCATGTACCTTGGTTGCAGGCACATCCCCAGTAGGGGGTGTGCAGGAGGCAGCTTGGATCGATGTTTCTAACTCTCTATCCCTCTCCCTTCCTCTCTGTGAAAAAATCAATAAAATATATTTTAAAAAATGTGGGTTTCACAGTTTAAACTCTTGAGGTTTAAATGCTTGAAGCGCTGAATTAATTTCACCCAAATCCCTAAGAATTCATAGATGTGAAAGGAAGAAAGATCACCATGTTCAGTTTTCTCTGCCAAGTTTTAAAAATTGAGTAAAGTTTATATTTAAAGCATTCTCCTGAAACACGCTTTATCATAGTTCATTTCAGTAACCATACATTTGAGTCATACTTTAGTATTAATTTAAATCAAAATAACACACTCCAATTCCCCCACCTACCCCGCACTCCCCAGTTTCATCATTTTATTTCAAAATACAGGTTTTATCCCCAGAGGCCCAGGGAAGGGGCTGTGCTCTCACAAACAGGAGGATTTTCACATCTGCGTCCGGTTGCCCTCAGATGACATTTTTCTCTCTGCGCCTCCTTACAGCAGCTCGCGCCACACACGCAAAGGTTAACAGGACGCAGATAACACAGCTTAATGGGGTCAAATGAAGCTGATTCATGTTCGCTGTGGAGAAGAATATCCTCCTGGGGAAAATACTTGTACTGAAAATCCCATCAACCAAACCACTTGTTTATCTGTCATTCCCACAGAGAGAGTAATGTAATTACTCTCATAATTATCTTCATTAGTGTCAGGCATTATCCGCAATTCATTCCTCTGCTCGGCGAGCGTGTTTGTTTATTTGCTGGGTTTTTCCCCCTCCGATTTGGCCGCGTGCGGGGTTGTGTGTTTGGGAAGCCACGCGCAGGCATCTGTGCTGCGAGGCTCTGACATTTCCTCCCCTAAGTGGAGATTGCTGTCTTGCAGTTCCAGAGCTCCTACGCCCACTCCCTGACGTCCGCCCTTCATTACTTGGTTCCCGTGCGACCACGACGACAGATTGTCTATCCTCTGGAAAAGCTTGGCATCAACGCTCCATCAAAGGAGGTCTCCAAGGAACCGGTGGGTAGCCCGGCGGCAGCAGGCAGGAGGCGCGGTGCCAGCTCCGGCGGGCGTGGCAGATGGGGTGGCAGCACCGTCTTCTCGGGAGCAGGCTGCTTCTTAATTACAGGCAGCCTGGCGTGCGTGCCCTCCCTGGGGTGCCCTGCAGAGGCTCCCCTGCAGTCCTTCCCTCCGGTGGTCATTTCGCAGTAAAGCCTAAGACAGGAGCCTCCCCCTCCCTTCACCCCATGGCCCCTCACAGGCTCTGCTGTGTCTCAGGACAGGTGGCCGGGAGCCAGCCCCCCAGCTGAGCTCTGTTTTCTTTCCCCTTGCGCAAAAGCAGAGCCCCCTTTCCGTCCTGTGTTGCTTGCAAGGCACAAGTGGCCGTTCACAATTCGGACAAGGCTAAGGGAGAAAATGGAGCGGGCTGCACCTAAGGTGTTTGGGTCAGAGTCCTAAGCTGGGTTTGTGAGCTCCTCTGCTGGGAGCCAGGATGATTGACAGGAATGTATTCGCTGCTCTGGGGTGGCTCGGAGGCTTGGCCGTGGAATGAACAGCCCCAGAACAAGAACAGGCACAGAAATAAAACCCAATTCGCTTTAAACGGAAGTGGGCGTGTATATGTACACACGGGCATGTATATGTACACACAGCCACGCGCATGGTGTTGTCAAGCTGACTTACACGTAGGCTTGTAGTGTTGGAATAATACACTTCCACTTAACTAAGTTTCAAAAAATCCCTCAGTGGGCTGACAGTTGTCCATGTGAGAGAGAGAAAAAGGAAAGTGGAGAGTTTAAACTCTCCAAACGTTGAGCCAAGAGGTTGCTCATCAGAGCTGGGTGTGCTAAAATAAGCAGCTCGTGACAACCCCAGCGCTGCAGGAGCATGCCCCTGCCCTGCCCCAACTTTACTGTGGGTGCCTGGCGGGGTCCCCCACCAAGACCCATCCCAGAGGCAGCTGCCCACTGTGACCCAGGCTGCTTTCAGTCCAACATCTACATGTATATTTGTAAAAGGTAAATTTATATTTATTTTCTGACAAGTTCTAAATTTATATTGGAGTAGAGACTAAACACAAATAGCAATTCCTCCCGCTCCCAACTCTGTACGTAGGAAATGTAAAGCGTACAGAAGTAGGGGGCCGCCTATAAAGTGGGGCTTCTGTCTGCGCTGAGAGGCGTTGTCTGATAGCTTTGTGAAAAGTGAGTTCCATTTGGCTCATTTCCTCAAGTGAGTTCCTTGGAAAATGAGATTTAAAAACAGACAAACATTCAAGCTTACTTATTTTACCGCTAGCTTTAACAGACATAGAACTGCTCTGTTTAGTTGCTATGAAAGCTTCTGGATGCTTCTCTCAGCCTCTACACTTACATCTTCACAGACCAGTGATAGTTTGCGACGGGCACCTGTCTCAGACCACATGTGGAATGGCACTGAAACGGCCAGGTACTCAGCAACCCGCTTAACAATTTTCAACTCTGGGCCGATTTTGGATCTTCTACACCCCCACCCACTTCCCCGCCCTCCCGGATCATTTTGAAGCAATCCCCGGGCACATCATTCCATCCAGGATCCAAGGTGTGTCTCAGGTAGCAGGGCCGCAGCCTGGAAGCTCACGCTCTGTCCACGCTGGAGAGAGGAGTGCACGCCCATCCGGAGGACCTCCGGGAGCACCACCGGGTGACCGATCTGTGTGTGGAGGTCCTGGGAAACAATGAGAGCTAAGACCACATGTGTGGTGCAAAGAGAGCTTCGGGGTCAGGGCGGGTGGCTTCATCTGTACCTGCCACTGAAACAGCATGTATCAGTCATGAAGGGGCTGCATTTAAGATAATGCAGCTGCTGTGTCAGATCAAGTGAGGAGGAGAGACGCTACCCTTCTGCAGCCACTGCCGAGACAGACACCTTCAGGTATGGATAGAACATGTGACTGGGCCAGAATAGTCCGCTGATGACAGGAGTGGCAGGGCTGGGCCGGAGGGCGGGGTACGGAGCTGTTGCCTGGATAGCAAGAGCGCTGTTCTTCTGAGCACCAGGTGCCTCTTCCCCTCCCAGCCCCACCTCCAAACCTCCCGAGCCTGACAGTCTGACAACGTTGAGGTGAGCTGGAGCTTCCGGTGGGAGATAGCCAGAGAACACATGGTGTTTCATTCAAAACAGTCCTGTCGTTACTTCCCCGGTGGAATGAATGAAATCGTTGCTCACATTTAACAACCTTTTCTGTGGTCATGTAAGTGTTCTGTGCCCCCTGGAGCCCCGGCTTATTTCAGGACAGAGCAGAGGACAGGTTGTTGAAATCCCTGGTCCAGAAAGGCCACCGCTTACCCGTGGGTCGAGCTGATGCTCGGTACCTCTTAGGTTGCGCTGCGTTGTTCATTGTATTGGTGAAGTCTGGCCTTTTTAAGAAGCACTTTTACTGCTACTTGTATTCATTCTTCAGAAGGTTTTGGTAAAGATTTAGATTTAGTAAAAATTTCAGAAATCTTGAAAGTTTGATGAAAGGATTATCAAGAGCATAATCCACATGTGATAGGGCCTAGATGTTCAAAAGTTAAAATACTACATTATATTATTTAAAAGTTTTCTTTTTAACATTTTAGGTAGATTTAATGCTTTAGGCTGATAATCAGAGAAGAAACGAGCCCAATGGAATTTTTTAGGGCTTTCTATACAGTCATGAGTGCACGAATTTTTTTTTTTCTTTAGCAGAGCAAATAGTATTGCAGCCTTGAACTAAGTGAGCTTAAGCAGTCTCCTTACTAGATGAATTCTGGGCTTTACGTTTTATATCCCCTCCCCCAGTGCATGGAGATTCAGATGGACCCTTAGCTCCCCCTCCATGTCTGCATATTTCTCTCGCTGGGCACTCATCGCTCATACCTTTTATCCGATTTAAACCACCTCAGAGTGACCGTTCATCCCCTCCCTTTCACCTGGGAAGCCAGTCTTCCAGGAAACAGATCCCTCCAGGCATGAGTAATGGGATAGAAAGCGTTTCATCTCCGTGGGTTGCCAATTTGAATCTGGCACAGGCCAGCAGTGATTGAAATTCATTACCGCGTGGCAGGAAAGATAGTCCCTCCCACCCCTAGGCCCTGGTCCTTTCTGCCTGGTTTGGATGATAGGTGTTCCTGCTACAATATCTTCCCCATTGTTTCTATTAATTGACAGCCTGCCCCATGTCAGGCCGTAAGAAAGGACCTGGAAAACATGTAAATGATTTTCATCACACATGACAGAGGTAGGCCCCAAAGAGTCATCATCATATCTCCATGGCCAATCAGGATAGATGCCTGGACAAGAGAGAGGGCTCTTTTTCCAACTAAGACCAGAACCCCGTGGGATGGGCCTGAAAGAGTCATTTCTTGGCTTGAATGGGCTTTCCTGGCCTTTGCATTTACATTCTGAGAATTATTCCAATGGCAATTCTTTATTAAATAAATCAGCATGGCCCACTTGTACGAGAACTGCGGTCTCGGGAGACACTCAGAATCTGGCTGAAGGGATGGAAAGGCCATGCTAATCAAAGGCCGAAACAAGTGGACCCACACTTACTTTGGGGCGGGTCTGTGAGCAAGCTGGCTTTCCTCCTTCCTGCCCTGCTACGGGGAAGCAGAAATGACTGCGATCAGCCCTTGCCCTCTAGGAGCTTACACTCTAGTGTCAGTATTAAGATGGGACTGCTCAGGTCCTCAACCCTGAGGCGGGAGAGGGCTGCCTGGCCCACAGTGGTGAGAGCCAGACGCAGGAGGCCTGGCGCCCTGGGGTGGGACCCGCGCTACAGAGTCTTTCTGGAGTGAATGAGTTTGGTCCCCAGCACCGGTCCCTTCACAGCACTGGGATTTGAAGTGACTCTGACTTGTGATATTAAACACCAGAAAATCTGCTTGGAACTTAAACCGCTCCTGTTCTTGCTTCAGTATCCGTATCAATAGATGCTTCCAATCATCCACTTTTTCATCACGTTAGTTCTTCGTTTTGGTTTTCGGTGTTCATAGAATGACAGCGTGCACATCTCTCTCTCCCTCTCCTAAAAAAGTTTGTGGCCGAATCAATCCCTCATCTTTCAGACGACAGAATCATTTTAGGAATCATACTTGCAGAGCGCTCGGTGACTGCTGTCATTTCCTTTATGGTTGCTTATTAGAGATGGTCTGTTTCAATCCCCACTAATGAATTCTTTAAGGCCTCCATTTCTCCTTTATCCTTTTTCCAAAGAAAAATGATGGCTTATTTACAACCCACCCACCCTCCCCAACCCCCAATATGCACCCCCTCTTACAGCTAAGTGCTGGCCTGCTTTTTCTGGTATGTGATCTCTCAGGAAGATGTCACTCGCTGGCATTCAGTTACCCTTTGAATTGCCCCTTTTCATCTTGGCTGTTCTTACCCAGTCCAGCTATAATTACCATCTGATAGACTGTACTGGATACTGTTTCACTTGTACATCTGCTGCACTGGGAAATTGCATTATCCTCCCAGCACCTGCTAGGTTTTCCCCGGCTTAATGGTTTCCCACCTCTTCCTTCAACTTGGAAACTTTTACTTAGGCTTCTCCTGGTTGTACTTGCGGTTGGGGCGCAAGTTTGTGTGCACACGTGCGTGTGTGTTTAAATTAGCCTTGTAGTATCTCCTTAGTAGAAGTTTCTAAAAAGATAAACCCTGTTTTTCAGCATCATATATGCACTGATTGTTATTTATGTGGCCATGATGCTATTTTCTTGAAATGAAATTAACCCACTTTAAATCCCCACCATGAGTCAAGTTTTCATTTTCAAGCCACGACTCAGCCATTTCCTACACATTTAAGCTACCTATGGGAAATGCATTTTCTCTGATTTATGGTGAATACTTAGAATAATTTATATAAATCCCTTCGTGAGCTCTTGTTTTTTCTCCAAACAAACAGTACAAGGTCTATAGTCATTTATTTCCAACTCTCTGAACACTATCTAGTTCAGTACTATACATGGTATATATGTTTACATCAGAATGAGTTATAAATCTGTGGATTCTCATTATTATTATAATTCCTCCCTGTTAGAAAGATTATAGAGTAAGAAACAACAACAACAACTACTACTACTAATATATTTAGCTCTTGCTAAAGGCATTCCCATAAATGAATTATCTCATTTTAATCCTCATATCAGCACTTTAAATAGTTACTGCTACTATCATCCTCAATGTACATAAAGAAAACAGGCTTGCAGGAGGGAGAGCAAATGACATGTGCAAAGGCTAATTCAGTGACCACGCCTCAAACCCAGGCAGTTGGATGCCAAATGTCATACCTTCAACCACTGTATATGCACTGTCTTATGCACAGAGTGAAAGTGCTTATATCCTGAATTATGGTAGGAAGACCGAGCCACAGAAAAGGAAGAAGACCTTTTGGAATCTCCCAGATCTTTGGCACCGGCTGCTTAATCAAAAGGTGACCCACCGATAACTGGCTTTCCCCCACAGCAGTTTGGACTTTCCTTTTGGCTGAGCCATTCACCCTCGGGTTTGATCCTCACCCTGGCTGGCTCGGCCAGAGGAGCAGACACACAGTCCAGGCTTGGTGTGCTGGGGTCAGTTGGACACCAGCTGATCCAGGCCATCTGCCTTCCCTCTTTGTTGCATCTGCTTGTTCTGGCAAACCTTCCACAATGACAGTGGTGGCTGCTGGGAAAGGAGGGGAAAATTATGATCCCATATGTAGATGACACTATGAATTTCTCAAGGTTCCATTCCTTGTTGTGCATGGCTTCGTGGTATTGTCATAAAGTGCTCAAGTAATTGTCCAGGACGTGAGACTGAAGGTTTAGTTGGGAGGTGGGGGTGGACAGGATGTGCACTAGTGGCATGATTGACAGGCCTTGGCACTGTTTAGAATTGGGCTGCGATAGAGTAGCAAAATGAAGTCTTTAGGGTGTGCCAAGACAAGAAATTGTGAAAAGTAAAGTTATTTCTCGCCTGGCTGGCATGGCTCAGTGGTGGAGCATTGACCTATGAACCAGGAGGTCATGATACGATTCCCAGTCAGGGCACATGCTGGGTTGCGGCCTCAATCCCCAGTGGGGCAGCCAATCAATGGTTCTCTCTCATCATTGATGTTTCTATCTTTCTCTCTCTCTCTTTCTTTCTGAAATTAATAAAAATATATATACTTTAAAAAGTAGAGTTATGTCTTATCCTCTCTGTATTGTCAAAAATCATTCCTACATCTTATTCTCATTTTCTAGAATAGATATTATAGGATAATATCTCTCCTTCCTCCCATCCTCCCTCCCTCCCTGCTCATCTCTCTCTCTCTTTTTAACAGCTTTATTGACATATAAGTCATATATCATATAATTCACCCATTTAAATTGTATAATTTATTGTGGGTTGTTTGTTGTTGTTGTTTAGTATCTTCAGAGTTGGGCAACCATCACCACTATCTAATTTGAGACTATTTTTGTCACCCAAAAAGAAAGCCATTGGCAGTCACACCTTATAGCCCTACTTCCATCCCTAAGCAATGACTCATTTACTTTCTGTTTCTATAAATTTGCCTGTTCTGGACACTTTGTATAAGTGGAAGTATGCAATATGTGGTATTATGTTACTGGGCTCTTTTACTCAGCGTGTTTTTAAGGTTCGTCTGTTCTGTAGTATTTTTACTGCTGAATAATATTCTGTTATGTGGATAAACTACATTTTATTAGTTGGTGGACATTTGACTAGTTTCCACTATTTGGTTACTATAAATAATGTTGCTGTGAACATTCATGCACAGGTTTTTATGTGGTTAAATAGCCACATAAATTTTTATCCACATAAAAACCTGTGCATGAATGGCCACAGCAACATTTTCCTTTCTCTTGGGGACGTAGGTAGGAGTAGGTTGCTGAATTATAGGGGACTGTATGTTTAACTCTGTGAGGAAGTACCAAACCCTTTTCCAAAGTGGCTGCACCATTCTGTATTCTGTGATGCTTAGATCATGCCAGCATTCCTGCTCGCAGCGAAGTGCTGGTCGTGCAGCTGATTCCTTTCGATTTCAGGAGTGGCGCTTCCCCATCACTCAGAGCTTTGCACACATATGTGATGGCACACTACCGATAAAAGCTTCAGTTCTTTTCGTTTTCTAAAACAAAACCTCCCCTGCTTTTATCTTTTCTGCATCACCCTTCTGGGGACTTGCATGGACTTTGAGGAAGGATCAGCTGCAAAGAAAACACCCACCCAAACCCCGGGGGTGAAATGGAGGGCTTTCTGGGTTTGCAAGACACCAGCGGTGCATCTTTTGTTTCAGTCCACTCTGAGTCGTGGTATTGCTCCTAAAAAGAGCTGCCACAGCTTCCAACAGAAAAGAAATCCTGAGGCATTCCAGGATGCTGATCGGGTTCTCGCACAACCCAGCAGGAGGGGGAAAAATGCCTCTGTTCCCTGCAGAGCCAGGGTAATGATGCCGCAGAGGCCCAGAAGTGCCCCACGCATCAGCTGCCTGCTCGGGAAGCGCGGCCCAGCCAGCGCCCGGCGGACCTGAGCTCCTGGGCAGGAGCTGGCCTTCGCAGCTAAGTGGCTTCTTCAAATCCGCCTTCAGGGAGGCAAGGCCTGGCAGCCCCGCAGGAGGCTTTGCTCTGTGTGTTTTAAAGTAGCTGGGGATGAACAGTGACAAAGGGGACAAGCGGAGCTGCAGATGCTGACCAGGGAAGTCCCATCTTTCCCCCTTAATTACAAAAATGTCGTTACAAAAGCGCTCCATATTTATGGTAGAAATTTTAGGGGAATAAACAATAGAGAAAAAAATCCATAAAATCTGTAATCCTCTAACTATAGATTACCTATTTACTATTTTGGTGTTTTTATATCTAGATGCTGTTTTTGTGGGGGAAAAACATATATGCAGTTAAATGCGGGGTCATATGTACATAGTGTTTTGAAACTTTATTTTCACTTAATACTACAGCGGTCCCTCGGTATCTGTGGGGGATTCTTCCAGGCCCCCTGTGGATACTAAAATCCACGGTGCTCAAGTCCCTTATGTAACCCCGCTATGATTATAACAGTAATATAAACAGACTGCAGACCAAGAAGGCCCTTTGTGGGGCTGGCCCACTCCCTCTGGCCCGTGGAGGAATGATAGAAACAGCTCTGTCCATTATGAAGTGGTTTTACATCAAGAAATGCACATTATTATCAAGTAGTATAAGTCTTTAGGTCTTTTTATGGAAGCTTTTAGATGTTATATATGTTAATGAATTCTAGCTTTAAGAAGTACAACATGCCCTAGCCAGTTTGGCTCAGTGGATAGAGCATCGGTCCACGTACTGAAGGGTCACCGGGTTTGATTCCAGTCAAGGGCACGCACCTCAGTTGCAGGCTCAGTCCCCGGCCACGGTCAGGACATGTGCAGGAGGCAACTAATTGATGTGTCTCTCTCACATCAATGTTTCTCTCCCCCCGCCCTTCCCTCTCTCTAAAGATCAATGGGAAAATATCCTCAGATGATTAAGACAAAAAAAAAAAAAGTAGAATATGCTTTCTTGGTAGATGGGAAAGACTAAGGGGAGGAAAAACACACCCGAAAGGACCTAGCGCTTTTACATTCAGATTGGTCTCAGGTGGGTTAAAAGTCTTCCACAATTTAGTAATTTCCATAAAGCCGTATGTGCTTAGTTGTTGTCATTATTTGCATGCTCACCAATCTAAAGGGAAATGGCATTTGTGTTTCTGAGGCGAAGGGTTCAGTGGGGGCCTTGGAAACTGGAGTGTCACTCTCTGCAGGAGCGGCTTCTGCCCCCCCCCCTCGGGCCAGCTGGCCTGGGGCAGGGCTTTGCACCCCACCTCCCCCATTCCCCCCACTGTGTGTTGCCCCCATTAGAGAAGCAGCATGAAGCCCTCAGTCCTCAGTCCTCATGTTGCTGTTCTCTGGGGCCGAACCACTTTAAGGAAGTATAAAAACCTTTACTCTGTATGTTGCCTCAAGACCATTAAGCTTAATCAAGATTACTGATGTCATGATCTCCATAGTAACCAACTTAATAAGCAAGAAGAAAACAAAAAGGATGGCTTAAAAACAGGGAAAAGAAAGAATAAATAAGAGATGGGAATAGCGTGGGACCATAAAAGTTTTTTTATTGCTTCTTGTTTGAGATATCAAACATGACTCAGCCGCAGTGCAGGCAGGTCTGCGCCACTCGGGTGGTTGAGACCCAGGGTAATAAACCTAAATGACACGCGGTGCCCCTGCTCCCACCTCTTGCGCTCTTCAATCATGCCCTGGTTCTGTTTGTTTTAATGCCATTCATTGCATTGAAATGATCACCATGGTAGTTGTTACAACCGAGGTTTTATGGTAGTTTATGTATTTAACCAAAAGGAGCCGTGCTCCCAGGGAGCCGGTCTCAGGGAGCACTTCCCGGTCCCCATAGTGAAGCCTGCCGGCCAGAACCTCCCACCGTCCCCACCGTGCACCATCCTCAGCATGGCGCTCCATGAAACCAGAGGTCATCGCTGATTTAGAAAACTGAACTGGGGATTATGTGTCACAAGTTGTAATCTGTGAGCAGGTCACACAGACGGTCTGATCGTGTCCCGTGGAAGTATATCCAGTTGACAACTTTTAATCTGTTTACTACACAGCCTCGTTCCTCATACTCTGGGTCTTGGGTCACAATGTGTGGGTAGGACAGTGGCTAGTGGTCCCCCACCAGTGACTTCTAACACCTCACCACTCCCTGCATCTCACCAATAGAGACAGACACCTCGACAGTACACACCTGTGTGATCTGATTTGCCTCAAAGGCAGGAGCAGATGCCAGAGGCTGAAGGAGTTTGGGTGTTTGGGCTGACTCCATGCCTGTGGCCCCGCCAAACTTTTGACCCTGCTTGCCTGCTGTCTTTTCAGGTGGAGGCACCTACCTCCCCTCCTCAGTGGGATGTTCCCGCCATCCCCTCTCCCTCTGTGTTCTGCTCTGTGGGAGAGGGTACTGCCTTAAGGCCCAAGAACCCTTGACCCCGCTCAGGGCAGTCACACTGACATCCAGGTTCCCTTGAGCATAAACAGAGATGGAGTCGTGTTCTGGCTTCTCTTTCCCCTCCCATCACGCCCCACCCTCTGTATCCTCCCCCCACCCCCCCATTGGAGGGCACATGGGGGATACAATACACCAAGCCCAAGTTCCAGAAGAATCCCCAGGCCCTGAGTAATCAGATGCTTTTTTTTATGTTGTTATTTGACCATGAATTTATTTCAACTGTATAGAAATTTGTATGTATATGATGAAAACAGGAAGGAAATATATACACACACAGTTCTGCTGTAGTGCTAGTATTAGAGGGAATTTCTATTTTTTTTCTGAATATTGTTGCCTTTGCAAAATAAAACATAACAATGCATTATTACTAATTCAGTTAGTCTCATTACAGTTCTTTTCAGATAAAAAATGCTAAAACTATGAACAAGCAAAGTCAGGAGAAATATTAATAATAGTTAACATTTGTTAAGTGTTATACATGAAAGGCACTATTATATATTCTTTACTAGAGGCCTGGTGCACGAAATTCGTGCACTGGGAGGATAGGGGGGTCCCTCAGCTTGGCCTGAGAGGGGTCCTGGCCTCTCGCAGTCCAGACCCCTCACTCCTTACTGCCCACCTTCTCGTTGCTCCTTACTGCTTGGCTTGCTGCTCCTTAGCACTGCCACGGAGGCAGGAGAGGCTCCCGCTACTGCCACTGTGCTTGCCAGCCATGAGCCCGGATTCTGGCTGAGAGCACTCCCGCTGTGGGAGCACACTGACTACCAGGGGGCAGCTTCTGCATTGAGCATCTGCCCCCTGGTGGTCAGTGCGCATCATTGCAACTGGTCATTCTGGTCATTCTGCCATAACGGTTGTTTAGGCTTTTATTATATAGACAAGAATTAGCTAATCAATTCCCCCAAACCACCTATGGTCATTGATAAACCACATAGGTTTCAAACCCTAGTCTTCTCAAATGCTTCTGATGAATCTCTCTCTCTCTCTCTCTCACACACACACACACACACACACACACACACAGAGTATGCACAGTCACCATCCAAAAATGGCCCTGGAGAAGTGCTCAACGTCCACATTTCACATACATCTACACACAATCGACTCCCAGATGCAATGGGTGGCAAGAGCCCGATTCTGGAATTTTCTGCTCCTCACCATGCCACCCCATTAGGCTGCTCTGCCAAAAGCCAAATGGGTTTGTCCCTCCCTGGGCCTACTTCTCGTCCTGTCCTCATCATCCGTCCAGGCGTTCTGTTCTTTGTCCAGAACTCACGTACCAACCATGGTTTGGACCTGCCTGTCATGGATCACCCCCTGCCCCTGTGTGAACAGGCTCCTGGGCCCCAGATCCTGCCTCCACCATGGCCCAGGGCCGGTTCCTGGTGAGGAAGCTCCGAGAAGGAGACTGAATGTATGTCATTTGTTCTATCAGTATTTGCTGTATGTCGATCGTGCGGTGGGTCCCATTCTTGGCACCAGGGCTGCGATGGTTAACAAAAGTGGACAGATCGCTGCTGCCCGGGCACCTGTGTTCTGGTGGGGATGTCTGACAATGGACAGACAGACAAGGATGCTCCACGCCAAGTGGCGGCAAGAAGGCCCTGGAGGGGATGGAGAGTGAAGGACCGGGGTCGAGGACACCTCTTGGATAAGGGCCATGTAAGTGGAAGCCTGCTGTGATGGGGCACAGGGCTGGTGCGAGGGTAGGAGGAAGGAGCGATTTCCTCTTCCTTCAGACCCGTCCAAAACCCAGCCTGTCCCTGCCCCTGCCCCTGCCCCTGCCCCTGCCCCTGCCCCTGGGGGAAAGCCCTCCTCCACCAGGCACACACCCAGCGTTGACGCTTTGGCTTTTATTTCACAGTTTATAAAAAAAAAAAAAAAAAAAAGAATTTCAGGCAAGAAGCCCATCGGATGCAATTAAAACATTTCAAGGTGTGTTTTTAAATCACCCCCCTTTCTTTCAGCCTAGCATCCTTGCTCAAAGCAGAACTGGGGCTCTGGGGGGGTTGTACCTCCCCCTGAAGTGGACATTTCTGTTTTTAGCAAAGAAAGAAAACCCCGTGAACTCAGACAAGAGCTTAGGATTTCAGGTGCCCAAATGTTTGGAAAAAGAAACGCTAACTATTTTACCTGGATGGCAGTCGGCCTCCTAGGAACTCCTAGGGAAGGCAGTGTATCTGTTTAAGGAACAATGACAGAGCCACTGCTGTTTTGAAGGCTCTACTTCACAGATGTGTAGAGTATAGAAATCTATGTATTATTAAATAATTCCTTCTACCGCGCTCAAGAGTAAGCAATTTGTAAGCCTGTTTACGTTCTTGCCATCTGGGTGCATTCTGTCACCCATCTGTTTCGTGTAATTATGTAATTATCAATATAAGGAAAGAATAGGTGATATAATTAACAAGAAAAACTGACCCACACGAAAGAGTAAAAATGACATGCATCTGCTGAATTGCTTTTGTTTTTCTTCCTTCATTGTTCGCTATTTCTTCATTTCACAGTTGCATTCAGACTGTCAGCTTGCATCACACCCTCGGGAGAGCTGTTGCGCCTGGCGCTCCCTCGGCCTGTCTCTTCATCTCTCTCACAACGCGCGGTAGACGGGGGCAGGGTGATTGATCAAGTACAGCAACGACACAACTTGGAAAGAAATGAGCAAGGCCTTCTTGGGGTTCTTCCTTGATTCTCTACCCTTGACAGTCATTTCCAGAACATGAACTGTAACAGCTGGAACTCTGGGAAATATTTAGATTAATTCCTGACAGATGGAAGGACAGGGCAAGGGTGTGACCCTTTCACAGGATATCGGCTAACGAAACTGCTTCAGAATTCCCGTACTCGGTGCTTTTGCTTTAGTGTGCAGGCTCAAGCCAGGAGTTATTTCATAATAGTACACGAATCCCAGTGGGTGGGGCTACCGTCCACATACTCCCGCTGGAGGGGGTCATGGCAGCAGTTCCCTGCTGTGATGGAGGCTTGTGGGCACACAAATGGAACTCGTGACTTCCTCACGCGTGCTGCTCCCCCTCCTGGCAGCAGAGGGAGGCACTGTGTGTTCATGCGGGGGGAAGGGAGGGTGACATCATGGTGATCTCTCCTCTCCTGTGAGCCCACCCCACTCTCCAAACAACAGGTGTTCCCCACAGAGGCTGCCCCCCATCACCCGAGGAGCCTGGCACAGGAAGAGGGGCAACCCCTTGGACGCATTTAGATGACAATCGCTGTTGTAGAGAAGGCATTGAAATCTCAACACTTCCTCCCACTGATTCAAGCAGGCTCTGGAGCAGGCTCCTGATGTGCTATGCAGGCCTTCTTCCCTCTTCCCCACCAGCCAGGCCTTTCAGAGTGCTCTCTGGGCTTCCTATTGAAGATGTGTGCCCTTGGGGCAGAGGTAGGAGAGAGATAGAGATAGAGATAGATAGAGATAGAGATAAAGATAGAGATAGAGATAGAGATGATAGAGATTAGAGATAGGAATCTGAGTGCTGCATAGCACTGTATAAAACTGAAGAACAGCTCTCACCGATGAATTAAACCTCACTCACAAACAGCTAGAAACCTTAAAATAGTCATTTTTTTTTACTTCTGCCTAAAACATTTTTTTAAAACAGTGTCGCTCACTAGATATTAAACTTACCCTGTTTCCTCTTGCTGCGTGATCGCTTCATATGTTGAGATTGTGTTGTTTAAGAATCCGTCCTCCTTACAGCATCCTGTGGCAGAGCCGTTGAGCACGGCCGGTCCAGACTTGACCTGCAGGAGGCGGCTCCTTGCAGCGCAGCCTGGCTTCCCTTCCTCATTGTTCTGTGTCCAGGAGGAAAGTAAACAGCCAGCTCACACCTAGTTTTCTCTTTTTCCCTTTGTGTCAAACAGTATTCTTTGATATGAAGCTAATAACCATCCCCAAACTGTCTGTGTTTTGAATTATTTCCACGGGTGTTTTGTTTGCTTGTTTTTGTGTGTGGCTCTTTGTTTTGTTTTTAAATTATTATTATTAAAGCAATGGATACCTACACACCAGGCTTATAGGAGAAAATTACTGGGCACCCTGTGGGAAACTGTTTTCAAGGAGTAGGTAATGGGGACAAATGTGGCTATATTGCTCACGGGATTTGATTGGTTTTGACCTTATATTTGTTTCCTTAATTCAAAGTTAAAATGACTTAATTGCAACCATAATGACTCATCCATTAAGGACTTACACCATTTGATTCCTAAAGGACCTTTCTCTTATCATTTCTGGTTTTGAAAGGTTTTAATAATGATTTTTTTCAAGAAACATTTCAGTTTATATTTTTGAGTATTTTTTTAAACAAAGGAGCCTAGAGTGGTTGTTCCTCAAGAGAAAAATAATTATAAAAAAGCTCTTTACATTATATATATATATTTATATTTATATTTCAATTAAAAAATCTTTGTATTCTATACTGACCCATATTAAAAATCATTAACGCTTAGACTAAATGGTTTTCATTTAACCCACAAAAGTGGCATCAATTTTTCAAGTGGTAACTGTTGCTTAAGATGCTACTGTGCCTGTGTGATAAATGTTTAATGATCTGGTAGTACATGCATGGCTTAAAATCCATTATTTATTGCACCTTCACTTGCCTGGCAAAGGTGACGATTTTATAGCCCCAGCAGTCATGCAAACACATTTATACCAAACCGGTGACTGATAATAAATTTCCTTACTGTAAATGTCAGTGGGTTTCATGTGTTGCTGCCATTACATCTTGTTTGGAAGCTGAACGCTCCACAGTTATGGGAGGCGCCAGATGGTGTCATTAACACAAACGCTGGGACTGTTTGCCGCTGACGTGCATGTGAGAAATTAAAAGTACAGGCCTGTCTCTGCACTGAAGCGTGATGTCAGCGGTGCACAGGTGTAAAGACAGCTCAATATGCTTGCCTATTCCCTTCCCTCCCACCGAAAGGGATTTTTTAAAAAACATAATTTTGAGTTGAATATATACAGAGTGAGCAAAGGACTCCTGCTTGATTTTGTTTGGGGAGTCTTAGGCACCCTGAAAGTCACCCCATAGGTGGTTCCCCCATGAGTAGCAAGCCAGCTCCCCTTTTGGGCCTCTCACACATGGCATGCGTGGCCTTCTGTGCTGAGCAGGATTGTTATTGCTCTGTGGGTCTGTGTTGTTCATAACTTCAGATAGCTTAAATGAAAACTTAACATTTTGGAAAAATTCCCATTGAGAGCATGGAATTAGTATTTCCAAAAAGTGCTGTCAACGAGGTCAGGAACTAGTTCAAAGAATACGGAGAAGAAAAAAAGTAGAGCCCGGCCGGTATGGCTCAGTGGTTGACTGTCAATCCATGGAACCAGGAGGTCACATTCAATTCCCAGTCAAGGGCACATGCCCAAGTTGTGGCCTCTAAACCAGTAGGAGGCCTGCAGGAGGCAGCCCATCAATGATTCTCCATCACTGATGTTTCTATCTCTCCCTCTCCCTCTCCCTTCCTCTCTCTCTAAAATAAATAAAAACCATATTTGCCCTAACCAGTTTGGCTCAGTGGATGGAACGTCAGCCTGCGTACTGAAGGGTCCCGGGTTCGTTTCTGGTCAAGGGCATGTGCCTTGGTTGCGGGTGCATCCCCAGTAGGGAGTGTACAGGAGGCAGCTGATCGATGTTTCTCTCTCATCGATGTTTCTGTCTCTCTCCCTCTCCCTCCCTCTTTGTAAAAAATCAATAAAATATATTGAAAAAAATAAAAATAAAAATCATCATTCTCCCCTTTAAAAGAAACAACAACAAAAAAACACCATATTTTTAAAAAAAAAAAGAAAAAAAAAGCTGAGCATTTCTAGGAACTGTGGAAATGTAACTTGTTTCTATATATTTTTTAAAAAAAGGTAGAAAATTTCTGTACCAATTTCTTTCATACAAGGGACTCTTCTTTTCACAGGAATTAACAGTGGGACCAAGGTCCTCACTGTCCCTGCTCTGATGTGAAATGTGTGAATGACTGGAAGTGGCCTCCCATGCTTTAGTAAAATGTATCTCTGCTTTCACTCCGCACTGGCCACTCCCATCGATTGTGGTTCAGCGAAGGTTTCTGCTCTGCTCTCTACCAAGCTCTCTCTTCATTTTAATTTAAAAAGAAGCTGGATTTGTTTCATTCTTCCCTACAAGCCCTTCCCTGAACCAAGAGGCTGTCCCATTGATTCCCACCAGATTCCTTTGAACTTTGTTTTTAGTCTTAGCGCACTCTATAGGAATTTTCAGAAAGGCTCATTATTCTTTCAAAACAACCGTTGTGCATTCCTCTTACAAAAGCTGAGGAAACCTTTTGGTGTGCAGAATTCAAAGTCATGCAAAAGAGAATACAAACCATTGTTTGCATTGAGATGAAAGCGGTAAGCTGAGTTTCTTCAGAATAATTCAGAGGTACAATTGGATGTCAACAGAAATAATGAGCCTAACTGAACAACTCAAAGTGTGCGTGAAGGCACACCTTAGAAATTAAAAATGGAGTCATGCATTTCAGCTTGCTCACAGACATGCAAGTGTGTGTTGAAAATCCCCAGGAGCGAAAACAAAGAAATGGTGGGGAGACAGCAGGATTGATAAGTTGTGTCTGTGGAACAACATTCACTAGGGGCAGAAGTTCCCAGGAAAATGAGTTCTTTTCTTCAACGCAGGCATTTTCCCAGCCAATGAAACAGAGGCCTAAAGCAGCAGTGCAAATGGTCCCACAGCTGAGCTGAGCTGAGCAGACAGCTCCTTCCCTGGGGGAATAGAAAGTTCTCATCTCCCTCTGTGCCCAGGGGTGGGAGGTGGCAGCATGGACGCAGGTGGGCCTAGGCTTTCTCTCTCAGCCTTCTCTCTTGACCCTTCCTCCTCCGGGTGAGTCCCCCTCTATGTCTGCTTCCCATGTTGCCCATGCAGGAACCACCTGAAAAGGCATTTATAGAGACAGATCTGTACTTCAGTGGCATGTGTCACACCCTTCCAGACCCTTGCACTGGCTTTTCCCTCTTATCCAGAAAGTTGTTCTCTCCCTTGTCCACCTGGAAATATCTTTCTGATCCTTCTATATCCAGCTCACTTTCTCCAGGAAGCTTCTGACTTCCCTGATGCCCTAGACCAGCCAAAGCACTGCTGATTTCGTGACTTCCCAGCTGAGTCCAGAGGAGCTGCCAAGCTCAGCCCAGACTGAACTGCTGACCCCAAAATCATTAGGTAGACAAATGCTTGTTTTTTTAATCCACTAAATTTTGGGTTGATTTGTTACACAGCAGTAGCTTCCTGATACACTGCCTATGTCACATGTACTGCACTTGGTTTGTTTACATGTCTATCTCTCGACCTAATGAGAATTCCCTTAAGACAGACACCAGACCTCATTCTTACCTCAGCACTTAGGGCGGTGTCTGGTGTATGGTAGATGCTCAATATGTATCTAATTGAAATTATTGAATTAAGCTCTATGTTAAAGTTTTAATGGTAGAATTTCAGGCATCGGGATGCTGAATGGGTTATTCTAATGCCCCCAGAATCACTGCAGATATCCAAATGCCTTAATCACCAATAAGTTGTTAGAGTATTGAGTTTCATACCAACATTTTTCCCCCCAGGTTTGCTTCTCTAGCTGGGAAAATGACTCTAGGACAGTGGTTCTCAACCTTCTGGCCCTTTAAATACAGTTCCTCATGTTGTGACCCAACCATAAAATTATTTTCGTTGCTACTTCATAACTGTAATGTTGCTACTGTTATGAATCATAATGTAAATATCTGATATGCAGGATGGTCTTAGGCGACCCCTGTGGAAGGGTCGTTCGACCGCCAAAGGGGTCGCGACCCACAGGTTGAGAACCGCTGCTCTAGGACATAGTAACTTTTTGCTATATATTTGTAAGTTGCTTCTATAGGAATAGGGCAGATTCCAGTCCACTTCCAGCATATTCAGTGCAAGATATTTTGAAGCCTGTGGCTAAATACGAATTGTTCACGCACCTCTGATAAACCACAGGCTCCACCCTTTATGATGTGGGATAGAAAGAGAAGAATCGCCTGAAGTCCTTTTTCTTTAAACAAACAATGTTCAAACAGATGATACTTCACACATTCTCACAAATCTTTCTCATTTTTTTTAGCAAGGGAAAATAACCAACAATACCATTTTTTTTATTTAACAAAATTCTCAAGAGAATAAAGTTATTGCCAATCATTTCATATATTTCTCTGATTTGTTACCTAACTATTAAGACATTAAAATTCTATATTATAAACATATACAGATATGCATTTTATATTTAACATATGAAGGACCATTTTTGTCCTCAGAGACCTTTAGGAAAATGCCATTGTTTCAGAAGGGCGTTATTTAACAGGAAAAATGCCTTCCATCACTTTTGAATTTGCGTGTTTTGCAAAACCTTTGAGGCCACGCCTTCATTTTGTTCCATTAAAAATGGGTCTTTCGTGGGGATATAAAAGCTGAGAATGATTAGATGTTAAGTCAATGAGTTTTTCTCAAGAGATACATATGTAATGTAGTAGTAATTTGTGCTTTTAGAACAATGCAAGTCAGGTCATTGATTCTGCAAACCATTCCCCTCCCTGGATTTGCTTTATTCCTGCCTTTTGCTGTGTCCTCACCCCAGAGAAGTCATTCCTCCAGCTTATGGCCCACACTGTACTGAAGATGATACCTGGAGTGCCCAGTCGCTGACACATACCAGGATTCAGTTAGTGTGATGCAAAGGCTCAGAGGACATTTCTAAACACCTGACACTGCCCAGGTAGGAAGGATGTGGAGCCACTTGAGGGCACTTAGTACACATGCTAGCATGCCCTACCTTAGGGATTAATAAATAGTTGTGTCTCTGAAAAGCCAACAGTGATCTCCCTTGCCAGTGTTCGTGTATTGCATCAAAGCAATCATATTTTTAATGAATACGTGAGCTACTTGTTAGGGCTGTTATTTAATTAATAACAAGTGAATTAATTACCTTTATCAAATCTAAGATGCTATCAATTATAAGATGTACCTTTATTTTATGTACCATTCAGGAAAAAAATGTGGCCAATTAAACTATGACACAATGTCTTAATGAGAGTCCTGAACAGAATATGAATGAATCCATCACATAAGTCTTATTGCTTTCAGATTTCTTTTATCTATTCAGAGCGGAGAGGCCATTTGCATTCTCTTCAGTCTCATTGTTTGCTGTGTGATGGGAAAAAAACTTTTGCATGTGTCTCGGCAACAAAATGTAACAGGGTTTCACCTACTTGTGGGTATCTGTCATCCTTTATTTGCTCCTGTAAAGCACTCGATTGTTGCATTGCAAGAAAATACAGAATTACAACCTTTCTTCCAATGACTAATATTTGCTGCGCTAATATCAAATTTGCACCCTGCTGCTCAGTTTCCAGGCTTTTATGGGAACACAATGAGTGTTCATTTCAATGCCAAATCATGCTGTAAACTCTCTGAAGACATTGTCAGCAGCAGTTAAACTCAACACATGTTGTCACACAATGTACATCACTCTCCAAAGTGATGACAGGAGCCGTGACCAAGTCGCCCAGGCACAGGAAAGGACAGCTATGTCCCTGCCTGGCCGA
This sequence comes from Myotis lucifugus, assembly GCF_000147115.1. Classification (NCBI taxonomy): domain Eukaryota; kingdom Metazoa; phylum Chordata; class Mammalia; order Chiroptera; family Vespertilionidae; genus Myotis; species Myotis lucifugus. Next base: position 1,006,287 of record NW_005871253.1, read on the forward strand.
CGGCCACGGTTGAGGTGGCACGGACTCTGAGGCTGATTTCAGGGGTGCTAACGTGGAAAGGAGGTGCATCGTAGAATTGATAAACTCCAGTAGTCACTCAACTAAACTTCCCAAACACTTTTTTTCTAATATACATGGTTACGAATGGTTGCAAGTGGGTGTCATAGGGTGACAATGATTTTAACTTTTTAAAACACTTGCAAAATAGTGATAACAGTCGGGGGTGACTGTGGGTGTAGGAGGGATTGGGACAGATGGAGTTGATAAGAGAAATCTTTTTAAAACGCACATTGAATTATAGAGGTTTAAAGGAACTATAGCAAAGACCCCTAGTTACCCCCAAATCCATTCCTCCCTTTAGCTTTAGTTAACGAAACCTCAATTTTATACAAGGCAGCAACACATCTATTTCCCACCTCCCTTACACCTGGCATGACCATATGACCAGTTTGGGCCCCTGAGATGGAAGTAGCCATTGGAATGGGAATTCTGGGAAGGAGACTTGAAGGGTGTGGCTCAGCTGGGTGGAAAGCCATTTTATTCTTACAATAACTCCCTTCTCTCTACTGCGGCCTGTAATGAGAATATACTATCGGGGTCTCCAGCACCCATCCTGGCCATCCTAGAAGATGGAACTTGGCACTGGGATCAGGAGTACGGCAGGTAGTCTGGGCCTTTGATGAGTTTATGGCACTGCCTCCATAGTCCTGGACTACATGTTTCCAGATTTCTTTTGCATAAGAAATTATCTTCTACCCTGACCGGTTTGGCTCAGTGGATAGAGCGTCTGCTTGCGGACTGAAAGGTCCCAGGTTCGATTCTAGTCAAGGGCATGTACCTTGGTTGCGGGCACATCCCCGGTAGGGGGTGTGCAGGAGGCAGCTGGTCGATGTTTCTCTCTCATCGATGTTTCTAACTCTCTATCCCTCTCCCTTCCTCTCTGTAAAAAAAAACTCATGAAAAAATATATATATATTTTTTAAATTATCTTCTATCCTGTTTAAGGCAGTGTTTCTGTTTAAGCTGTTTTTTTCTGTTGTTTGCAGCCAAGGCCAACCCTAATTGATAAAGGAGCCCTCTTTCTTCAGTTAGGATTCAGTCTGTGAGGAGAATGCTGTAAGAACCTGTGAAGCCCCCACTGTTTGCCTGGGATCATGTGAAGCATGTAAAGGCATTAAAGCTGTCATCGTTCTTTAAAGAAATAACAGTTCTTCATGGGCCAATTACTAGTGATTTTACAGAGGCAAAATGGGTGCTTCGTTTACTCTCCACATATTTAACGAGAGCCTCGGGTGTGCCTGGTGCAATGGTGGGAATGCTCCAGTGAGCAGATCCTGCACCGACCACAGCCCGCTCTGTGCCCCGCGGGCACCGTGTGGCGTGTGCTGGTTCCCATGGTAAGAAAGCAGGCCAGGGGGTGCCCTTGAGCCATCATTGCGCTCAGCAGGTACCACATGTGGGACAGCGTGCATTTTTCTAAGGTGCTGGAGCTACAAAAAGTGGTAGCAGCTCCTATTCCCCAACAAAGAGGAAAGCGGAGAGAACGCTTCATCAGAGGCTCAACCCCACCGCATCTTCCCGACAGCCTTCTCATGCTCTGCTGGGACACAACTGGTGGCATGCACGTCATACTTCCGAACCTCTTTATTTCAGCAGAAAGGCTTTTCAAACTTGCATTTTGTATCTGTGGAAGGGATTTTCAACGTATTGGTTCTTTTTTAAGTGTCTGTAGCTCCCTACCCTTTATTTATTTGGTAAATATTGCAATACTTTGCCTCAAAGAGGTCGACTTGTGAACTTTGAAACTGACACTGATTTTATGGCACTGTCCATATGTCATCATTTGTTCTGACCAAGTTGGGAAACAGACGGCTTCTCAAAAAGAAAAGAATGAAAAGCATAAGTAAAATATATTTATAAAGCAAAAATAGGCTTATTAAAAATGTCAGAAACTCTACTCCTAATGGCTTTGAATCTCTCCACCTTCCATTTTTCTTGCATGGGCAGAGCTCCCTTTGAAGTCTTTGGAAGCTTTCTGTAAGAAAAAAAAAAAAAATATATATATATATATATACATGGGTGTGGAGCTGAAAATTGAGCTCATTGTTTTGCCCTTTTAAAATGTGTTTTTCGAAGATTTGCCTTTCATATTGCAGATGGGAGAGAGGATGTGCAATTTTTCCTTGTGTAACATCTTTGCCTGAAAAGCTCAAAGTATTTGTAGACGGTTTTTAATGAATAGTTCCCATGTTTGCCTGCTGAGGAAGGCAGAGGTTTGTGTAATTTACTTCCATTTTACACCTAAGGAAACTGATATTTAAGGAAAAGAGGCTCAGAATTTCAACCAGTAGCAGAATTAAGAAAACAAGCCCAAACCTTGCCACCAGGCTAATGATGCCCAGTCCAATGACCCTGGAGGTTGAACATGACCTCCAAACACAGTGGTATCATTAGAAAAAATTCACCATACATAATATCCTGGGCCCTTTAAGTGTATATCTTGCATTTATTATGTAGATTATTTGTACCTATTTTTACTGTTTTCTAGTTTACCAGCCTCTCTGTAATTTTAGTAGCTTCTGATTTTGGATCTGTTATTGAAATTGAATTTCAGGAATGTTTTTGTAGTCATTCTAACTCATTCTAAATACATAAGAGAAATCAAATCAGATATGGAAACACAGAAATCAGGTATGTGTATATCAGATAAAATTATATTTTGATCAAATTTTTGTACACGCAGAACAGTTAACAAACATGCATTAAACTAAAAATTATGTATTAGAGGTCTCATGATATATGAAGTATGGCATAACTCAACTGAGCATGTACATCAGTATCATTTTTACTAAAAAGATAAAATTTAATCTAAGTAGTTCTAATTATACCCAAATCATTTGTTTGGTCATTTGAGCAACGAGAAAACAACCAACTAAAATACTTTAAATTGGTAGAAATGATCTCAGCATCTTTTAAGAAGGGCTCATCAAATGTAACCTTGATGTAGCTATTATTTCATTATTTATAGAAGATCCAAAATGATGGCAAGAATGATTCAGATAAAACAAAAGAAAAACGAAATAAAACAAATGCCTCAGGAAATAAAGATGTAGTTCGTGACCTTAGAAAGCAAACTGTAGGTGGATGGCGGCAAGCAAAGCAAATCAATTAATGAAAGTGACTAAAACCTTTCCGATGGACAGAGTCTTTTGTTTCGGAAGCTCATAGGAAATGACACATAAATAGTTTAACAATGTAAACATGTGCTCATTCCTAGTTCCTATTTTCTCATCTCAACTCCCCTCCCCTCTCACCTGACATTTGTTATTTTACCCTTCACCCTCCCCCACCTCAAGTTCAACTCTAGAATTTCCTAAAATGGGTATCCCATATTGTCATCCCTTCTTTTCCTATCCAAGGGATGGGACTCAAGGTTTGTATTTAAACTCATGATGAAACCCAGTATCAATTTTAAGGAACATTTCTTTTAGCCTTAAAAAGCTTACATACCATGGCATATGGTTTATTCCTTAATCTCTGCCTTTAAAATCATCTCTTTGTCAAAAAATGCTAATGAGTGTCATTAGAAAAATAGAATCATAACTGTATGAATGGGCATGGAGGTAAGAGCCTGAGTTCCCACTCATCACAGCTGCAGCAGTAATCAAATAGTCTCCTGTTTTGTCTTTGAAATAACTCACAGTTACAAGGCACATATAACTTCTGTCTATAAAATATGAGTCTATAGATCAGGCTTTTATTTTTACTTTACTATTAAGGAAATCAAAAGCAAAAACCCAAAACAGGATTTCCAGTGCACGGGACATTTTCTGTAGATGTCGAGGCCAAGAAAAGGAGGCTTGGACTGGCCCCGGAGAGCTCAGAGGGTCTTCCATGATTTTCTTTACCATGAACACCTGCAGCTTGAAGGAATGCAAGGAAAGGAAATGTTCTGCTTTTCTTCAAAAATGACTTTTGCTTTCTAATCTGAGTAAAAGAAACCCTTTATAAAGCGTCAGAAGCAGTCTTCATTTGCAGCGCCACTGAAAAGCATTCCCAGGCTGGGAAAAATTTTTTTTTTCCGAGGTATTTAAAAACCATCTAGCCTCACAAAAGAAAAATGTGTGTGTGTGTTTTTCAGGTCACTTCATCATACCTGATGATGAATATGTTTTTAATTAAGGCCTGGGCACAAATTGCGTTTTCTGAGTCACTGTGATGCCTGATCACTCCCCAGAGACACCCGCCATCAATGGGACTGATGGTAACTCTTGACACCCAAGGCCACTTTGTGTGTTCAGTGGTTAGAAAGGTGATTTCGGAGGCCTGGCAGCTGTTGGTGTTAAAGCTATTGTGTGGGAAACAAAGGCCATTCTGTTCTGTTCCCCAGCCGCCTTTGTATTGTTGATACAGGAGCTGTTTCATAAGTGGGTACTATTCTTTACCGGGGAATTTCGTTACTGCCCATACGCTTCTGGACAGCAGAGGGGAAGGTCTGAACGTGGCTCCTATGGAAGGAATCTTGGGCTCTGACCTCTGTTAAGATGCTTGCATTTTAATTCTGTTCATTAGGCCTACGATTAGATGCCATCAGACCAACAACTTTGCTTCCTGTTTTCTTTTCCCTAAACTACCAGACCCAAGGCTGGCTAGTGTGTATTTGCTGCCAGCCCGTTTGTCTTGGAAACTAATCAGAGCACAGTACACGGTAGCACCAACATGTACCGGTATTAACTAGTTTTCTTGTAGAATTCCTTATTGACCTGTCCTGGGAAATTCTCATAGAGCAGATCAAAGTGATATTTATTTGAAGAACAGACACTTCACCCAAGGCAGTCTAGTCATTATTATCATTTAGGAAGGGTATCAGTTTACAAGGTTTTCAGTTGCATATAAAAGAAGCAAACTGGCCTAAACAATAAAGAAACTGTGGTGGGATATGTCATTCTCCCAGCCATTCCTCCTCTCCTGGGCTGTGCCCTTGCTATGTGACTTTGAGGTTCCTCTCACTACAGGTCTTCCCCACCTTGTGGAAGTTGGACTTAGACACACAACTTAGAGCAGGCTAAGAAGTATTGCTGCTTCTCACTTTTTATACTTCTACCGTTGCCATAAAAAGAACACACCCCAGCTAACACTCATCAAAGCAAAATAAGAGAGTTGTGAGACCAATCTGGAATCTACAGGTTGCAGTCAAACCCAGCTGAATCCAGCCTACTTGCCTGAGTGAGATAGATGACAGTTGCTTTAAGCCAATGCTTAAATGGTTTAGGGTAGTTTGTTATGCAACACTATTGTGGCAACAGCTGACTGATACATACTGTTCATATAACTGAAGAATCCAAAGGTAGCATGGGCTTCAGGTACGGTTTGAAAGGAATCCATTTTCTATTTCTCTGTGGTTCTCTTGGGGCTTTAACCCAGGATGGTTTCCCTCTTGTTGATACGGTGTCTGTATCATTTTGGGCTTCACATCCGTACCCGGGACCATCTGGAAAGCAAAAGGCTTCTCTTCTCCAGCCTTCATACAAAAGTGCTGGGCTTCACTACAGTCAGGTCAAAGTAGATCATGTATCTATCCTGGGCCAACTGTTGAGCAAGAAGTTGTGGGATTATTTGACTTGGTTTTTGTCCATCAGAGTCCTCTTTTAAAGATGGGGGTGGGCTCCAAAATTCATGGAGTGCTTCATTAAAGATGGGAGTGGGGGTGGAGCAGGTGCTGAGAGATACTAACTGTGTTGATTATGGAGACTAAAATCTCCAAACTTTGTTTTAAATTTCTATTAATTGACTCAAGACATTTTTCTACCTCTTGCTAGGCTAGCTAGAGCTAGAGAGAAGGCATTTATCTTTTCGAGTTCACCTGCTATCTGATAAATGGCAAATCATGTGGCCCTACCCATGCCTCCTTATGCACTAGAAGCTGAGAGCCCAGCTTTACATGGGACTTTACCATTAGCCCACTAGTCTTCCTACTCCTGGGATTGCAGGATTTTAAGAAAATTAAAATAGGTTTATCTTACTAGAATTTGAAGATCCCTGACCTAGAGGATGAGTTAATGCCAGTATAATGAGAATTTAACCAAGTGAGGTACATTGATAAGAATGTCATTCCACTGACTTCTGACCTCCATTGTTTCTGATGAGAAGTCAGCAATAATTCTTGTTATTGTCCAGATATATAGTAAGTATCAAATAAAAATGTCTTGAATTATTGAATTAAAAATAGAAACAAAGTCTCTGATACAGTTTAATGTTCTCTCATGAATATTTTATGTTCTTTCATGAATATCCCACCAGGTCTTTGAAAACTTTCCTTTGTACATTTACTGCTACCCTTTTCCCCCACCCCTCTTCGCCCCCCAAGATTCTGCAGGAATGTGAATCAAACAAATGATCAATCCAGGTAATTTTTGCAAACATGGACACTAAAGTTATCACTAGATATTTTCTGTGCTTCTAAGAATCCTCCCTGAACAAGCTTTATCATCCAACATGTTTTTGTTATTTAACAATATTTACATGTCATTCTGCAAATATTACTGAACACCTGTTTTGCATAAGGCACTGTGTTAAGTAGAGTGAAGGATGTGTAATTGAATAAAGGATAACGCTTGCCTTCAAGTATTCAACTATTATAATCTGATTGTTCAGGTTTCAGGGAAACCTGGACAGTGGGAATGACTTGGGATCTTTTATGAAACTAGATTCTCAGGAAGCAACTTGTTTGTCTTCTTGTGGGATTATTAACCTTATTGTCTCCAATCAGAAAGGGCCTCAGTTCTAAATGAAACATCTGTCAACATTAGGACAAAAGTGACCCAAGCCAAGAATTTTGATGTGAACCAGCTTAGGTATATTTCCATATATTTACATTAACATCTTGAAACTACCTCCCCGTAAATTTCACCATGGCTGTGCATGGACACCAGTTCGATTTGCTGGTAATATCCTGGTTAATAAATCCACATAATTTCCAATTTGAGAATGCAGATTCACCTACATTTTCCTCATGTCCCTCTTTTTGTATTTTTTTTTCAGTTGAGTTATGCCTTGTACCATACAAACAGGAAGCTAACGCTGGAACCTAAAATAACGGTTAATGCCAGGATTGTTGTTGTTGGTGCATCCAATGTTGGAATCTCCTTCCTAGAGACCTTGGTTTTTTGGTGAGTTGTTTTACTTTACTCATTTATTTTTAAGGGGGCCTTCTCTTCCTCACCTGAGAGGGTCCCTTGAAAGAACAGACCTGAGTTTTCTGTCACCCCGCACAACTTGGAATATTTTAAATCAGAGGTTGGCAACGGTAGCCCCCAGGTCAAATCTGGCTATCTGCCTGCACTGGGACACAGACATATGTATGTATGTATGTATGTATGTGGTGTCTGCGACTATTTTCTTGATACAGCAGCAGATTTGAGTAGTTGCAACAAAGACTATATGGCTTTTAGTGTCTAAAATATGTACACTCTGACCCTTCCCAGAACAAATTTGCCAACCTCTGTCCCACACTAGTGTTCCCTTTATTGGCCAGATCATAGGCATCACCTGGAGCATCTGTTACAGGTGTAGCTTTCCAGACCCCACGTCAGACGTCCTGAGTCAGACACTCCCAATGAGTATTCTGGAAACCTGTATGTAACAGGTGCGCCATACAATCAGGCTGGTTTGGGAACCAGTTTTGGCTTCATGCATCACAAATAGGCTTGCAGAGATGGCAGACAGGCCAGGACCATTCTTCCAACCCCTGCATTTTAGATGCCAGGGAACAGAATGAAGCCCTGCAGGGAAGATTGACGCTGCACTTCTCTTCAATGCTGTTTTCTATTATCCTCAAAGCAGTAAGCAAGTTTCCTTTCAGAGCCCATTTTATTTCTTCTTTTTAAATTTGTCTTTATTGTTGAAAGTATTACAGATATCCCCTTTCTCCCCCCACCCCCACCCCCAGTGAACCCCTCTTTCCAGCTCCAGTCCTCTCCCCAGGCCTTCACCACACTATTTTCTGTGTCCATGGGCTATGTATATATGCATATAAGTTATTTGGTTAATCTCTTCCTGCCACCCCCCTTCCCTCTGAGAGCCCATTTTCTTGATGTGTGGTTCCTGAGGATTTTCCACTTTCCCCAACTAGCTCTCCATACGCTCATTGAATCTCAGCACCTCCTTCCCAGGAAGAGCCTGGGTTATTCCCCAAGGATTTGAGTTCATAGCCTCACGTCACCACCCACTGACATGGAACCCTAGATGCATTGCTTAATATCTTCAGACTCTGTTTCCTCATTTAGTTTTTAAAAGTTTCATAGATGTTTTAAAAGGCCCTGACTTTGCGCATCTACAGATTGCTGAATTAAAAGAATCAAGACCCCCGCCCCCCCCCCCCCAATTTTTTGCTCAGGATCACATGAGAAATGTTAGCTTCTTTTAAAACTACAAGTGCTAAGAGGCAAGCGGAAGATGAGAAAGAGCAGCCCCACTCTGACTCCCCCAGAAGCCAGCAAAACTGTCAGGGGTTAGACAAGAAAAGGGATGGAGGAAATTCCCCCTAAAAGATGCTTATGCCTGGCTGATGTGGAGACGAGCTGACCCCACACGGCTATTTTACTCAGTTGATACCACAATAACCAGATAAAGATTTTTTTTTCACTTTCCAGCCAATTTGTCCAGTGATCCAGAACATACCCTTAGTTAACCAAAAAATAAGTCAAGTGTCATTATTGAAATTAGGAACGGAGTTCACGGATTTAAGCATTGTGGTCAGTCTACAGCAACCTTTTATTGCAGAAGGAAATAATGAGAAGCACTAGAGCTACCCATTTTTGTCTGTGTGCCAACCACAGATTGAGGCTTACATTTATTCTGATGGGTCGGTCTCTTTACTTAAGACTCCGAATAGCAAGTTGTTTGCAACCATTTCTGAATGATGAATTATCAGGGTGGAGTTGTGAAATTATCGTAGTCAAGAAGTTATCATGAGCAGATCTTAAATCTTCATTATTTTTATTTTGAGAGTATGCTTATGAAGGCTGGGAAGAGTGAAGGAAGGAAGGACTTAAGGTAGAAGAAGCAACAGGAGAGAGCCCAGGTGGGGCTGCTTGGGCTCACTAACATTTCAGAGAAAAGGGGGCCTTGGAGACAGGTTCAGGGGGTTAACCCCAGGATGAGCTGCTGCTGCCCCTTGCTCCCCTGGTTGCAAGTCTCATGTGGACCCTTAGAATTTAGGGGTAAAAAGCATGCTTGAGAGGGAAGAAAGATATGGGCATGCCCCCGGGAGAGAGTACCAACAGGTCTTAAATCTTAATTTAGCTATATATTTAGTCATTATGTTTCATTTAAATGAGTTCATTAAGACATATACATATCATTTTCCTTCTGTGGAATCAACTTAGATTTAATAAAGACACATATAAATTTTAATATCAGTAGTTGGTTGATTAAATTCCTCAATCAGGCAGACTTTTTAAAAGCATTTTAAAGTTCTCATAATTCTCTATCATTGTTACACAGATTATGTACACTAAAAATAGACTGGTATCAGTTTACGGATCTCTAATCCGTAAGAAAGGAAGGAGTTTTCTCATTATTTTCCCTAATTATTTTAAATTAGCAATTACCAGAGTAACCTGGTGCATATTTTACTTTACCAGTATAACTGCCATTTGAACAAGATTTTAAAAATGATTTGAGCTGGAATGAAATGGAAGAAACACAGTTTTCGCCAAATACTGACCCCCCGCCCCCAGTGAAGATTAAATTCGAATTTTGGAGGCAAGATTCAGAAAAATCCCCCTCCTTATGCTCCTGCACTGTGTGATCTAACCGGCTGGAGCATTTGAGGCCCAGCACAGCAGTCTCTTTTTCCAGAAGACCTGGTAATCCCGTCATCTGGCAACAAAGGAGAAACACTCTTTGTTCTTATATTATTTACATGCAAAAAAGTTACAAAGCACATTTGGTCGCCTCTTCAAAGCAGTCCTTGCATAAATTCTCTGCCCTGGTCCTAGCCTTCTTTCCACAGGTGCAAGGTGTTACTGGGGAGCTGACGTCATTTACCCAAAGTCATCAACTAATATGAGGATGTGGGGAGGGAATGTTGAGAGTGTTGTTTTGATGTGTGTGTGTGTGTGTGTGTGTACGTATTTTATCCGGTCCTCGGCTGCTTCCACCCAGTTACATATGCACAGACACACCTTCTTTTCTTTGGTTGTCAGGCCTGAAAGTCGCCTGGCATATTTTTGTTGTCCTTAGAGTAAGGCCTCTCGGGCCCTCCGGTATCAGTGACATGTGTGACAGACATTTTCCTGCAGACACACACTGGCATGCGGTGTGGTTCTCCCTGTCTTCCTGGTCCTGGGGAATCCTTCAGTGCTGGGCTGAGTGGCAGCCCTGCTTTAGAGCCGTCTACTGTCTCTGTCTACCCTCCCAAGGCCATTGACTGGCTGATGGAGGACAGGGCTGCAGGGTAATTCAGGTTGGAGTGAGTCTCCCTCCCCCACATACAGGTCCTTTTGCATTTGTCCCCTGAGGGTGCTTATGCCCAAGCAACTCAGCGGGGAGCCTTTCCAGGCCCCCACCCCACACCCTGCAGCCAGTGTGGCCTCCAGCTGTAGACCCATCCTGACCTTCTTTCTCCATCATGTGACCTGCCAGAGGGCCCCCATGATGGGAACCAGAAGCTGAGCAGGGGAAGAACACCAGGTGTGGGCCAGGGGAGGAACTTTGGGGGGTGGAGGGTGTAGCGGAAAAATCACCATTCATCCACTGGTATAGAAGGCAGTGAATTGGAGGGGAAAGATAGCTCTTAATACATTTTTCTATAAATTATCTGTGTTCTTTATCATGCCCAGGACATTCAAGTGATGGACCTGAACTCTTCAAATTAAGGTTCTTATAGCTACAGGTTGTATTCCTTTGGCTGCCTGGGTCTTTAGGACTGAAAGTTCTTGGCTTGGGAAACATAAGCATTTCATATATTATCCTTTGCAGTACTTCCATTAATAAGTCTCCTTTATTTTTTATTTTTTTTAATCTTTATTGTTGAAAGTAGTATATATGTCCCCTTTTTCCCCCATTGACCTCTTCTAGCCTGCCCCCACCACCGCCTGCTCCAGGCCTTCACCACCCTATTGTTGTGTCTGTGAGTTTTGCATATATGCATACAAGTTCCTTGGTTGATCTCTTTCCAACCACTGGAAAAAAGCAGAAAGAACTTGGCCTTGGCCATTAGACCTCCCTCTGCTGCCAACCAGTGCTATGCTCCTGACAGGCGGTCCTATTCTCACCGTGCTGAGGGGAGAGTCACAGCTCAGAGGTGCTGTCACCCTAGGAACTCCACCGTGTCACAGGTTTAAAGGGAATTCCCTGTTCTTGGACTAACAGGTGGGTGCAGAGGTGAGCTTCTATCCTCTGAAAGCTCTTTCCAGAAAGCAAGAGGCTTCTTTCCACAAAGCATAGAGAGTCATAGTTTTACTAGTCACTTTGTGCACCAACTCTAGTCCTGCTGAACTCTGAACTCCCCAAAAGTAATACTTTGAATATTTCAGGCTTCCTACAAAATCATTTTCTTTAAAGAAATATGGGAAAGCTATACCAAAAAAGGACAGGAGCCAGTCTCTGGATGTGTTTTATGGCCTTTTCACTCACAGCATGGTCTGTGGACCAGCAGTATCAGCATCGTCTGGGAGCCCCTTAGAAAGGCAGAACCTCAGGTCTGCCATGGACAGTGGCCCAAAGAGAGATTCATTCCCAGGATTATACAGAACAGCGTCTTTACTATCTCTTGGGCATGAAATGGTTGAGCTGAAACAGTTCCTATTTTATTCTGTTTCAGTCGCTCGTTTCTGTGTTTCTGTGTATTATATTATTTACACCTAATTATGGAACAATTCCTTTTAATCCATTATTTTTAAATCCTCCTTAATTCAATTCTGATGTAAAGAATCTCTTGAAGAGCCTGTGATGTCACTAGAAAAATGCATCAATGAATCCTGGGATGACATGACTGAAAGCAGCCGTAGGCGATGTCCTGATAACCTTTTGTATGACTAGAGAAATAGACACTTTGATTTCCGGAATGCACTGGTGGGCCCAAGCTTACCTTGTCTTGCAGTGTTTGGACCCACCAAACACTCTCACTAAAGGATGAAGTCTCCAGTTTTCCACCTAGACATCGATCCCTCATCCGGTAACTAAGAATAGCTTGAAAGAGTAGGGCGTGTTTGCAAAGCTACAATTGAAGCTGGATAACCGTAACTCCTGTTATTGGGCTGCACAGGACCACACAATAATCGGTGCAGCCGTGGGGCTGGCAGGAGCCAGCTGAGTGCTTAATTAGGCTTTTTATCGTTACATTTGAGGACATCTGAAACCTTCAGTGTGGTTTCTCACTAATTATGTGACTAATGAAGTAGTTAATGCTTACTTGCTGATCTCAGAGTGAAACCCCAATGAACAGGTTGGTGATTATTACTGTTCCCTACTATCAGTCTCGGCCACATGAATTGATGGACATGTGCCCACCGATGGCCTTTTTGGAACCTGGGCAAATGCAGCACAGCAGATAGGCCCTATAGCACATGCAGTGCTGCTCCCTTCTGTGCCTGGGGTGGGGGTGGGGGGACAGGCAGAGATCAACAGGGCAGGTTGAATCTCGCCATATTGTATGTTGGCATCACAATAGGACCTGTCAAGAGCTTATACAGATGCTGTCTTGTGTCTGGGGTGGGGGTGGGAGGGTGGGGACCGTTATGTCAGGCTCGGAGGCCCAGCCTCCCCAGGCAGAAGGACCTGACACACAGCCACCAGAAAATAATGACCTGGGACTCTCCCTAGTGTGGTTATTCACAATCAGACTTCCTAATCTGATTCCAATATTTAAATGCAGTTGATGTTAAATCAAAGTGTATGTATTCCTGCTCAGTTCAGAATAACTTTCTCTCCAATTTCCCACCTCAGAGATTCCCAGAACAAAAGACTCTTAGAGCAGCATTAGGCCTTTTTTGGAATTAGCTTATTGTCATTTTTTGTGCATTCTTTGTGGTGCTTTGGCATTAAGGGCATTAAGTATGCAATGCATTCTTCACGATCACACAAGTGCAAGCCTCACATACACAGACTTAGTAATAAATTTGCCCACTCAGTCATCACCCTCTGCTATTATGTAATTTTCAAATGATATCAGCACCTGTCTTGGTTTGTGTTCCTTCCAACGCTTAAAACAAAGAAATTGGGTGCAAATAGTGATTTGAGAGTAATCCTGGGGAACTATGTGAGATGGGAAAGGAGGAAAGTCAACAAAGCCTGAAAAAAAGCATTTGTCAGCAGATCACTGTGGGCCACTGAGATTCAGTCCCACTGGACACAACTGAGTGTTCCCTCTGTGAATGAAGAAGCTGGGGAACCTGTTTACCCACTGTTTCTGTCTTTATGTTTGCATGGTCACCTGGGCTGTTCTTCCAGCTGGTCCCTCAAGCTCCCATGGACAGCAGATGCCCCCAGGCAAAGAGAGGCAGGAAAGCATTGGGGAGGGGGAACCATTTGCAGTGATGTTCGTGGGCATTTCATGTCCCAGTTCGTTTTGTTTGTTCTCTATTTATAGTCATACGGTTGCTCTTTAATGAAGCCTGAGGGCATAGACAAGGGCACAGAAAAGGCAAGGCTAGATAAGAAGACTGTGTCAAGAGGATTTCAGGTATTCTTACAGCTCTAAATGGAACTCCAAGTGTAGAAACCATGAAAAAGAACCAGTCATAAATGAAGAATACAATATCTGAAATGAAGGATACACCAGAAGGAATAAAGAGTAGATTGGATGAAGCCGAGTATCAAATCATTGATTTGGAAGATAAGGTAGCAGAAAACAGCTGATTTCTCAACAGAAACAATTGGCATAAAATAATCAAAGTGATGAGAGCAAGGAACTACAACCAAGATGATGTTACTCAGCAAGGCTATCATTTAAAATTGAAGGAGAAATAAAGAACTTCCCAGATAAGAAAAAGCTAAAAGAGTTCATTACCACCAAACTAGTATTAAAAGAAATGTTAAAGGGTCTTCTAGAAAAAGAAGAAGGAGAAGGAGGAGGAGGAAGAGGAGAAGAAGAAGGAAAAAAAAAGAAGAGACGAAGAAGAAGGAGAAGAAATAGTTATAAAGAATAAAATAGCAATAAACACATAACTATCAGTAATCACTTTAATGTAAATGCCTTAAATGCTCCAATCAAAAGACATAACATAGCTCAATGGATAAGAAAACAAGACTCATATATATGCTATCTACAAGAGCCCTACCTCAGAATGAGATATACACACAGACTAAAAGTAAAGGGATGGAAAAAGATATTTCATGCAAATGTAAATTTTAAAAAGCTGGGGTAGCAAATACTTATCTCAGAAGAAATATACTTTAAAAAATAGACTTTAATCAGCAAATAATAAGAGACAAAGAAGGACACTATATAATGATAAAGGGAGCAATCTAATAAGAGATATAACCCTTGTAAACATTTATGCCTCAACATAGGAGCACCTAAATATATCAAGGAAATCTTAATGAACATGAAGGGAGAGATCGAGAGTAATACAGTCATAGTTAGGCATTTTAACACCCCATTAACATTAATGGGTAAATCTTTTGAACAGAAAATCAGCAAGGAAATAGTGGCCTTGAATGACATGCTAGAGCAGATGGATTTAATTGATATTTTCAGAACATTTCATCCCAAAACAGCAGAATATACATTCTTTTCAAGTGAACATCAAACATTTTCTAGGATAGACTATATGTTAGGACAGAAAACAAGTCTCAATGATTTTAAGAAGATCGAAATCATATCAAGCATCTTCACAGATCACAATGGTATGAAACTGGAAATCAACCACATAATTTCTCAAAATCAGCAGTCTTATCTATAAGAAAACCCATTTCCCCCTATAATAGCTCATTGTACCTAAACTACCACATTTTCTAGTTTTCAACAAATCCTATAACTTCTAGATCACATCATTACATCAGGGTTTACCAGACATAATTATTAACATCATTAATCATTGCATAGCTGAGGTCATTACCCCAAGACATAGTATTTACATACTGAATTGGATCTAGTAAGAAAGTGTTCCACAAACCTTCATGCTTAAACCATCACCATGAAGAATGAAGGTCCAAGAAGATATAATCTGTCAAGCATGAGGAAACCTGCCCATATGATGTTAATAAAGATTTCCTAACAAACAGCATTTGCCCAAAACAGAAAACCCTTTCTCATCCTACCCCACCATGATCTCACTTGCTTTTGAATTCCCATAGTGCTTTGTTATTCCAATCTTATGGAACTGGTTGATTTGTGTCTTGTATTTTGCCATCTCTGTGTGCAAACACTTTCCAACTCGTTTTTTATAACTGCCATCTTGGTATCTACATCTTGTGTATGCTCAATGTATATAAGCATATACTCAAAGTATAAATGTATAACTTTTTACTACATATATATAAACATCATTAATCATTTTCTCTATATCATAAAGCAAAGCCAAATTTCACTTTTTTCTGTTTTGCCAGAATTCCCAAATTTTATTCTTATTTGTTTAATGGACATTTCAAACATTATACTTATTTTCATTTTTTTCGGTATTTGTTTTCTTTTATGCAGAGATACATATGTTCTTCACGTGAGATCCTGAATCCCCATATATCTTCCCTCACCCCCCACCCCAGTTCCTTACCCTGGGCTACTCTCTCACCTGTTTGGTCCCTAGAGGATCCACAGAGCACCAAGGTCACTCCCGCAAGCATAAGAGACTTACTTGCTCCTTGGTCCTTTCTCCAGGCGCCTCCTGGTTCCTGCTGGGGTTTCCATGAATAGGGGAGCCAGGCAAGGTGACACCTAGGAGAAGAGAGAAGTAAGGTCAGGGAGAGAGATTTCTGCCTCTTCCTTCCCCCTTGAACACTGCATCCCCTTCTAGAAGTGCTCAGAATCCTTCATCGCACCCTCTTCAGTCTCCCCTTGGAAGTCAGAGTGAGCTGCTACCAGCAGCTGCGTGGCCATGGATGAAACTGCTGTGCTATTTTTACTAATACAACAAAATGAAGACGCGAAGGACCTTGTCCAAAAATCTCTTTTGTGATCTAAATAGAAAAAAAAATATATATATATATATATTGCTGAAGAAAGTTTAACATTTTAACTGGTAGATTCTCTTAATACATTATACTTATAATAAATATTTTTATTTGTTCTGCATTATATTTTCTTCTAATTTGGAAGTTCACAGAACTCCCAACTTTTAAACCCTGTCCATACCATTTTATCATTAGTTTTGTAACATTATGTTTTATCATTAAGACCTAATTAAATCTGAGTTATTCTTTGACTAGTATAATATGCAGTTAGGTTAAATATCTATGTTGAGCTAGGATTCATTGTCATTTGGCAAATATTTTTGTCATTGTTTTGAATTATTCAGAAAGAGATTTTAGTTAATTAAATTGGAACATTTAGATTGATGTGGGTAATTATTCTCTCTCAACGGTATTTATTTGTTAAAATAAAAGCATTAACGAAAGCAATTAATTATAAATCTCTTGCTTTGGTTGCCCTTGCTATGCCAAAAAAAAAATCAGCAAAAAACAAAATATAAGGAGCATTTACCTGGAAGGTTGGCAGGTTTCTGCCACCCAGAAAGGTAAGCAACGTGAAAAGTTTACGTTCCTTTTATCATGTTCACAATAAATTGGCAATGTGACCCTCTTCATTTGAAGGCTAAGGATGTTTAGACCTCATTTTGTAGCTGTGCTCCTGAAGCATGGAATGAAATGCAATACCTTTTACTTATTTCCCTAGATACTCTAATCCCTCCCTGCTTTACAAGTATCTCTGAGCTGTTCCTCCCTTTGTATCCACAGCAACGTGAAATCCCCACTGGAATTATCTGCTGTGAAAATGCAGGTGCACTTGTTTAATGTTTCATTGGCTTGAGCACTTAACTTGAACTCCCCCCCCCCCCCCACACACACACACAGCATGGTGACCTTTGATTTCAGAGCAGAGGGCTCACAATGCTGTTAGATACTGTTCATATACATTGGGCCAACACCATTAGATATGAGAGTCTGTGGTTGTGCTTTTCCTGCCATTTTGTATAATCCATGACCAAACCCAAGATGTACCCTGTGACCTGCTATTCTATTTGCTGGAACTTTTAAAATATTTATAGGTAATCAAATCAAAAGTCTTACACATTTGATTGCCATATGCCATCCCCAGGAAGCTAAAACCAATTACAATTCTATATTATAAACTTCATGATTTTGGACCAATACTCTTAGATAGTTACAAATTTAAGAAATTAAATATTTGGATGCTTCTGATTCAAATTAAAAATTAAATAAAAAATATGAAGTTGGAGAAAATGGAAATGCTGGTGCTAATCTTATGTAAAAGCATGGAGGAGGCAGGGTACTTGAATGAATCGCAAGAAGGTAGATATTACAAAGAAGGTTGGGGAGGTTATGTTTGGCCCTGCCCATCAGGCCTATATACCATGCTCATGAATTTGTATTTAACATTTTGGTAATAAAAATGGTCAACATTAATTGAAAATATTTTATGCAGCAGGCAATATTCTAAACATTTTACAAATACTATTTCATTTAATCCTCACAGCACCCCTATGTGGCATTCGTTTCTGTTATTCCCATCTTACAGGCTAGAAAACCGAGCCACAAAGAGGTTAAATAACTTTTCCAAGGTCAAAAGTGAGAAAGTTCTATAGCCGAGAGTTCAGCTGGAGCAATCTGAAACTCGAATCCATGTTCTTAGCTGCTCTGCTCTGCTGTTATCAATATGGTGAGCAAACAAGGTGGCTTTAAAAACCAGGAATGACTGAGATCAGATTTAATTTAAAAAGTGGTTTCCAGTAGTTGTGTGGAAGATGGGCAAGGGAGAGAGAAAGACTTGTGCCAGAGAGACTAACCCTCAGACTATTTCTCTAGGCAAGAATATGAGCTAAGCTAATATGTCCTGGAAATGGCAGGAGGGAGGCTTTGAAGGGATGTGGAGAAGGTAAAAGTAACTGGACATGGTGGACCAGTTTTGGGAAGTGAGAAAGAGGATAGGAGTCTGAATTAGCTCCCAAATTCTGAACGTGGATGGCGGTTAGTTGGTCATGCCTTTTATGGAAATAAAGGAGGAATGGAGTGGAGCTACAAGACCTTTGTTTGGACACATTGAATTTGAGAGGCCCGTGAAGCAGTCCTGTTAGGACAGATAGGCACTTGGAAATTGGCTTTCGAGCTCAGAAGAAAGCTACAATGTCAAGGTAAGATGAAGTCATGATGGTAAAAAATATCACCCAGGGAGACAGACATGAAGACAGGGAAACTTGGTAGGATTCCAAGATGGCTGTAAAGTAGGTGGAAGCTGCACTTACCTGCCCCCAGCCCCAAACCAGATTTACAGCTACATTATAAAGGAGTCAACCTGAATGACCAACCGAAGGCTAGTTAAACTGAAATATTACAACCAAGGATTTACAGAAGAAGCCACATAGAGACTGGTAAGAAGGGTAGAAACGCAGACAGGGCTGGTCCCTGAATCCACGTGTGGCAGCTGAGAAGCCAGAGGGATATCGTGGCTGCAACACTGTCTCTCCCCAGAAGCGTGAAGTCTCAATCCCATGCAGAGATTCCCAAACCAGAGCAACAGAGAGGAGAAGAGGAGCCGCATAGCATCTGGAGGTGAAAATCAGTGGGGATTCAGTCCACCTGGGAAACCCAGATGCCACCTTCCTAGGAAGGAGCACTCCTGTTGTTCCAGCACCAGCCTGGGGAGTGCACTGCCCCTTTCCTGACTGCTGGCAAGGCCACTCTGCCATGCTCAGTCCTGCGGAGGGGTCTTCTGACTGCACCCAGCAGTGAATTTGGGGGCCCTCTTTTTCTGGGGAGGCCCTTGGCAGAGACTCAGACAATGACTAACTGTGTGGCTTTGGAAAGAGGGCCGGTCTCCCCAACCTCGAAAGCACAGCCAGCACCCCTCCACCACCTGTTGAATCACTTGGCCAGCCCTGTCCTGCTTAGTTCAGCTGCACAGGGGAACCAGAGTGCCTCTCAGAGCTGGGACTTTGGGAGCATGACTGTCGGGGAAGCTTTTGTCTGGGAAACAGAGGGGCAGGTGCTGGGGTGTGTGACTACATTGCCGGAGGGGTAACTCCTCTCTCCCCTCTGAGCTCAGCCCAAGAAGGAGGAAGAAAATGCCAGCGCTCCTGCTTGCAGGCACCACTGGGAGTCTGTTTGGATATTCCCCGCCAAGTCCCTGATACCACGCCCCACTGGGATCAAAAGATAAGTGGAAACAAATGAAAATGAACACACAACAAGCCCCAATCCATGGGACACAGAAACATCAGTTTTGAGAGGGAAGTTCATAGCATAATAGGCCAACCTTAAGAAGCAAGAATAATCTCAAACAATCTAACCCTACACCTGAAAGAATGGGGGAAAGAACAAGGCCCAGAGTAAGTATAAGAGAGGAAATAATGAAGATCAGACTGGAAATAAATGACATAGAGACACAAAATAATAAAATAAAAAAAGATCAATGAAACAAAGAACTGGTTCTTTGAAAATATAAATAAGATGGATGAACTTTTAACCAGACTCATTAAGAAACAAACAGAGAGGACCCAAATAAATGAAACAAAAATGAATGCAAAGTAACAACTGACATCACAGAAATATAAAGGATAGTAAGAAAGTATTGTGAACAACTGTATGCCAACAAATTGGACAACCTGGGCAAAATGGACCAATTCCCAGAAACATACACTCTTCCAAAACATAATCAGAAAGAATCAGAACATTAGAGTAGACCAAATACAACTAATGGAATTGAAGTAGTAATAAAATAAAATAAAAAACTCCCAGCAAACAAAAGTCTTGGACCACATGGCTTCACAGGCAAATTTTACCAAACATTCAAACAAGAACTAATACCTGTTCTTCTCAAACTATTCCAAAGAATGCAAAAGGAGTGAAGACTCCCAAACTATTTTTACAAGGCCAGCATTATCCTAATTCAAAACCAGATAAAGACTACAAAGAAAATTATAGTCGAATATCCCTGATGAATATAGATGGTAAAATCCTCAACATAATATTAGCAAATCGAATCCAGAAATACATTTAAAAAATCAAGAGGGATTTATTCTGGGGATGCAAGGTTGTTACAGTATTCACAAATCAATAAACATGGTACAGCACATAAACAAAATTAAGGATAAAAAATCACATGATCCTATCAGTAGATGAAGAAAAAGAATTTGATAAAAACCAGCACCCATTTATGATACAAACTCTCAGCAAAGTGAGAATTAAGGGAACATATGTCAATGTAATTAAGGTCACATATGACAAACCTACAGCCAACATCATACTCAATGGGCAAAAACTAAAACCATTTTCCCTAAAAATAGGAACAAGACAGGGATGTCCACTTTCACCACTCCTATTCAACATAGTACTGGAAGTCCTAGCCACAACAATCAGACTAGAAGAAGAAGAAATTGAAGGCATCCAAATTGGAAGGGAGGAAGTAAAACTGTCATCATTCATGGATGACATTATGTTAATACATAGAAACCCTAAAGACTCCACCAAAAAAACTACCATAATTGATAACTGAATTCAGTAAAGTAGCAGGATACAAAATTAATATTGAGAAATTGGTGGTATTTTTATACACCAATAATGAACTATCAGAAAGAGAAATTAAGGAAACAATCCCACTTACTATTACAACAACAACAAAAAAGAAGGTATCTAGGAATAAATTTAACCAAGGAGGTAAAGGACCTGTACTCAGAAAACTACAGGACATTGAAGAAAGGAATTGAGGAAGATACAAACAAGTGGAAGAATATTCTGTGTACCTGGACTGGAAGAATTAACATCATTAAAATGTCTATGCTACCCAAATCAATTTATAAATTCAATGTAACTCCCATTAAAATGCCAATGGCATATTTCACAGATCTAAAACAATATTCCAAAAATTTACATGGAACTAAAAAGTCTCTGGATAGCTTCAGCAATCTTGATAAAGAAGAACAAAGTTGGAGGTATCATACTACCTGATATAAAACTATACTACAAGACCATTGCAATCAAAACAGCCTGGTACTGGCATAAGAATAGGATACAGATTAATGGAACAGAACAGAAAGCCCAGAAATCAACCCATGCCATTATGTTCAGTTAATATTTCACAAAGGAGGCAAGAGCATACAGTGGAGTAAAGACAGTCTCCAATAAATGGTGTTGGGAAAATTGGACAGGTATATGCAAAAAAAATGAAACTAGGCTACCAACTTATACCATAAACAAGAATAAACTCAAAATTGATAAAAAGACTTACATGTAAGATGTGAAACCATAAAAATCCTAGAAGAAAACATAAGCAGTAAAATCTCAGGAATCTGTTGGAACAGTATTTTTGCTGATTTATCCCTTTGAACAAGGGAAACAAAGGCAAAATGGTAAGTCTGACTATATCACTCTAAAAGGTTTTTGCACAGCAAAGGATGCCATCAACAAAATGAAGAAGGAACCCAGTGTATGGGAGAACATATTTTCCAATGATACATGTGGTAAGGGATTAACCTCTGAAATATATAAAAAACGTATACAGCTCAACACCAGGAAGACAAACAACCCAATTTAAAAATGGGGAAAGGACCTGAATAGACACTTCTCCAAAGAGGACATACAGATGGCCAATAGACATATGAAAAAATGCTCAACATCACTAATCATCAGAGAAGCACAAATTAAAACCACAATGAGTTATCACCTCACACCTGCCAGAATGGCTATCATGAATAAATCAACAAACAACAAGTGCTGGAGAGGACGTGGAGAAAAAGGAACCCTTGTGCACTGTTGGTGGGAATGCAGACTCATAAAGCCTCTGTGTAAGGCATTATGGAGTTTCCTCAAAAAACTAAAAATAGAACTTCCTTTTTAAAAAAATATATTTTATTGATTTTTTACAGAGAGGAAGGGAGAGGGATAGAGAGTTAGAAACATCGATCAGCTGCCTCCTGCACACTCCCTACTGGGTATGTGCCCGCAACCAAGGTACATGCCCTTGACCAGAATCTAACCTAGGACCCTTGAGTCTGCAGGCCGACGCTCTATCCACTGAGCCAAACCGGTTAGGGCAGAACTTCCTTTTGACCCAGTGATCCCCCTTCTGAGAATATATCCTAAGATCCCAAAACACTATTTGAAGGACTATATGCACATGCACCCCTATGTTCATTGCAGTGTTATTTACAATAGCCAAGATCTGGAAAAAGCCCAAGTGCCCATCAGTAGATGAGTGGATAAAAAAGCTGTGTTACATTTACGCAATAGAATCTTATGTGGCTGTAAAAAAAGAAGGAACTCTTGCCCTTTGTGATGACTTGGGTGCACCTGGAGATTATTATGCTAAATAAAATAAGCCAATCAGAGGAAGACAAATACCATATGATCTCACTTAAATTTGGAATCTAATAAACCAAATAAACTGACAAACGAATGGAAACAGAGGCATGGATACATGGAACAGACTGACAGCTATCAGAGGGGAGGGAAAGTGGGGTAATGGATGAAAGGTGAAGGGATTAGCCAAAAAACACACATACTTAACCCATAGACTCAGTCAACAGTGTGATGATAGCCAGAGAGCAAAGGGGATTGGGGGTAGGTGGAGGTGGGCAAAGGGGGTGGGAGAGAAGTTGGGACAGAAAGAGACTTCTCTTGGGGCAATGGGCACCTGATGCAGTGTGCAGATGATATTTTATTGAGTTGTATATTTGAAACCTATATGGTTTTGTGAACCAGTGTCATCCCAATAATTTCAGTTTAACAAAAAAGACTGGGAAGCTTGTGAGAAATAAATGGGCAAAGGAGGAGGAGATGGGGGGAAAAAAGCCACCATAAAAGAGAACCTCATGACAGTGTTGTCGTGGGAGCATGTGCTATGGCTGCACCTCCTGGGTGGGGCCTCCTCCATGGGCCCAACTGCCACCATTTCCTCCATCCCTGGCTCTTTATGATCCGAATCAGTAATGGCATCCCACTGTTGCTAGCCCCTGGGTGACTCCTCATCCCTTATTGGTTCTCAGAACCCTACACATGCCTTCATTTTGTCAAAGGTTGTGGAGTGGCCCTCTGTTTCCAGCCTGGACTCTGACTGATACCAGGATCTTCCCCCATCCCACCCACTCTTCCTTCATGAGTCAACATGAGTAGAGACTTCTAGTAGCCTTCCAGAATTCATTCTGCACTTTGTCCGTGATAACAGAACCCTGGGCATTGTGGTTCTGGGAAAAACCACTGTGTTCCTCTATGAGAAACCACATTTTCCAGTGACCCTTGGTGCTACATGTGGCTGTATCACTGAGGTTTGGCAATGTGAGCCGAAATGTCATGTGAAATTTTAAGGAAACCTCCTTAATGGGCAGTCCTTCCTACCCTTTCCTCCTCCTCTTGCCTGTAATGTGGGTGTAGGGTGTGATGGCTGGAGCTCTAGGAGCCACCTTGGATGTAGGAGAAGCAGGGCCATGGCCTCTGTTGACATCATGGCTCCCCCTTAACAGCAGTGGACTGGTTGCTTCCAGGTTTCTTGAGTACAGTTGTAAGAGAAATTTGCTGGTTGAGTTATAGGGAGAGGTGGGAGAGGAACATGAAGAATAACAGGGTTAAGGGGAGATACCTGTCCTCTGAATCAGGAGGAATGGAAGAATATGCTGTGGATGGCAATGCTCGGGATGTGGCAAGAAGGGAAACAAGGGAGGGAGTTGCCTGGTGGCTGTTCTGTTTTGTGTTGTTTATGGTGTGGGAGATGTACTTGCTTGAGAATGTAGAAGGGGAATGGTAGGGAGAACAAGAAAGGTTAAAGTGGTGACATTGAAGATTGAATAAAGGACCAGACAGCCACAATGAAGAATACAAAACCAATTTGGCTAAGGCTAAGGAAAAGAAACAGAAAGCAGGTTCTTTTTTTTTCTTTTCTTTTTTAATCCTCATCCGAGGACATGGTTAGAGAGAGGAAAGGAGAGAGAAAAACATCGATTGGTTGTCTTCTGTACGTGCCCTGACTGGGAATCGAACCTGCAACCGAAGTATGTGACCTGACCAGGAATTGAACTGGCAACCTTTTGGTGAACAAGATGACAACAAACTGAGCCAGTCTGGCTGGGCGAAAGCTGGTTCCTTCAAAAGGTACAAATCCAGAAAATACTACCCCCCCCCAAATCTTTTGGTGAAATCTTTAATTGCATAATGACATAATTCAGGATACTACAGAGTGGTAATTTGGCAATTTACAAGCTATTTTATCCGTGTGTTGTTAGATCATTCAAATTATTCAGCACCAAGGGGATTAGTCTTTGTAGTAAAAGATGTAGCTGGATAATTATTAAGCCTTTTTTTCACACAGAACTTTAAGAGGGGCCTGCATATAAACCTGTTTTATTAGTACAACATAAACCACATTTCCATCACATAGGCACCAAAGCCAAAATAAATTTTAACTGCATGCAAGTATAAACATGTATTATTCCTTGCATTTTCCGTGAAATGGTAATAAATCAGAGGCCTGTCGTCAGTGTGCAAACTGGAAGCCATAAGTAGCTGGGGTTAATTGTGACCTTTGTGTTATTTGAACGTATTCAAAAATTTTATTATTATTAGAGGATAAGATGTGCTTGGTTTTCTTTGTATCAAATAAGAATATTTATTCTTAAATGACACACATCCTTAGAGACTTTAGAGCAAAACCTTTCATAATATTTAGCTGTTTTTAAATGTCAGGAGCGGTTGAGTTTATTACATGGCTGGTCCGGGCCATCGCCAGAAGTCTCCTGCTTTTAGTGGTACTAACAGGCTGTCAGTGCATTGATAGCATTTCCACATCTGGAAAATGCCCAGTTTCCTCATGGGGAAGGGGACAGGTGTTTTCCTCGGACTTGGTGAAGGGTTTTTTTTGTTTGTTTGTTTTTGAATTTGGTTGGTATAAGGGGAGGTGTGAACTAAGAAGAGATTTTAGGAAAATATATCTTTCTCATCCATCATCCTGAAACCTATTAAAAGATCAGCTCGCCCTAACCGGTTTGGCTCAGTGGATAGAGCGTCAGCCTGCGGACTGAAGGGTCCCAGGTTCGATTCCAGTCAAGGGCATGTACCTTGGGGGGTGTGCAAGAGGCAACTGATCGATGTTTCTCTCTCATCGATGTTCCTAACTCTCTGTCCCTCTCCCTTCCTCTCTGTAAAAAAATCAATAAAATATATATTTAAAAAAAGATCAGCTCATCCAGCAAATTTTGCTGATGCTAGCTGGAGGGCTGATTTGCATCAGGAATATTTTCAATACTGAAGGAGGGAGTCTAAGCACAGAAGCCTCCACTTCCATGTGCTGGGCATCCTACTTACCATTACTCCCAGGACTGCTTACAGGACAGCAGGGCTGAGTGGAGAGGGCATCCTACTTACCATTACTCCCAGGACTGCTTACAGGACAGCAGGGCTGAGTGGAGAGGGCATCCTACTTACCATTACTCCCAGGACTGCTTACAGGACAGCAGGGGTGAGTGGACAGGGCATCCTACTTACCATTACTCCCAGGACTGCTTACAGGACAGCAGGGCTGAGTGGAGAGGGCATCCTACTTAACATTACTCCCAGGACTGCTTGGAGGACAGCAGAGGTGAGTGGAGAGGGCGCTACTTGGAGCCGGAAGGTGTGGCTTTCGTTTCTGGTTCTGCTACTTATGAGCTTCGTGACCATGAACATATTACCTAGCATTTCCAACCTTGATTTTCTTCTTTATGAAACACAGATCATAAAACCCTGACCCCCGGCCCACCCCTAGCACAAATTGTCATGAATTTTATCTCTGTGGTAGTGCCCATACATGTGCCTCAGGCCCTGGAAAGCCTAATGCAAATATGAGGCGGTTTTACTCTTAACAGGAATTCTCTAAAATTTATTTGGATATTCTGATTTGAGGTGCAGATGGGATGTGGCAAAGGTAGATTTACAGTAGTCATATGGAAAATAATACAATAAGAAATAATAATACAAAAATCAACTTTCACAGACTCAACTGTAAATCTGCTTTTTCCTCAATATATATATATATATATAATGTATATATATGTGTGTGTATGTGTGTGTATATATATGTACATATATATGAAAGTAATAAAGGTAATGTTGACCAATGGCATTAGATGATCTTTGGATCCCTGTCAACAATGTAGGGTCTACAGGGCAGTGGAGGCAGAGGTTGGGTAGAGGTTAGGGGAGAAGACACTGGAGCAGACGTCTGGGTTCACAAACGGCCTCCAGACTTTCTACTGCGTGGTCTTGGTCAAATCACTTTGCCTCCGTTCTATATAACAAAATAAGGATGCTATCACTGACCTCTCTGTACTGCATCGAGGACTAGATGAGGGACAGGCAAAGCACTCGGTGGTACGTGCTCAGAATTCTAGCTCTGGTGGTTATGGTTCTTAGCAGTTTCGTAGCAGGCTGAAATTCCGCCTGCACTAATTCATACTAAACGTACCTCCTTCCCAATTTTGGATTTTAGCTTGTTTTACTCTGAGAAGCAATTTTTTAAAAACGAAGTGGTGTCCGTCATTGCAGTGCTGCTGTGTGAAGTTTCTGTAATTAGCCACTCCGGTGCCATCTTCATTCTTTCATTCTAATGGCCGGTTCTGTTTGAAGGTTTGTGCAAAAAGAGATGCTGGGCTCAAAGACAATTCAACAATTGGATGACACATGAAATGAGGTTAAATTGAATTACAGTGCCCCTTGAACAACACAGGTGTGAACTGTGCAGATCCACTTCCATGTGGATTTTTTTTTCAGTAAACACAGTAAAGGTATTTCTCTTCCGTGTTTTTCTTAATATCTTCTTTTCTCAGCTTACTTTATTATAATAATACTAGAGGCCCGATGCACAAAATTCATGCAAGAGTAGGCCTTCCTTCCCCTGGCTGCCGGCACCGGCTTCCCTCTGGCACCTGGGACCTGGGCTTCCCTCGCAGCCCCTGGCTTCGTCCGGAAGGACGTCTGGTCTAATTAGCATATTATACTTTTATTATTATAGACAGTATGTAATACGTATAACATACAAAATACGTGTTAATCGGCTGTTTTACGATATCGGTAACAGGCTATTAGTAGTTGAGTTTTGGGAGCGTCTAAATTACACATGGATTTTTTACTTCATGAGGAGTTGGTACCCTAAACCACACATTGTTCAAGGGTCAAATGTAGAATAAACTTCCACCGAATCGTGCTTTACCTCTGTTTTTAATTTTTTTTCTTTCTCCCTAGCTCTCACCTGAAATTCAGTAACCTCACGCTAATTTCAACCCATGGACTCCCTGGGAAAAAACTTCTGGGCACGGAACAAAGGAAGTTTTTAGCAAGCGAGTATGCATTCCATTTGCTTTTTCCTTCCGAGGCCTAAATGTCCTAATGTTCAAGCTGTCGTTTCTATGCTAAATGGTTTTCAGATTGGAAAGAGGCAGGTGGTGGGCTTTTCTCCTGGAGTTCGGATGTCACTTAGGAGACACAGGTTCGAACCTGCTGATGCGTGGATGGCAGGGCTGGGCTGCCCTTTTCTACCTGTGGGAAGACCTGTGCCCTCTTCCAAACCATGGATGGAGCCTCCTGACCCAGCCACCGTCTGCGGTGGGGTTCTGTAGAGCAGGGGAGCTTGGCGATTGTATTTGCATCAGACCAGGCAACGCCCCCACAGTCAGAGTTGAGAGATAAAGGTCAAGCACCTCCCTAGGAGGTGGGTCTCACACCCACCCAGGCCATTCCTAATCCGGGCTGACCAGGCAAGACCTTCCAGGCCAGTCTCGGCAAGCTTTGCTGTCTGCACCCCGGTAGAATCCCACTTCATTATCACACAGCTTCCAGTAATTTTAATTTCCTGCAGCAAAACACGGGTACAAGAATGATTAGGCTCCCTGCCTCTAGAAACAGTGCTCACATGTTTTTAATGAGGAGGAAGGAAATGGTTCCCTCTCAGGGTATTCATTTTAGAATCCATGACAAAGAGATCCTCTTTCCTCTGTGAAAAAGGCTTACTTTGCCTTCAAACAGCGAGGCAAACTGTGAGAAAACCTGCAGCTCTCCTGTTAGCAGAACCAGGCTCATTCTGACCTAATACATTTACCAGACCATGAACTTTTTTATTTTTAAGAGCATCATTAGGATGTGGTGTTTTTAAAAAAAGAAAAAAATCATGGGTTTTGAGCCAGGTAGATTCAGATTCAGATCCTGTCCCTACCACAAAGGGGTTTTCATTCCCTGGACTTTGGTTTTGTTTGTGTGTTGTTGTTTTTTACTGTGAAAAGTATATGATAAGCCAACCCTGCTGGACTTTTTTATTAAAATTAGTGCAACAGTAAGTTCTGACAAAAAGTAGAGGATCCACACATGTACATCCCCTCCCCTCATTGCCCTCTTTCTAACTTACACGCTTCCCAGGAAATGCCGGTGTTATTGATAAATGTCTCCCAAGCAATTTAACTCACTCAGCGTGACCAAGGCTGGCCAGCCCCTGGTAGGTGTGCTGTGGGAGAGAACTAGGAATGCCGTCCTGGTGAGATAGCGTGTGGGACCTGTGTGCGGCCGGGTGGGAAGTCTCCCGGGGCCCCTGGTGTGCTTGCCTCTCCACATTCTCAGCACGGCAGCCAGAATGATGCTGCGCAAATGTGAGTCAGACCACGTCAGCCCCCGAACTGCCCCAGGTGGTGGCTCCTAGCCACATGTGCCTGTTTAAGTTTAAATTGATTAGAGGTAAGGTTTTTAAAGTGATAACATACAAAAAAGAGGGAGTAGGGTAGTCTAGGAACTACACATTGAAACATAAAGAGGATGTTGCCTTTCAAACGGCCCTTGTATTCCAATAAAGGAAATTATCTTCGGTCGCAGAGTTTAAAAAATAACAAGTGCATCGACATTCCTAAATTTAATAATTTCAATTCCTCATTTTAAATACGAATTCTAAACTCTGCCCTAACCAGTGTTTTGATTTATTTTTGTTGTTACTATATTTTTCATAAGCCAGTTTTTGTCTTCGCTCTCTGGCCCTGTCTAGCGTCTGGTGGAGGCGCTAATGACATGCCAGGCACGCAGCAGAAGGGCAGGCAGTGGGAGGAGAGGGGAAAGCGGAAACAGGAGAAATCCACTAATTGGACAATCAGCCCTGAGTAACTGAATGTTCGTTCATGGTGATGCTCCTCCTTCTAAGAGTCCTGATAAATCCTTTATGAAAACCTCCGAGGTTCTCTCCAGTTCTGACTCCATGGAGTGCAGGTCTGCACCGGACTTATACTGGCTCCCCTGGGGCTTGCTTCTAGTTTCGCATCTGGAGCGTTGGGCTAAGTCTCCTGACACCAGATGTGGGGGCCTCTGCAACTCTGAACAAGTGGGCCGCTTGTCACAATGTCCCTTCCAACAATTTTCCCATCCTGCATTTCTGCTTTTTTTTACTTACTACCTGTCCCCAGAACGTTCTATGAGACAACCTTTCACATTCTTTTCAAGTCAGGGTCAAGTTCACTTGAGAAACATCAAGTTTCATTGATGTCCCTTCTTTGGTTCCTTCTCCCTTTTCCAGAGAACCCTAATGGAAGTACTTCTCTTGTCCTCAGGCCATGAGACTGTCCCTACCACGTTAGAAGCAAGGCTCACTTACTCTGCTTAGGAAATAATTTGGGGGAAATATCACTTATCATTTCCAATGTTTAGTTTCACCTACCTGATGAGTAAATTAAAGGAGGTCCAGAGTAGATAGGGATATCCAGAACAGATGGTCATCACCTGCACGGTGACGTTCTAACCTGAGAAAAGCCACGGTAACAGACTATAAAAGCAGCACCCCACATTCTTCAGTGCTTCCTACGGTTCCTAAAACTCAGTTCCCACCAGACAGAGCTTTAAATGTGAACTCTGAAATCTGCGTGCTGACATTATCACACTATTGTCCTACGGTCGTTAAAAATAACATTGTCCTAGACTCCCCCAAATTTCCCCTGAGAACTTTATCTTTGAGCAGATCCTCAAAAGACCAATTCCTATGCACTAACTATGTTTAATTTTTCCTCATCTTGGGCGGCTGACAGGGCTGTTCCTGTTATGAAGAGACGGTGATGCAAATAAGAACAATCCTTTGTGGATCTCTCATGAATGTACAAAATCAATGAGGTTTCTTGTTTTCCTGTGAAGCCACCAAAATGTGTTGGTTTTTTTTTTTTTTAAAGAATTTCATCTCACTCTCTATTATTTTCCTGTGACAGGCCAGCCCCCAATTTTCTTTTCTTATTAAGAAGAGATTTTCTTGTTTTTAAGTGTTGTTTCATGGAGAGACACAAAGCCCAGTGCTCCCTTCTCTTTCATGGGTGGCAGAACGGGGCCTAATGTGCATCCATTACGAGAATTCTTTTTGTGTGTTGAGAGCAGACTCCCGAGTGGATCAAAAAGAAAAAATGCTCTTCCATTATCACTTTAGTCCTGTTTGCCTCCAAGGAGAGTAAACAGGATTATGTATCATTAATATTATTTAGAATAATACCCTTCACATATGCATCCCACTTGATAAAGCAGCATCTCTTACATTCTCACATTCGTCCCTTACAACGGTCGAGGCCTGCGGGGAGGAGAATTATCCTCGGTTGAGAGGTGAGGAAGCTGAAGTGTCGAAAGGGGATGCAGGGTCCCAGGGCCCGGTCTCACTGGTGACACAGACCTTGGCACAGGGAAGCCTGGATTTAAATGAAACACTTACTATTCTGCCACCCTGCCCTCTTGTTATGGTATCAGAACAAGGTCACTAGGAGTGTCACGTGTAGGAGGTCACACCTTCCAGAAAGTTCTACAACAACCCTCACAAAACTCTTTTTTTTAAAAAAAAACCAACGCCAACAAGAAAGCCGCTTCTCTCACATTATGGTAGAATACTCAAACTCAGATGGAACCCAGACAAGAAAACCCTGGACCTGCTGTCACAGCAGCACCAGTTCCCCCTAAGTCACCTTTGCCCTGCAGAGTGGATCCCGAAAGTCTCCAGGGAATGGACTTGCTTCTAACGTAATTCCCTAATTGACATCTTCTCTAAAGACAACGTGTTTTGTTGTTTGGGCACAAATCCATACACTCATTCTAAGAAGGAGAAATCTGTTGAAAAGCATTAGCAAATAGGCCAGGTTCTCGATATTCAGGCCCTTGACCCCTGCCTTGGGGAATCCTGTGCAATGTCACTTTCTTCTTCCTCATCCCCTTTCGGTCCTTTGTCACTAGGACAGGGGTGGGCAACCTTTTTGTGAGTGCGTGCCAAAACCAGCAAAATCTCTGACTCAACATTCTTCTGCGTGCCAACCCTAATTTTTTGAGAACATGTTACGCCTACTTGATACCTCTTAAGGTGTATGTATGTGAAGAACCTTGAAGAAATAATAAAATTCATTCGGGCAACAAAAACACAGTATATGATGATGAAAAATACATTTATTTTTTAATGTATACATGTTATGTAAAATTATTTATTTATCTAAGATGCACCTACGCTGAATTTATCTGAAAAATGAAAAAGTTGATATTAAGAAAAAAATTGTAAATGGAAGATTATAAGAGAGGGTTTCGCGTGCCAGCAAAAGTTACTGGCGTGCCATGTTTGGCACGCGTGCCAGGGGTTGCCCACCCCTGCACTAGGACAAGTCAACAGCCAAAGTAAGTTTGTGCTCACCATGAAATAGAAGCAGAAGGATATATATTAACTAGAGGCCCAGTGCACAAAATTCATGCGGGGGGGGGGGGGTCCCCTCAGCCCAGCCTGCACCCTCTCCAATCCGGGACCCCTCAAGGGATGTCCAACTGCCAGTTTAGGCCCTATTCCCAGGATTGGGCCTAAACCGGCAGTTGGACATCCCTCTCACAATCCTGAACCGCTGGCTCCTAATTGCTCACCTGCTTGCCTGCCTGGTTGCCCCTAACTGCCCCCCCCCCGCTGGCCTGGGCCCCCCTTATTGCCCCCCCTGCCAGCCTGGTTGCCCCCAATTGCCCCCCTCTGCTGGCCGGGTCCCCCCCAACTGCCCCCCCTGCCGACCTGGATGCCTCCGTCTGCCCCACATTACCTGTGAATCAAGCCTCACTTACTCCAAATGTCCTTGCTGCCGGTCTGGAAAGGATTACTTTAGCACCTATCATAGTTGCAAGTTCAGTTCTGCACCCCCCCACCAGCCTGGTTGACTCTTACTGCACTCCCACCGGCCTGGTCACCCCCAACTGCCCCCCTCTGCCAGCTGGTTGCCCCATGCAGTCTGCTGTTCAGTCGTTTGGTCGTCCCTCACTAACCCCTCTGCCGGCCTGGTCACCTCACACAACCTGCTTGTTCAGTAGTTTGGTTGTCCCTCACTAACCCCCCTGCCTGCCTGGTCGTAGGCAGCCATCTTGTGAGGGCGTGAGGATTAATTTGCATATTACCTATTTATTATATAGGATGATTACACACACACACACACACACACACACACATACATTCCCTCCCTGTTGTGGACTGGCCAACACTAAGCAGAACAATTTAGCTTTAATGGAAAGATGTCATTGTGTGACTCTCTCATAACAAAAAATCTCCTACTGCATATCCTTGGTCCTGGTAAACCACAGCAAGAGCACAGACTCAGTCCTGGTGGAGTGGGGGGGAGCAGGGGGGACCTGAACAGCTCGCCAGATGTCTAATTAATGCCCCCTGTCAGCTGCTCAAATGTCACTGACGGAGCGCCTCTCTCCGCAGCCAGAGTTATAATGATAAAGATCACGCATTGATGTCGCTGTGCTCCTGGGTCAACGTGGTGGTTGGTAGGATGACGGCCATAGACCGAGCAGCCAAGCACGTCGTGGTTTCCCACGAAGACATTGTGCTCTATGACCACCTCATCCTCTGCACCGGGCAGCAGTACCAGGTGAGGCCGCGCGTGGCCAGCTGGGTGGTGAGTGTTTGCCAGGCGCACGCTCTCTGGGTGAAGAGCACGCCTTCTCGCCGGGCAGCTGCCACTCTGTATTCATAAAAGCGTCCTCCAAAGCTCACGCACGCGGCCAAAATCGTGTCCGAAACCCTCACAGAAACCCATTCCAAGAAAAGCATTCGGCTCAGGGATGAAAATGACAGCAGGTCGGGGAAATGTCATTCTTGACGCTGTTGTCCAGAAGTCTGACACTTGCCGCCACCAGAGCAGCATCCAGACACAGCCCCGTATGCACTTGTGGAAATTAACTTCTGCCTCGAGAGGCTGACATTTGGCGGTGGTGATGGGCTCACGCAGCAGTGGTTCAAACACTCGCGCCTCCTGTCAACCCTTGCTTTCTTTTGTCTCTCAGTTATGAACCTAGGAAATGTGACTGATTGATTAACCCGTGGTCATGCTGTCCGTTTTTTATGAAATTCTCAAACCTCCTTTGAGGAAAGCATTGCTGGATACAACTGAAGCTGTTTAATGTCTTGTGGAAGCAAATGTTAACCTCACTTTGCCACACACATTCGCATGTCATGTGGCCCACAAAATAGGGCATCTCTTTCATCAAAAGAGATTTATTTTGTAACTCAACGAGGGGGTCTTTTCATTACATTTCTCCCAGAAACCTGGATAGGCCTCCCTTTGGTGGGTTTGTTCCCGAGGAGTATGAAGCAACCCATCCCCACCCCAGGCACTGCCATATTCATGTCTTAGTTTGGCATCTTGTGAATGGCCCTGGATTCGTGGGCAGGAGGGTAAGGGGTGGGGGGCGGGGAGGAGAGGGTGCAGGTTTTCTTTCACAGCCGAGCCAAGGAGAAGCAGCGTGTGGGGGGTGGGGGGAGACAGGACAGCTGAGCAACTGACTATCACTTAACCCGCAGTTCTAAGCCTTGCCTGCACATCGAGATCACCTGCAGCACTTTTAAAATACACCCGTGCCTGCCCCCAAGCCCAGAAGTGCTGTTTTAATTATTCTGGGGTGGAGACTCAGGACTCAACCATCAGTATTTTTTTTTCAAGCTCCCAGATGATTCTAAGTCCAGGCGAAGAACCACTGACTTGAACTTTCTCAACCTAGAATCCTCATCTGTGCCTTAAAGGAGCACTTCTCCAAGTGTAATGTGTACATACCGCCCTGTACATCTCATTCACATGCGGATTCGGAGGGAGAAAGGGGCTGGGGCGACAGACACAGCAGTTCTAACCAGCTTCCAGGTGAAGCTAGTGACTAGACCACACTCTGAGCCTCCGAGTAACTTCCTTTTCTTTTTTCCTAGTTAAAGGATAAGAATAAACTCGAGGAATGCCTTATTTTGGCACTTAAGTATTCCTCTTTTTGAAGCATTATACCAGAAGAAAGCACCATGCACCCCTTTAGCTTGCCCCCCTTCACCTGCTCCACTGAGTTCCAGCTGCTGCCTGCAATCGCAGACTTTGGAAAATATGAGTGGCAGATTCGGGCATCTGCCCGTGTGTGTCCAGCTGCCCCGGCAGCTTTAGCGGTGGCACATTAAGCTCTTGCCCTTTGTACAACAGGAAAAATGAATTGAAGAGTGATAAAAGAAGTTCCAATTTAATTTTTCCAGAAGGACATAAAAATTAAAGGTACATAGAGTGATACAAAAAAAAAAAAAGCAGCTGAATTCCCTTGGAGGTGGGGGGAGTCCAGTTGTTACTTCTTTTCCAATTTCCTTCTCCAACTTTCTCATGGTTTTGTCCCAATTTCATAATTTACAAAAAACAACAACAAAAACACACACACAACAACAACAAAAACCAAAATGGTGAAAATAAAGCAGAAACCCAAAACAAGAGGATATCTGTAACAAAATATAATTACAAGTCTTAACCTCGAATCAGACCTTTAAAAGGCACCTATCATTCTAAAATAGTATGCAATATTTTGATATCCAAATGCATATCACTTAATCTTGTCATCGGATAATCCAGGCACAAGATAAAACATTAAATTGTACTGCAGGGCTGCACGTGAGGAAGGCTGTTCTCTGCTTCTAAGCCAGGGGCAACCACTCTGAGGCATTTTTATTGTTAGTTCTTCAATACCTTTACCCCTGAACTCTATAATAATGCATTTGTAGAAGGTTTTTCCTCGATCTATCAACTTCTGGCATTATCTCTGACCTTTCCGTTTGGGAAGATGAAGATTTACCTAGTTCACGTTCAGCACCCTCTGACCCCCTCCGCACCTTGCCTATGGATTTGATTATGTTTATTGGTGAGTACATGCTGGTCCTGAAAACCACTCTGAAACCACTCAGTTCACAACTGAGGTCGCTGAGCCGCCCCCATGGCTCACAGAGTCGTGCGGAGAGGGAGAAGTGCCTGCCCCTCGCCTGGTTTGGGTTATCTCAAAAAGAGGAAGAATAAAAATCTGTCAACTCCGAGTCAAATGAGTCTGGTATTGACTACGAGAAGAGCGTGGTGGGGACCCTCAACGGGGTGACACTCACTCGAAGCCAGCAGGCGGGGCAGGAACATCCAACCAGGTGAGAGATGTCGGTTATGACGAGCTGGACGTGGGTCAGCAACATGATGTGGTTGGTCTCCGTGGAGACTAATTACATCTTAGATGGGTGAATAAGAGCATGGTATCCAGAATGGTGCAGCCGCAGGAGAGAGCCTGCTGCAAACAGGTAGAAAAGAGAGCAGCGCACGCCACTTGTAGAGATGATGAGCCCCTTACCTATGAGCATGACTGTGTCAAAGAACATGTCACAAAAACAGCTGCACCTGGAGTATTGTATTTGTTTCTTGAAGTCACATTTAAGAAGGGAAAGAACAAGCTGAAAGCACATAGAGAGACTCAAAGACACCCAAGATTTTTAGCCAGAGGGGTGAAGATTCAGGATGCTTAACCTCAAAAAACCTGAAGGCTTTTCATGTAGAAAACGAGTTAGACTTGTACATCATGGCCCCGGAGAGCTGAATTAGGACAGACCACCAGATGCGATGGGAATACAGTGCTGATTCATCCTAAGAAACAACTTCCTAAGAGGGTCTTTTCCAACAGGGAATGTCCATCCCCAGGAGACAGCAAGATGCCTCCGTGGACGCCTCACACGTGGGGTAGGAACACCTGACAGAGTTTTGTCTTTGTCATTTGCCACAGTTGTGTTAACTGATGCAATCCTTGGGGTAACTCTCTGAGGTCCTACCACTTTCACCCCCATTTTATAGGGGACCCAAGATGCAGTGAAGTTACGATGACAAAGTGACAGACTGGGAACCCTGGTGGTCTGACTCAAGGGCACGAGTTCTTCACCACAGCCTCTGTCTCTCTCCTCCCTGTCTCCTTGCTCTTTCTTCCTTCTTCCCTCCCTCCCCCTCTCACAGGTGTGGTCCAGGGACTACACGTGGTGGCTTTTAAAAGTCTTTACAACACAGAAATTCTAGAATTAACTGTTTATACCTGAAGTCAAAAATAAGAAGTTTGTTTCTTTCTCTCATTAAAAATATCTGGAGAAAAGCACCTCAGCCTGGTAAGGTAGCTGCCTGGTGTCATCAGGAAACCAGGCCCTTCTAAATTTTGTTCTTCCATCTTTAATATGTGGCTTCCATCTCAACATCTTGAAGTGGCTGCTGTGGCGCCAGCCATGCCATTTGCAAGAAACAGGAAGGAGAAGGGACTAGAGCAAAATGACATTTTATGTTGCTTCACCCAAGGACTCCTTTCCAACATGAAAATGTAATTTCTCAGCCAGGCCTATTTCCCAGAGGTCTGTTACTAAGAAAGGGAGACAGGATATTAAGTTTGCCACCAGCAGCCCCCACCACTGTTCAGTTACTAACTTGCTGAGGCATCTGGGATGGCCAACAGGCTCCCAGCAGCCACTGATGCTGGCAGTGCTCAATCCAGAATTATATGATGGAATGAATGGTTGAAAAGTTGTCTGCTATTCTCCAATCACATGTTAGTGGCAGAAAACACTCTCATTTTGGTAGCCAGCATTGATGATACTTCTTCATTAAATAATAGCCAGGCCTTCCTTTCCATCTTAATTCTCTCCCTAACTTTGATGACATAATATAAATTTCCCCATAGATCCTTTTTTATGTATTGAGTTCTGCTAAACTCTGTGTAGATGGATTAATGGGCCTTGGCATTTAAAATCCTAATTTCGGTTTTGCCTATTCTATGAAAATGCCATTATGTGAATATGAAAAATATATATACTGGTATATATATTATCCCATTATTTTTTCTTTAATTTTTCTAATTCTTTATAGTTTAGAAATGTGCAAAAATGCCACATATTTGAGTGCACACAAGGATGATATGGGTTATAAAAATACAATTCTGTTTCAGGATTGTAGTAAGCCAGTTTTCATTTTGGACCTTCTTCTTCTTTTCCCTTCTCCTCATTGTTTCTTAAACCATACACCCACTATTTGAAACAATAACCATTGATAGTTTTATAACTTGACTAGCTCTCAATTTGTTCTTTAGCCCTGCCATTTTCTGCCAAGGGCTTTTCCTGATTTGTTAAAGCATGGCTTACTAAACTGGCATAATGTTACCCAAATTTTATTTTCTTTTATACTACAATATTTATTGTAATTATGGTGAGATTTCAACCCTCCAAAGCACAGTATTCAATATTGTGCACTTTGAACCATCCACCGAAGCCCTCAGTGGACTGCTTTTATAGTAACTATGAATACAGTAATACCAAAATTCTAGTGTGATATGGCTAAACAAATTATATTGCTAATAAGATAATTTTATCTCCACAATTTCAGGTGTGTTTTCTTTTTACTAAATAAAATGCTACTGCAACTTCTTCATGGAGAGAGGACATCCAGCTTTAAAAATTTGATTTTTTTAAAAAATTAGCTAACCCAGTTTGCAATGGAATGAAATACATCACAGTAATGTACCGTGGCTTTACCATTTCTGTTGAGGAAAAATATAACCAAAAACTTCCCTAAAGGTCATCTGGGGTTTAGTGCTGCCCCATTTGTTCAAGCGCCAGCCAACATTCACATCTACCCAGTACAACAAGGCATCTTTCAAGAGACAAGCACTTCCTCTGCACCCATATTCACCTCTACTACAAGTGAACATTTTGCCCATCGTGGCTGAGTGCCACCCCTGCCCCACCACCCTGAGGCCTTGTACCACGAAAATATCAGGCAGCTCGTGCAGGTCTTCTAGCGGAGGCATCGAGTTACCTTTAAATCTTGCTCCCAGTGTTGGCCTCCTTATCGTCCACATAGTCACCTGGCTGCCAAATGAAAATTGGAGAGGTAAAAGTTTGGCCCACTGGGCAAACTCACTCCACTGCTATTTTACTTGGCGTTCACAGTGGTGTTTGTTTGATTTTAATTTGAACTGAAATAATAAAAAAAAACGAAGAGTCCTCAGGAAAATAAAAGTACCTAGCATTTCTTGAGAAATCACATCTGGCCATACTGAATCCACACTCTATTTGGGCAACAACTGGATGGAGTTGAGTTGTGGCCAAACTCTGACCAGAGCCCCCTTCAGTTTGCCACAGAGTCCTTGACACTGAGGACAAGTGTCAGCATCATCTTTTACTGTGTTTTTACTGTCGCTTTCCTTACAGTGTCTGTTTTCACTCTGTGTCAAAAGTGAGAATAGAAGTTATACTGAGAGGGCTCTGTGTTGAAAGAGATGGAGATGGAGATGAGAGAGAGAGAGAGAGACTATCTCTCTAACAAAGTGAAGAATGATCCTACACTTTTCATAAGTAAACAGTAGTCCACTTTCCTCATTTTCTTTTCTGCCTGGAGCCCATAAGCACTTGGATTTCAACCCCTGATATAATTGCTTCTGTGTAGATTGTTCTCACCAAAAATGGCCACACCAATCCAGTTCCACGTGTTTTCCCATCGCTTCACTGCCCCTGCAGGAAGAGGTGGATTTTAGGTTTCCTCCTCTTGACCCTGGGCAGGCGTCTAGAATATAAGGACCTCCATGACTATAACGTGGTGGAAGGGACACCACTAGAATTCCAAGATGAGATTAGAAAAGAACACAGAGCTCTCTGGACTGGTTTATTCTCTCAGGGCACTTGCCCTGATAACCCAGCCACCATGTTGTAAGGAAGCCCAGACCACATGGAGGGGCCACATGTGGATGTTCCAGCCAACAACCCCAGCTAAGATCCCAGCCCACGGCCAATATCAACTTCGAGACGTTTTTGTCATTTTTGGATACCCAGCAAGTTTTCTGGAAGAAAGAAAAAGGATTGAGAGAGCTTCTCTCCAAATGATTTCAGCGCCCAGCCTTCAAGTCACCCCCAACCTTCAAGTCTTCCCACTCAGGCCTCTGACATTGTTCACATAGAAAACTGTCCATTCCTCCCTTCCCCTCCCCTCCCCAACCCCACCCCTGCCCTGTTTGAATTACTGACCTTCAGAATCTGTAAGCCTTTTCACACCATTGACTTTTGGAATAATTTGTTACACAGCATCATATAATCAGAGCAACTCCTGAGAATTAGCTGCTTCAATGAAAAGAATTGTATCTGGGAACAGAAAAAGGCCTTGCTATACCAGACATTGCTATGATTTATTTGTTTGTTTGTTTGTTTGTTTGTTTAGTGCTATATCAGTGCTTCATCTGTTACCACTGAAATAAGCATTTCTCTGTAACATACCTCAGGTCCCATGCCCTTCAGGGGCTGATATTGGTCAACACCTGACAAACAGAGACGTTGAAGAAGGTTATAGAAAGCAGCGATACACCGATCAAGTTCCTCGTAATCATTTCACTCTCAATGATGAAGAGGACTGCTTGAAGGCCCAGATTTGGATAAGAAACAACGCCATCACCACAGAAGGTAAGAATGTGGGTAACTGCACATCTTTTCAGAACAGTGTTGTTTCTTTAATAATGAATCTAATTCTTCATCTAGTTCCAGTATTTAATTAATGCCTAATTAATTCCAACCAAATCATTCATCTGTCAGGCTTTGTTTTCCAGATTAATTTACAACTTGTTGTCATTTTTGGATCCCCAGCATGTTTGCTGGGGGAAAGAAAGAGGCTTGAGATAGTTTAATTATCTATAATTATTTTATTATACAAAATGAATATCCAAAGAGCAAAGCATGGCTAAAATCATTAACTAATTAAAGAATAATTTAATAAGCAAACATGTTTAGCAATTATATGGAAAATATGTCTCCTTTTGTGAAGCTGAAAAGATCTGGGAAGAAAAAGGAGGGTCTGTGTCGGAAGGGCTCTTTTCTTCTTTTCACCATCCATTGTTCTCTTGCCTGGCGTGGCTGCACAGTCCTTCCCACAAACACACAACCTCGAGCTGCATGCCACTTTTTGAATCAAAATGAGAGCACGAAGCATTTGTACAAATGCCTCTGCCACTCAAAAATGTCTATTCAAACTTCATCCTCTCTATTGCTTGGATTAAATTAAAATTGTTTGACTGATAAAACAACTAGAACAGGGCTGGTTACCTATTTGTCCTTTATTGAAGCCTGGCAATCGAGCTCTGGAGAACACAGTGCAGCCCCTTTATTTTACCAAAAGCGCCGGGAGGGCCATTGCTTTGGTTGGGTTATAAAACCACCCAAGGAGAGTTGAGATTCTAACCCAGACCTTGGATTCAGTTCAGGGATGTAAAATTCACTGAATGCCCAGAATGTGGGGATCAATATGTAAAATTTAACATATAAATGTATTTAATATATGTTTTAAAATAATATGTAATATATAAGTTAACATAATTGCTATATTAAAATTAAATATAGTTTCCTCTGATTTTTGGTGGGAGGTTTAGGTATTTGTTGAATTTTTGTCAGGTTAATGCATTTACTACATTAAAAAATTATTAGTTTATTACATTAAAAATAAAAAATAAGTATCAGATGAGATCAGTACATTGCTGGACTCAATGTGAGAATACTTTATAGGCTATTTGCACCTAAATTCATAAGTGAGATTGGCCTGTAGTTTTCTCTTTTATGCTTTACTTGCCAAGTTTTTGGAATTAAGTGTATACTAGTCCCACAAAATGTTTTTTGGGAAGTTTTTCATATTTTCCTGGGGTCTGACATATTTCTTATAACCTAAAAGTTGAACAGAAATCACCCGTAAAACCAACTGGGTCTGGAACCTTTGGGAAGAGTTAGAATATATAGATATATACTGGGGACCAGGCTTAAAACTTGTAAATGTATTTTCATATTTTGTATTATTTATAGTTTTGCATCTGTATGTGTTTAAACCTGTTTCAACATTTTAGTCATTCTTTAATCACTGCCCGATGACCTACTTAGACCTAGGAAATTCTCTAATCTTGGGGTCAGCTGACTTTTATTATAAGGGCCAGATTGTACATATTTTGGACTATGCAGGCCATTTGGTCTCTGTCCCAATGACTCAACTCTGCCATTGTAGCAAGAAAGCAGCATAACCAATATGTCAATGAATGGGTATGGCTATGTTCCAATAAAACTTTATTTACAAAAATAGGTGATAAGACATAGTTTGCAGAAGTCTGCTTTTATCCATACAATTTGTGACAAAGCATTACCATTTCATCAAGTCCAGATGTCAAAATGCACCTTAAACTCCCGGAAAACACAAAACCATGTCTTGGGATCGTGTCTAATCCTATTATCATGCAGGGTTTTAACTTCAAACTGTTGGCTGTTAGGCATATTAGGACTCAGGAATATTTTAACAAGAAAGAGGGCTTTGAAACTGGCAGTGCGAATTTTTAAGGTTGACTGTATATGGCAGAGACTTTAGAAATCCCAAGTCACTGTGCTCTCCTTCGGATGCCTTCTTTTTTGTACTCTTGGTTCTCAAATGGGCAAAGAGCATCAGTGCTTTTCTGTTGACTAATTGTCACAAATGGTGAACTCTGATGCCACCTAAGAGAAATGCTTTTGTAAGATTTAAGTATGTCTCCAACCAACCACTGCATAAAAACCCTGAGTGCCTGCTTTTGTCCACCAAACAGCATAAATATGAAGGATGTAAACATGTGTGTGTGTGTGTGTGTGTGTGTGTGTGTGTGTGTGTCTTAAATGTAGGCTCTTTTCCCAGGTCTAATGTTTTATGACATCTCCAAAGCACCTCCCAGGTAGGTGCTCTTAATGCTTAGATACCGGCCCCAAGATCGGGGAGGCATCTGAGATACCTGGCCTGACCAAGTTAACTCAACTCTGTGCAGTGGCCCTTTTCAAATCACTTCCCATGTAAGAAAAGTTAGAAAGGAAACTGTTAACCTCCTGCCTTAAGGGAGCTCTTTCTCTGTGTAGCTTTTCC
This sequence comes from Myotis lucifugus, assembly GCF_000147115.1. NCBI lineage: Eukaryota > Metazoa > Chordata > Mammalia > Chiroptera > Vespertilionidae > Myotis > Myotis lucifugus. Next base: position 1,048,646 of record NW_005871253.1, read on the forward strand.
ATAATTAGAGGCATATTCAGACTTGAATTTAATTAGTCCCATTCTGGGTAATATTTTCCTCATATGGGTTATTGTGAGATAAATGAGATAAATAAGACATAACATGTCCAACTCAGAACAGTGTTTCAAACATAGTGAGAGTTCAATAACATAGGCTGTTATTAGCATTACTGTTACTACTACTGCATGTGATGTAGTTACGGCTACACCAAAGTTTCCCCAGAATGAAAGTCTCAGCTCCTGCTGTCCTGGTGGCAGCACAGCCTGGGACACAGTCTCTGCACAAAACATGGGGGTCTGTGCACACCAGGTGCCAGCCTGGTCGTGGAGAGGCACCTGGCCTTGGTGATAGCCCTGGAGACTGTGAAGTTTGGACAAGGTTTCCTGAGAAAAGAGGTTTTGATCTCAGCCATAAAGAAGGGCAGGATAAGCAAATAGAGAAAAGTGGGGGAGTTTTATTTGTGTACAATAGACAATGGCCCAACAACTTGGACTGGGCAGACCCTTGAAGGGCAACAGAGGGAGATGAAGGTGGAGGGTCGCAGGGTCCAGCCAAATGCAGGTTTAACTGGCTGCTTTTAGGGGATGGGGAACTAGTGAAGGGGGACAGTGCACAAAACAGCAACTTTGGAAGATGAACCTTCTGTTTGTAGCATCCATCCATCCAGCAGAGAGAGAGAGAGTGATCTAACAAGAATGAACGAAAGACCACAATAGCGAGTTGGAAATGGGGTGGCTGTGCATTCCAAGTCAGTCATGGACTGATGGTATTTGAAACTAGAAACTGGAAGTCCAGCACATCATGACAAATAAGAGCAGGTCTGTGTTCTGTATTCATTACCATCCCTCCACCTGTCAGTTCTTGCTTCCTTTTCATGTCACCTTAATAAAACCAGGGAGAATGAGGACATTTATCATGAGAGTTAGCTTCTTCTCCTTCAGGGCTAATTTTCCCTTCTCACTTGTTCACGGTGGGGTTGATGGGAAGTTGCTGAGGATAGGGCTCTTCCCGTAAGAGTCTGAGGGAAAATATCTCGTGTGTCTCATTGGCTGTAATGAGCTATCCATCCAGGAATCGCACCCAGAAGAAACCTGGAACATGCCAGGCCTCATTTTGCTGAAGCACAGGGACTTGTTTGCTGAGGTCAGTGGAGGGGTTGTTCTAGGACAGTGGTTCTCAACCTTCCTAATGCCGAGACCCTTTAATACAGTTCCTCATGTTGTGGTGACCCCCAATTGCATTGTTACAAATTGAACATAATTAAAGCATAGTGATAATCACAAAAACAACATGTAATTATAAATGTGTTTTCCGATGGTCTTAGGCGACCCCTATGAAAGGGTCGTTTGACCCCTAAAGGGGTCGCGACCCACAGGTTGAGAACCCCTGTTCTAGGAGGAGAGGTGGATGCTGGGGAGCAGAAACAATGGAGGGTCAGTCACTAGGAGGAGGCTGGCTCTCCTCTGAACTTCTGTTCATTGAAACTACACAGATACCACCCCAAAACACCACTCTCCTCCCAGGAGCTGTTTTATCGCTCCTTCCTCTGCTTCCAGGGGAGAAACTGTGGTTCTGAGATGGAGTTAGTCCAGTGTGAAGGAAATGGATGTCCGGGCTCTAGAGTTGGATGGGTTTACAGATGTAAAGTATTCTAACCTATAGAACTGCTCCAGCATCCAGAGAATAGCTGATGTCATGGGCTCAAGTGCTGCTTTCAACTGCAAATCAAACCAAACCTGGAGGGCTCAGCCGTGGAGAGTGAGGGATGTGGGGGGTGTTCAGATAGAACCCAGCGACCTAATACATTATAATAGTTACCACATTAATTGGAACTAATTGAAATTTATCTGTTATTACCTCTGTACTTTCCATGAAAATGAAAAGTAGAATAAAAGTTAAAAATAATTGCCTTAATGGCACGAAATGGATGAATTATTTTCATCTTTAGCTCAATACAGTTTACTGCCTTATTAAAAACATGTTTGTAGGAAAAGTATAACATTAAAATTCCAGTGCATGAATCACTGAACAAAGCCCTTTTAATGTTATATCTAATATAGTCTTCCCTTTTTATTTGGCAGAGCAAAATGGGACAGGTCAGGTTTGGGTTATAGAAATCTTATGCTTTGACTTATAAAAAAATTTAAAAAAGCATTCTCTGGTCTATTCCTGGACATAATATGTTTGTTTTTATTTAAATCATTTTTTTATTTTTCAATTATAGTTGACATACAATATTATATTAGTTTCAGATGTACACCCAGTGATTAGACATTTCTAAAACTTACCAAGAAATCATCCTGATAAATCTAATACCCATCTGACACCATACATAGTTATTAAAATATTATTGACTTTATTTCCTGTACTTTACACCCCCACGACTATTCTGTAACAACCAATTTGTACTTCTTAATCCCTTCACCTTTTTCATCCATTCCCTGTATCCCCTTTCCATCTGGCAACCATCAAAACATGCCCTGTATCTATGAGTCTGTTCCTTTTCTGCTTCTTAATTTATTTTTTTTTAGACTCAATTGTTGATAGATACATATTTACTGCCATTTTAATGTTCATATTTTTTATCTTTTTAAAATTTTTTTTAAAGAAGACCCTTTAACATTTCATGTGATACTGTTTTGATAGTGATGAATTCCCTAAGCTTTTTTCTTGTCTAGGAAGCTCTTTATATGCCCTTTGATTATAAATGATAGCTTTGCTGGGTAGAGTAATCTTGGTTGTAGGTCCTTGCTTTCTATCATTTTGAATATTTTTTGCCAATCCCTTCTAGCCAGTAAAGTTTCTGTTGAGAAATCATCTGGCAGTCATATAGGTGCTCCCTTATAGATAACTAACTACTTTTTTCTTGCTGCTTTTAAGATTCTCTCTTTGTCTTTAACTCTTTGCATTTTAATTATAATGTGGCTTAGTGTGGGCCTCTTTGGGTTCATCTTGTTTGGAACGCTGTGCTTCCTGGACTTGTATGTCTGTTTCCTTTACTAAGTTAGGGAAGTTTTCTGTCATTATATTTTCAAATAGGTTTTCAATTTCTTGCTCTCTCCCTTCTTACAGCACCCCCATTTGCATGAATGTTGGTACACTTAGAGTTGTCCCAGAGGCTCCTTAACCATCTTCATTTTTTAAAAAAATTCTTTTTATTTTTTTGCTGTTCTGATTGTATGTTTTTTTGCTTCCTTATATTTCAAATCACTGACATGATTCTTGGCTTCATCTACTGTACTGTTTATTCCCTGTAAATTATTCTTTATTTCAGTTAGTGTATCCTTCATTTCTGAATGGTTCCTTTTGAGGTTTCTGTGTCCTTTTTCAATGTTGTTGAAGTTCTCATTAAGTTCATTGAGCAGTCTTATAACCAGTGTTTTTAAACCTGCATCTTACAGATTGCTTGTCTCTGTATTGCTTAGTTCTTTTTCTGGAGTTCTCTTCTTTTATTTGGGACGTGTTTCTGTGTCTCATCATTTTGGCAGCCTGTGTTTGTTTCTATGTATTAGGTAGAGGTGCTACATCTTCTGGGCTTGGTAGAGTAGCCTAATGTAGTAGGTGTCTTGTAGGGTCCAGTGGCATAGGCTCCCTATTCACCTGAGCCACTGTGGAGGATCAGCCCTCTACACAGAGCAGGAATAACTTCAGCAGTGCTCTGGTGCCCATTGAGTTCACCCCTTCAGTGTGTGGCTTGTGGAGGTGGTTGGGTGCTGCTTTGACATGGTCTGAAGTTGTCCATCAGATTCGTTGGCTCTGGGCCTTCCTGGAGGTGCAGACCAAGATCAGCCACTACCTATCTTTTGCCTGGGGCCACTTGGCATGAACTACCAGGCAATTTGCAGCTGGCTGTTACTTGTGCTGGGCTTGGAGGTGCCCAGGAGAGGCCAAGTGCAAACCACAGCCAGCTGCTGCTAGTGCCAGGCCTGGGGACACTTAGTGAGAGGTATGGGGTATGCTGAGGCCAAATGCTGCTTGTTTGAGAGATTTTAGGAAAGGCTGAGTATGAGCCAAGACAGGCCATTCATATGGAAAAGGCACTGTAAACAGCTGGGGTGGACCCACAGGTTGGATGGGGGAGGGTCTCAGAGAATTACCAGGTTGGAGCAAACAGTGATAGCCAGGTTGATGGAGACTCAGATATGGTGCCCCCTTGTCGGTGCTGTGTGGAGAGAGCTCATCAAAGGAACAATAGCCTCTGCCAGCACTTCTGTCTGGGAGAAAGCTGCCCACCCCCAGTTCTCACCCTGATGCCAGACACTATTGTTCCTCCCTGTATGTCCCTGGTGCCTTTTGAACTGCTGCCCCAATGCTGGAGCTCAGAAAGAGTGAGTCAGAGTAAGTCCATGTGCAGGCTCTCAAGAGGAACTGTCTGGGACTCCAGCAGGCCTCCCGTTTTATCCCCAGTGGTTTTTACAGCCAGAAGTTATGAGAACTTCTCTTCCTAGCACTAGAACCTGGGCTTGGGGGCCTGTTTCGGGGCTGGGACCCCCTCACTCCTTGGTGAGGGGGGACCATCACAGCCAAGATATCCTTCCCAATTTTTATCCACCACACGTGAGTGTAGGACCAGCCTGTTCTACGTCTCTGCCCCTCCTACCAGTCTTGATGTGGCTTCTTCTTTAAATTCCTAGTTGTAGGACTTGCATTCAGGTAAATTTCAGATGGTGCTGAATGATGCTTGTTTTATTGTTTAGTTGTAATTTTGATATGGTTGTGGGGAGATGTAAGTTCCTCATTTACCTACATCACCATCTTGACCAGACGGTGATATGTTTTTGAAGTGAGTGTTTATTTCACAATTTATGAATATTCTATAATATCTATTTAAAATTCTTTCATTATCTAGTTATTTGGTAAAGTTAGTTATACAGATAAAATACCTACTATATACATACATGAATTCTTATATATGTAATATATATGTAATATATTACATATCCATCTGCTAATATAGTATAGTGGTGTCAGCACCAGTTCTGAAATCAGACTTGGCAGATCTGAGACCTGCTGAACCATCTTCTTGCTGTGTGACCCTTAACTGGTTACTTAACCTTTCAATGCTTTCTTAAGAACATAAGAAAACTTACCTCACAGACCTGTTCTGATGATGAATGAGGTTATATATAATAATTCTATCTCTCTTTTGAAGTGGAAAAAGGCCTTTTATCTAGCCTTAAAAATGTAATAACTGTGAAGAAAAATTCATAGTTATATCAGTGTGCATAAATCTTGAATAACTTTTTTTAAAAATATATTTTATTGATTTTTTACAGAGAGGAAGGGAGGGGGATAGAGAGTTAGAAACATCGATGAGAGAGAAACATCGATCAGCTGCCTCCTGCAGACCTGTTCTGATGATGAATGATGCCCGCAACCAAGGCACATGCCCTTGACCGGAATCGAACCCGGGACCCTTCAGTCCGCAGGCTGACGCTCTATCCACTGAGCCAAACCAGTTAGGGCGTGAATAACTTATTTATTTATTTATTTATTAGAGAAAGAGAAGAGGTGGGGGGAAAGAGACAAATATAGAGAGAGACAGAGAGAAACATCAATTTGTTGTTGCACTTATTAACACATCCATTTCTTCTTATATGTGTCCTGACCGAGGACCAAAACCACAACCTTGGTATGTTGAGACAGAGGCTCTAACTAACTGAGCTACCCAGCCAGGGCTATTCTTAAACTGTTGAGATGTGATTCCATGGCCAGACTACTAGATCAGGACATCCTTCCCTTTTCTTCTTTTCAAGTCATGGTTTTCTTGGAGAATCCTCTACCATTAGAGTATTGAGCATGATGATGAAATGGCAGCAAAGCCTATTCTCCAGCTGGTTAAAATTAAAGCAGTCATTTCAAAAGAATAAAATGCCTTTTTAGCATCTACTGAAAATAATTTGTTTAAAAGGTTGTTCTATTACTCTTAGGGAAAATCTGTGACTAAAAATATTAACACTATATTTTATTTTTTTAACTTAATAGGGAGATCACTTTAGCATTTTATTTCTGTAAAGCCACATTAGCTTTCAATATTAGTGAGCTTTGAGCTCCTGAAACTGTTACTTACCTCCTCTGAGAACCAGGGTAATGAAACTGACATCCCCTCCCTCCTCTCTCCCCCACCCCAATTAAGACAACTTATCTCCTAAATCTGGGGTGCATTATGACAGTGGAAATGTTAAAGTGTGATTGCCTTATTCTGGTGGTCACAATCAGAGTTGCTAGTGTATTCATTTATACCTTCAAAGAGTATGTATCAGAAAGCAAAAAGGTCACCTTTACCTTTATGCCGACATTTTAAATAGCAAGCCTTAGTGCTTTTCCTAATATTGTGATACGAATCATTACCTTCCCTGCCTTTCCCCAAGCTGGGCTGTTGACATGGCAGCCCCTCTTTTCTCTTGGACGCATCCTTGCACATTCCTTCTCAAAGGCTGCTGCAGGTCAGGAGGGAGAGACTGACCCAGCACTCCTTCTTGCCAACTTCAATCTGAGGAGCTTTCACACAGTCATCTTTTTATTGGTGCCTCCCTTGCCCTCTGCTTCCTGTTTCAGAGCTGAAATCTTAGTGATGCATAATTTATTCCCTAAAAGGAGGAACAAAGATTGGCCTTTCACAAAACTGCTACAGTTATATTCCATTATCCTTTATTGAAAATTCACCAAGAGTGTTCTAATCATCGGTTATCATTTGCTATTTCAAAGTAGGGCAGCCCACCATTTTTATCTCTGTCTCCTATCAGATCAAATGCAAAACTGGTTTCTTAGCCATTAAATAAACTGAGCGGCAAAGAAGACAGTGACCAGATTTTTTAGCATAAAACTCACATTCAGGGGAAATCCTCAGCTTTCCCCCTCTATTTCTTCCATATATGCATAAAACGTCTAAAGAATCTTATCTAATAAAGGAGTAATATGCAAATTAACCATCACTCCATCACAAAGATGGCGGCAGCCATGGAACTGGAGTGAGCAGGAGGCTTGCGTTGGCCCCGGTGATGGAGGAAGCCAAGCTTCCCACCTGCCCTGCCGGCCCTGAGCTCCGCTCAAGGCTACAAAGTTTCAATCATAGAAGATAAATAAATCCCAGATACCTGCTTCCAGCCGGCGTGAGTACATGGGTTGCCAGGGGCACCCCAGGCTTCAAGCAAGACCAAGACAACAAAGTTTCAATTATAGAAGTTAAATAAATCCCAGATACCTGCTTCTAGCCTGCGGGTGTGACCAGCCTGAAAACGGCCCTCAGCCCCTCACCCAGGCTGGCCAGGCACCCCAGTAGGGACCCCCACCATGAAGGGGCTGTGGCCAGCCTGTAAACAGCCCTCAGCCCCTCACCCAGGCTGGCCACACCCCGATGGAGTGAGGGTCTTCACTGGGGGGCTTGACCAGCCTGCAAACAGCCATCAGCCCCTCACCGAGGCTGGCCAGGCACCCCAGTGGGACCCCCCCCTGATCTGGGACATCCTTCAGGGCAAACCAGCCGGCCCCCACTCATGCACCAGGCCTCTATCCTATATAATAAAAGGGTAATATGCAAATTGACCCTAACAGCAGAACGACTGGGAATGACTGGTCACTATGACACACACTGACCACTGGGGGCAGATGCTCAATGCAGGAGATGCCCCTTGGTGGTCAGTGCACTTCCACAGGGGGAGCTCTGTTCAGCCACAAGCCAGGCTGATGGCTGCCAGCACAGCAGTGGTGGCAGGAGCCTTTCCCGCCTCCTCAGCAGCACTAAGGATGTCTGACTGCAGTTTAGGCCTGCTACCCGCTGGCAAGTGGACATCCCAGGGATGCCAGAGGGATGTCTGGCTGCCAGCTTAGGCCCAATCCCCTGGGGAGCGGGCCTAAGCCAGCAGGTGGACATCCCCCGAGGGGTCCCAGACTGCGAGAGGGCACAGGCCAGGCTGAGGGACCACCCCCCCCTTTGCACAAATTTTTGTGCACCGGGCCTCTAGTATATATATAATGTAGTATATATCCTATACATATATAGTGTAGTATATATATCCTAATTATGTGAGTAAAGTCCCTGCAAATATCCACTGGTGAGGATTTTTTTTTAAGGTTTTTAAAAGAAATGCTAAGTCTACCCCATCCATACTAGTAAATTTACTCCGATAAATAGAAGCAATCATATTTCTATGCCTAGGTTTATTGACCCCAAAATGCAAAAAAATGAATAATCAAAATCTTTGTCTACTAGATTTTGGTTATTCTATGAATTCTCCCCATGCTTATATTTTCACTGTTGGCTTATGAAAAACTAATTATGTGCATCTGAGTTAATAATAACAATGTTATTCAGATTGATGAATCTCAGAAGGAAGGCAGGGGTGGGGAGAGATGAACAGGGGAATTTATATGCATACTAGAGGCCCGGTGAACAAATTCATGCACAGGTGGGGTCTCTCGGCCTGGCTGGCGATTGGGGCTGATCAGGGCTGTCTCACCCAATCCCAATTGGGGCCCATTGGGACCACCCATCCAAGGGGAAGGACCGCGGGTGGTTGGCCAGCCACAGGAGGTTGGCTGTGGGAGCACACTGACCACCAAGGGGCAGCTCTTGCATTGAGCATCTGCACCATGGTGGTCATTGCGTGTCATAGCTACTGCTGGTTGTCCAGTTGTCTGGTCATCTGGTAGTAATAGTCACTTAGGCTTTTATATATATAGACTAGAGTCCTGGTGCAAGAAATTTGTGCACAAGGAAGGGGGTCCCTCAGCCCAGCCTGCACCCTCTCGCAATCTGGGACCCCTTGGGGGATGTCTGACTGCCGGTTTAGGCCCATCCTGACCCTTGCAGGACCGGGCCTAAACTGACAGTAGGACATCCCTCTTGCAATGTGGGACCACTGGCTCCTAACTGCTCACCTGCCTGTCTCATTGCCCCTAACCACTCTCCTGCCTGCCTAATCGCCCCAACCACTTGCCTGCCTGCCTCATAGCCTCTAAATGCTCACCTGCCTGCCTCATTGCCCCTAACCACTCTCCTGCCTGCCTGATTGCCCCTAACTGCTTGCCGGCCTGCCTGATTGTCCCTAACCACTCACCTGCCTGCCTGATCGCTCCTAACCACTTGCCTGCCTGCCTCATCACCCCTAACCACTCGCCTGCCTGCCTCATTGCCCCTAACCACTCGCCTGCCTGCCTCATCGCCCCTAACCGCCTCTGTCTCAGCCCCCACTGCCACAGCCTCCTTGACCATGGGCATGACCATGGGACTCGCTTTGATAAAAAGAATGTTAGAGGATGTAATGTAAGGGGAGGCTTGAAAAGTGCTTGAGCAGTTGCACTTGCCCTCTTGGACTCCTGCATTTCTCCATAAACAGAATGTGCCTCAGGTATCTGTCTGTCCATTGAGGGTGAAAGACATGGTACGCACCTGACCCCAGCCACAACTTGGAGCCAGATCAGCTGACATCAGCCAGCCCACAGATGTGTGAGCCAACCTACAACAGCTGGTTGTTATTTGACATTGAGTTCTGGGGATAGTTTGTTATGCAGCATTATTGTGATAATAGCTGACTGTTATGATCATCAAAGTCTCATATTTGGAGTGGGAGGTTGTTTTAAATTAAACTTAAAGGGAGACAAAATATTTAGAAGTTAGGCTATAAATATACATCTAACTCAAACATTAGAGGTTTTATAAAATGTATTACCTTTTGAATTGAAAAGTATTATCCTCTCCAGCTGTCTACAGTCTATGGACAGACAGTACAGCTTTCCAAACCCCAGCAACAATCATTGCCTGGCCTTCCATGAGTCTATAATGAAAAAGCTCATCTCACAGTATAGTTACTAAAAGGTAACATGAAGGAGATTGGGAAAATATTAAACTCCAAGTTATTTAGGGCCCAAACACTTAAATTGGTTTTACTGAAAATGAACATTGTTTTGGCATATTTTAAAAGGACATAAGACCTCAAATATTTGACAGTTTGAGGTTCAAGTTTTGGCTTTTTTGCCAGGGTGGCTCTTTATTGTGCCAGACACCGGGATTCATGTTTCCCAGCAGGTGGGAGCCTCTGTAATTTCAGCAAAACATTAGCACTTTCAGCCAAGGAAAACGCAGCTCACCAGTGAATGTTGCATTAGAAGAGGGAATAGAAGAGGGACTAGCCACAAAGTCGGAGCCTCCTAGAGAAGGCAAGAAGGAAGGACCCTGCCCCTGGCTTCAGTGCCCTCTTGCTGTTCCAAATTTGAACAACAGGAAGTCTGGGAGAACTTCCTAAATGCTGTTATCCTCAGAGAAGTAATCTGAAAGTTATTCTAGTTCCTTCTTTTCTAAGCAAATTAGACAAGCCATTACACCTTTATTTCAATTTTGGATTGAAATAGATTTTTTTGCATAATTTAGTCAACCTAATTAAATAAATATACTTGCCATTTATTTTGCTTCATAAATCCCTTTTCATATCGTTTTGTAAAGGAGGAGGGGTTGATTCAATGGATCTATCATTTGGGGTAAATTGTTACAGCTTGCCTGAAAACTGTAAGTCTACAGCAGTTTCTTTCTTGGTGAAAAGGTAAAAAATGCCAATTCAATGTCAAAAATAGCATGTAAATAGCATAAATACATTTCACTCATTTAATAGTATCTTTGATCTTACAACTGATGAGATTAGTAGAATAGCATATGCTTTTGTAGTATTTTTAAGAAGATTATAAACTGTTACCATCACAATGTTCTTACACAAGGGAAATCTTCCAAGATTATAATGATTTTCTTTTCACTTACCAAAACAATATCCTTCAGTCGCTTTTGCTGGGTCTTGGCACAGTAAATTCTAAAAATCAGAATTTGAATCTTTATAAAAATCATCCATTGAAAAGCAGAATCTTTTAGTCTTTAGTTCTCAAAAAAAAAAAATTCTTCGAGATCTACAAGTTTCATTTAAATATTAAAATATTCATACCATCATGTACATGAATTTTTTTTTTACCATTGTCCTTTTCATTTTAGGAAGAATTGTATATATTGAAAACTTTAGTAGTTTTCCCCTTAATAAGTGCCAAAGAGGGAACAAAACAAGATAAAAGGTTATATTCTAGACAGTTTCATTTAGCATAATTTCAACTTTCAAATCATAGGAACATAAATGAATGTCCTACTTCTGAGGTAAAAGTACTTGACTACTTTGTGGGATGTTTTGTGCCAATTCTTTACTAAATTATCTTGGTCGCCGTTGCTAGGTAACACCAGTGGCTTCCAGCAGCTGAAAATGGAGAGGGTTGCAGGGAGCAATTCGGCATTATTAGCATTTGACTAATAAGGTTGTGTGTTTTTTAACTGTATATCTTAGCATTTCCCCCCTGTTCTAGGGAATGTCATTGTCTATGGAAATACACTCGACACTTACACGACAATAGAGATGCTCTTACACCTTGGCGTGAAGGGCTTCAACATCCACCTGGTGCAGCCCCCGCCCACTTCCAACATCACCTGCATCAACAACTATTTGGTGGAAAGCGCGGTGGAACGCGCAATGCAAGCAGCTGGGGTCACCATCCACCTGGATGCGCTTCTGGCTCAGTGGAATGATGGCCAAGACCCAGACCCTATTCGCAGCGCCAGCTTCACCACGCCCACCAAGCCTTTCAAACTTCCATGCTCCGTAAGTCGGTCCAGGGAACCTCCCTCGCTCACTGCCTCTGGACTTGAGGTCTGAAAGATGGTGGATGGTGAATTTACAGTCATGATTTGGGGGTTTGTTTTCTAATTGTTCAGTTTTTCTATTGCTGAGTAACAAACTTAGTGGTCCTGGGGGCTCAGCTGGGCAGTTCTCCCTGGAGGTCTCTCATGTAGTTGAAGTCAGACCATGGGTGAGGCTGGAATCTTCTAGGAGGTTATGTCCACCCATGTCTGGCTGTTGAAGCTAGATGAACTTAAATTGCAATTGTGACCAGGGCACTTATCAATGGCCACTTCATGTGACTGGACTTCCTCTTACTATGGTGACTTGGTTCTAAGAGCAACTGGGGGTGAGGTGAGAGAGAGAGAGAGAGAGAGAGAGAGAGAGAGAGAGAGAATGAATCACCTTTCCTGCCCCAACCTCAGAAGCCAAGTGGCATCACTGTACCTGCATTGTAGTCACTAGACGCCTCACTAAGGCTGACACATAGTATACTCAAGGGGAGGGAATTGGACCTTGCCTCTTCATGGAAGGAATGTCAACCATTTAGTGCCAACATTGAGAGCTTGCCATGTCCCAGGCACAGTGCTGAATGCTTGCAGTGCATTCTGTCACCGCCTCACAACACCTCTGTAAAGGGAAGCATCCCAGTTTACAGGTGAGAACATGGTGGCTCCAAGTAGGCAGTGTGCAGGGATACCAACCCAGGACAGCAGGGCCCTTAAGTCTATGCTGCTGTTAACCTCTTAAGATTCTGGAAATACCAATAGTGAGTCTTTCTCCATGGAATAGAGACATAGGAGATATACAGAGTGCCTTTTTTGGGGGGGGTGGGGGAAGTGTAACAGCCCAACTTGCAACCTGTAGCCTCAGAGTTGCCAGTTCAGGAGATTACCATTTTTATTCAACTGGTAATACCTTCCTTTCTACACAGTATTCATTCCAGTCTGAAATTCTCTGATTATCTTTGAGATGATTTCCTTGGCATCCATCTCTTCAATTAGATTATAAACTTCATGTTTATCCTTTTCACCAAGATAATCTTGAGGCCTTGCACAAAAAAGTGTTTTTCTGCCCACAACTAACAGTATACTTGATGGTGAAAACCTTAGAGCTTTTCCTGTAAGATCAGGAACAAGATAAGGATGTCCATTCTCGCCATTTTTACTCAACATGGTTTTGGAAGTCCTCACCAGTACAATTAGGCAAGAAAGAGAGAAAAAAAAGGTTTCCAAATTAGGAAGGAAGAAGTAAAATATCACTGTTTGCAGATGACATGATATTATGTATAGACAACCCTATAGACTCTATCTAAAAAACTCTTAGAATAAACAAATTCAGTAAAGTTGCAGGATACAAAATCAATACACAAAAATTTGTTTCATTTCTTTACACTAATAAAAAAACTATCACAAAGAGAAATTAGAACAACCCCAGTTAAGATTGTATCAAAAAGAATAAAATAACTAGGAATAAATTTAACCAAGGAGGTGAAAGACCTGTATATTGAAAACTATAAGACATTCATGAAAAAAAATTGAGTAAGACACAAATAAATGGAAAGCTATTTCATGCTCATGTATTGAATGATTTAATATTGTCCAAATGTCCATGCTACACAAAGCAGTATACAGATTAAATGCAATCTCTGTCAAAATTCCAATGGTATTTTTCACAGAAATAGAACAAACAATACTAAAACTTGTATAGATCCATAAAAGACACTGAATAGCCAAAGCAATCTTGAGAAGGAAGAAGAAAGATGAAAGCATCCCACTCCCTGATTTCAAACTATATTATAAAGCTTTAGTAATTAAAACAGTATGGTATTTGCATAAACATGGACACATAGATCAAAATAGAGAGCCTAGAAATAAGCCTATACATGGGTAATCAATTAATTTATGACAAAGAAGCCAAATATATATAATGGGAAAGTATAGTCTCTTCAATAAATGGCACTGGGAAAATTGGATGGCCATGTGCAAAAGAATGAACTTGGAGCACTGTGTTACACCATACACAAAAATTAACTCAAAATGGATTAAAAACTTGAACATAAGACATGAAATCATAAAACTACTAAAAGAAAAGAAAGGTGATAATTTCCTTAGCTTAGGTCTTTAAAAAAATTTTTTATTGATTTTAGAGAGGAAGGGAGAAGGAAAGAGAGATAGAAACATCAATGATGAAAGAGAATCATTAATTGGCTACCTCCTGCATGCCCCGCACTGGAAATTGAGCCCACAACCCAGGCATATGCTCCAACTGGGAATCGAAACGTGAACTGCTGGTTCATAGGTCAACGCTCAACCACTGAGACATGCTGGCCAGACCTTAGCTTAGGTCTTGGCAATCACTTTTTGAATTTGACACCAAAAACAAAAGAAAAAATAAACAAGTGGGATTACATCAAACTAAAAAGCTTCTGCATAGCAAAGGAAACCATAAAAAAATGAAATAGCAACCCACTCAATGGAAGAAAATAACTGAAAATCATATGTCTGATGAGCTAATATCCAAAGTACATAAAGAGATCATATAACTCAATAGCAAAAACTTCCAAGCAATTTAGTTTTAAAATAGGCAGAATATCTGAAAAGGCATTTTTCCAAAGAAGTCATATAGTTGGCCAACAGGCACATGAAGAGATGCTCAATATCACTAATCAGGAAAATGCAAATCAAAATCACAATGGGATATCACTTCACACTTATTAGAATGGTTATTATAAAAAAGACAAGAAATAAAAAGTTTTGGTGAGGATGTGGAGAAAAGGACTTTTGTGCACTGTTGGTGGGAATGTAAATTGGAGCAGCCACCATGGAAAACTGTATGGAGGTTCCTCTAAAAATTAAAAAAAGACCTACCCTATGATCCAGCAATTTCAGTTCTGGGTATTTGTCTAAAGAAAATGAAAACACTAATTTGAAAAGATATATGCATCCCCACATTTATTATAGCACTAGAGGCCCAGTGCACAAAAATTTGTGCACTGGCGGGGGGCGTGGGGGGGTATCCTTCAGCCCGACCTGTGCCCTCTCACAGTCTGGGGCCCCTTGGGAGATAACCACCTGCTGGCTTAGGCCCGCTCCACAGGTGGCAGATGGCAGGCCCAATCCCACAGTGCCTGCACCGCCTCCCCAGGTCGCAGATGGCAGGCCCGGATGGCGGTGGGAAGGCGGCGGATTGCGCTGTCTCATCCCGCCTGTAGTGTGCAAACTTAACAGCCATCTTTGTTGGGTTAATTTGCATACTTTCTGATTGGCTGATGGGTGTGGCGAATGTACGGTCAATTAGCATCTTTGTCTTTTATTAGTGTAGATTATTTTCAGTAGCCAAGACATAGAAACAACCTAAGTGGATGACTGATAAATAAATCATGATACACACACAAAATGGAATATTATTCAGCCATAAAAAGAATGAAATCTTGCCATTTAGGACAACATGAATGGAACTTGAGAGAGTTATGCTAAGTGAAGTAAGTCAGACAGAGAAAGACAAATACAGTATGATCTCTCTTAAATGTAAAATCTTGAAAAAATACAGCAGTCTTATAGATATAGATAACAGATTGGTGGTTGCAAGAGGCAGGGAGTGGAGGTGGGAGAAAGGAGTGAACTGTTTGTTTTTTAGTTTAAATTAAGGTACATTTTGTTAAAAAGAAGTGTTTGTCAGAATGCATGTTGAGTGAGGTTTATCAGATTGGTGACTCTTGATTTTCTAACCAGGGAGTTTTGTTCTTCCTAATCTGAGTTATACATATAAGTAGTGTTAAATACTTATTTGGAACAACATCAGTGTGGCCAGATGTTTTTACTTCATGTTTTATCCAATATGCAGTATTCAGTTGGCATTGCAGGAGCACATGAATTGTATTTGAGAGAGTTGTAACTTCAAGCATATGTTCCCATGAACAGTGTTAGATTTGCTTTTCCATCTAGTCCATAAACTCATGAAATCTCAAAGGCAGACAAATTATGAATGCCTACACCAAAACAGTGTAAAGTAATGCCATTGCAATACTAGTAATTTTTAAAAACTCAGGAAAACAAGAATTAGTAGATTGAATATGCTATTTAACAAAAAGCAGGTTTAATTAAGAAAAGAGTTGTTTAGGTAGAAGAACTTTTGTGGAGATAGTGAGGGGACTTTGAGCATTTTTGAGGGCTCAAGAGGTTGATGCTGCTGTTTTTTATATATAATTGTAATTCAAATCAAATGGCTTTCTATACTTTTTCTGAAGATAATACAATTTATTTCGATAATAAAAAAGGATAATTGGGACATCCACAAAGATATAGAAATTAATATAATTCTAAAGAACAGTGGATTGAAAAAAGAATAAAAAAAGGAAATTAGAAAATTCTTTGAGATGAATTAAAACAAAAACTAAACATACCAAAACTCGTGAGTATAGCAAAAGTAGTGTTCATGTAACAGAGTGAAATGCTTGCTCTCTCTGACTCTATCTTAATTCTAGTTACATTTTCCCCATGACCTTCAGGCAAATAGCTCTTCTTAAAAATAGGCTATTCATTAGAGGAATTCTGTTTAAGGCTTAAGTTTTTGCAAGAAGGGAAGGTTGATTTAACATCTAAAAATCAGTCAATGCAATACATCATCCTATATAATAAAAGGCTAATATGCAAATCAACCAAATGGCGGAATGACCAGTCACTATGAGGCACACTGACCACCAGGGGGCAGATGCTCAATGCAGGAGCTGCCCCCTCGTGGTCAGTGTGCTCCCATACTGAAACCCCAGCTACACTTCTCTCTCTATATATATATATTTTAAAATATATCTTATTGATTTTTTACAGAGAGGAAGGGAGAGGGATAGAAAATTAGAAACATCGATGAGAGAGAAACATCGATCAGCTGCCTTCTGCACCCACCCTACTGGGGATGTGCCTGCAACCAAGGTACATGCCCTTGACTGGAATCGAACCTAGGACTCTTCAGTCCTCAAGCCGACACTCTATCCACTGAGCCAAACTGGTCAGGGCCACTTCTATATTTTTTATGAATGGGAAATCTATTTTTATATAGATGGGAAAAGAGTATAAGAGAGAAAAAATAGGAGTGAGAAGACAGATTCAGAATCAGAGACAGACTCAGAGAAAAATATTTTCCTTTGGTCACTGAGTAAGAGTTATAAAACAGGAAGAATTTTAGAGATTCCAAAGAAATAAGCTGCCTGAGCTGGGAGTAACTGGGATAGGGTTAAATAGCTGAATGAACAGACACAGAGAAAAGGAGAAAGATCCTTTTGGCTCCCTGAGTGAGAATAAAAGGCTTTACTGAGATGATGGACCTGAGTCTGTTACTGTCCAATAGAGCTTTCTTTGATGATGGAAATGGTCAATATTTGTGTTGTCCAATATGGCAGCAACTAGACAGCTGTAGCTTTTTAGCATCCTATATAATAAAACCCTAATATGCAAATCAACCCAACAGTGGAACGACCGGCAGAACGACCAGTTGCTATGATGCGCACTGACCACCAGGGGGAGGCAACTGGCATCGGCGATTGGGGGGCACGGCCAGTGAGGGGGCGGTGCCAGGCTGCCAGCCAAGGCGGGTGCCAGTGGGGGGGCCCCCCAATCACCCTGCCCACCAGTTGCCACACAGATTGGCCCTGATCGTTGGCTAGGCCTAGGGACCCTACCCTATATATTGGGAACAGTCTCTTAGATTTAAAAATTAAAACCTGGCTACTCTAACACTGAAAAAACAGGATGATGCAACGATAACATGCATGGACTCTGGCTTGGCCATTTTGTGGTCAGCCCTGATTCTGACACTTATAACTGTGTGACAAAACCAATTATTTAACTTCTCTCTACTTCAGTTTTCCACCCATAAGATGGAGAAAATGGTACTACTGCCTCAAAAGGATCATGTTATGTACTACTTATAATCAGGGCAAAAAACTGTAGCTGCCCATACAACAGCAAGATGCCTTTCACCTTTATGAAAAGTATGGTCACTGGTGTATGCAGCGTCCCAGATTGCGAGAAGTATGTCCGACTGCCGGTTTAGGCCTGATCCCCATCCCCTGAGGCAGTCAGACATCCCCCGAAGGTGCAGGACGGACTGAGGGGACCCCTCCCCGCACCCCTATGCATGTATTTTGTGCACAAGGCCTCTAGTTTGAAATAAGCTACTACTGTTACCTGATGAGGCTCCGGGCCCAGAGTGGGTCTACCTCAGTGTAGTGTGTGAGTTCTTGACTTCATGTAGGAAAGATTTCACAGTACGAATCCAGGTGATTTTGAAAGTACATTTATTAAAGCTGGGGACAGTGAAACAAAGGAAGGATTTAGGGTAAAAGAAACAACTAGAGAGAGCTTAGGTGGTGCTCTTCTTTGGGTCTCTAGGAATTTATAGGAAAGAAGTGAGCCAAGGTGGGGCTGCCATTAGGTCACTGGGAAGTAAAGGAAAGTTAGAGAAAAAGGGGGCCTTGGAGACAGGATCAGGGGTAAGCCCAGCATGAGTTGCCATTGCTCACTGCTCCCCTGGTTGCAAGTCTCATGGGGACCCTGAAAGTTAGGGGGAAATAAAATTTTCATGCTTGAAAAGGGGCATGAGCATGCTCTAGAGCAGCGGTTCTCAACCTGTGGGTCGCGACCCCTTTGGGGGTCGAACGACCCTTTCACAGGGGGTCACCTAAGACCATCGGAAAACACATATATAATTACATATTGTTTTTGTGATTAATCACTATGCTTTAATTATGTTCAATTTGTAACAATGAAAATACATCCTGCATATCAGATATTTACATTACGATTCATAACAGTAGCAAAATTACAGTTATGAAGTAGCAACGAAAATAATTTTATGGTTGGGGGTCACCACAACATGAGGAACTGTATTAAAGGGTCGCGGCATTAGGAAGGTTGAGAACCACTGCTCTAGAGCGAAACCACACTGAGTTTTTGTCCTGAGGGTTTTTATGTTTCTTTTGCAAGGGAGAATCTTAGGGGAGGATTTCCGTAAAATATTCATCAGCTCTCCAGGTGAGTTTTTAATATGCTGATGCATCAAAATGAGTGTAGAGGAGAGTTTGGGATTATTATTTGGTTTACTTTACTGTTTTACTCTTATCTTGGGTCTGTCTGGTTCCAATCAGGATTTTGTTATTTGTTCCCCTGATTTCCTCCGTCCTTGATTTAGGGAAGATAAGGTCTTTTAATTCACTAGCTATCGGCAAGTTGTTCAATTTGTTTGGCCTTGTTTAATTATCTTGTCTCAGTTTCCCTATTCCACTTGCCTAGGAATTTCCCTAGCTTCTTACCATCCTGCCTCAGTACAACTGTGGGTCTGGATTTTAAAGTTTGTTTACTTTTAATTAATTTAGATTTAAATTTACATAGTTATGCATGACTAATCTCTACCACTGGATTAAAAATCATTCATGTACCATCATGGGTGTAGGGAAGGGATGTGAAAGAGGGTTACCTTTGGTCTAGAACAGCTAATTTTTATACAGAACGAGGCAAGTAAGGTGGGTAAAGCAAGCTTGTGAAGGAAGCAGGGAGGCGGCCATCAGTATTATGAGGATCCATATCATGTTTTCATTTTTAGCATGTTTAAAATAAGGTGGCAAACTATATTTAGGTAAAAATAAAATGATTAAACTTATCTCAACTGCTTCAACAACAACGAAGGGCTTAAAAACAACTAACTTGCACTGTTTTTTTTTTTTTTTTTTTTTTTTTTTTTTTTTTAATTGCTTAAATTATTACAAAGAGTATTACATATGTCTCCTTTTTTTTTTCCCCGCCCTTGACAATCCCCCGGCTTCCCCTACCCCCCAGTGTCTTATGTCCATTGGTTATGCTTATATGCATGCATACAAGTCCTTTGGTTGATTTCTTACCCCCCCCCCTCCAGCCCCCCACCCTCCCCAGCCTTCCTGTTGTAGTTTAACAAGTCTGTTTGAGGCAACTCGCCCCCTGTATCTATTATTGTTCAAGAGTTTATAATGGTCTCTATTATCCATGAATGAGTGAGATCATGTGGCCTTTTTCCGTCATTGACTGGATGGAACTGGAGAACTTGCACTGTTTTAATGATGTTCCAACATCAACTTAGAAGAAGATGTTCATATGAGCATGAGAAAGCATTGAAATTTGGGCAGAGAATGGGGGGGGGGCATGCAGATCACTTCTAAGGAGTATGTAGGGGGCTTTGTGACCCTTGGTAGGTACTCCATAAATATTTATTCAATGACTGTGTGCCATATCAGGGCAGAAAGCAACAAGGGAGGAGCCCAGACATGCTAGATGCTGAGGCTTATGGAGCTCTCATCTTCTCTGGGGCATCTGACAGGTCAGGCTTTAGGGGTTTAAAAGGCCAAGAATGATGGGGCAATTTGACAACTCAAGATTAGATGAGGTGACTGTAAGAAGGAACCTAGAGAGACCTAAATGTCAGACACATGAATAAGAAGAGGAAAATGGAAGGGGGCTGAGGTAGAGTTATTTTAAATATAGAAGAATGAGCCCTAGCCAGTTTGGCTCAGTGGATAGAGTGTCAGCCCTTGGACTGAAGGATTGCGGGTTTGATTCCAGTCAAGGGCATGTATCTGGATTGCAGGCTCAATTCCCAGCCCCATTCGGGAGGCAACCAATCAATGCCTCTCTCACATGGATGTCTTTCTCTCTCTGTTTCTTCCCCTCCTTCCCACTCTCTCTAAAAATCAATGGAAAAATATCCTCAGGTGAGGATTAACAATCAATAAGCAAGTAAATAAATAAATAAATAAATAAATAAATAAAACTAGTAAAATATAGAAGAATGGGGAAAGTGGTGTCCCATGAATTGTAAACTCTTATGATAGCTATTTCATCTTTTGGCATCCTCTCCACTGGATATCTAGATTGAGTGATAAAAAAATAAAAGAGTGACATTAGTTGATTATAATTTGTTCTTCATAGTAAACAGTAGTCTCTCTCTCTCTCTCTCTCTCTCTCTCTCTCTCTCTCTCTCTCTCTCTCTCTCTCTCTCTCTCTCACACACACACACACACACACACACACACATGATTATAACAAACTTTTAGTAGACCTAGGATTTTTGTGTGTTCCCCTGTTGATTGTTTACACTCTTGGGAAGATAAAGAGTGATAACTAAGTAACAATGTAATTGCTCACTTGGTAGGTATTCTTCAGCTTCTGTGAGAAGAATGTGGATTATGAAACATTTAAAGCATTCAATGATGCATGTCTTGTCTATGATGGCCGACTTGTGATCGATGCGAACTTCCACACCAATGACATAGCCATCAGAGCTGCTGGCTCCCTCACCAAATACTCCAATAGATATTACTCAAGGGATTGGTCTCACAGAAACTTCAGTTCCAAAGAAGTTGGCTTCCAACTGGCAGCAGCTATGCTCTGTCTCTTTGATCCAACCCTCGAGCCTGTGACCGAGCCACCAGCTGATCTTGACCGACTCATTCCCACGTACAAGGCAGCCAAGATCCAAGGTGTGTGGTAAGCCACCTTCTTCCCCCTGATGAAGCCAGCAGTTGGTCTGGGTCAGTGCTCAGGGCAGCCCTCCATCTTTCTCTTAGGCTTGGTGAGGAGACCTCTCTGCACAGAAACAGAGGAGGGCTCTCTCTCTCATTTTTTACACATTTATTATGGACATAGCATTATTATTATCATGGTCCTTTGTAATTTTAGCATTTATTATAGACTATATAATAACTATGTTTAAGCAGACTGGAGCATGATCAGAAGTTACTCACAACTGGTCATAATGGTGCAATGCTTTGACGTCTTCCCAAACTTTCATTCTCACTGTAAGTTCAGAGATAAAGAGACCCTTCCAAGCATCCCAGGCCTTGGCTGCTATCTGGATGGATAAGCCAAACCATTTGCAGCTGTAAACGTCACATTCATCTGTTAAGCCTTGTTGACCTCTAAGGAGATCATAGAGTAACACAGGATTTCATTATGTTTGAGAGTTGAGAGATACCTTTGGAAATAGTGTCTTTGAATGTTACAGACCTTCTACTAGGAAAAAAAATGCATATACTTACAAAATTTTGTTTACTTCCAAAACTTGAAGGACTAATACCCAAACCATCCATAGACCTCCCCCCTAGGGCAGTGGTCGGCAAACCGCGGCTCGCGAGCCACATGCGGCTCTTTGGCCCCTTGAGTGTGGTGCTCTTCCACAAAATACCACAAAATACCACATGCGGGCGCGCACGTACAGTACGATTGAAACTTCGTGGCCCATGCGCAGAAGTCAGTATTTTGTGGAAGAGCCACACTCAAGGGGCCAAAGAGCCACATGTGGCTCGTGAGCCATAGTTTGCCGAGCCGCAGTTTGCCGACCACTGCCCTAGGGTGTCCATGGACCCTAAGCCAGTAAATAGACATCAGACTAAAGAGACAAAAGCCCTATATTCCAGTTCTTATCTTTTTCTACCTATCTAAATGGCCTCAGAGAAGTCCCGCTCTGCTGCTTATTCTCGATGAGACCCTGGGAAAGAGGAAGAGAAGGGATGGGTGTCAGAGACCAGAGTTAGGTCAGGCTCATACTTCTGGGACAAACTAGAAATATTAATGCTTTGATAATGATCATTTTCTAAAACATTGAACAAGAAATTTATTGATTTTCCTTATAACATTCATTTTCAAAATATTTTTTAAGTATTGGAGGAATGATGGGGAAAACCATTGCAACATTTAGACTCTAAAGGTCTTGGTTTGGCTTTGGCAGGTAGAGTGACAGGAGTTATGAGAAATCAAAGGATACACAGGATCAGCTTAGCATATCTTCTTGGAGCACTGTTGGCTACATTATGGGGTATAATGGTACAGTCACACTGATTTTGTTAAGTAAATCCCAGCCATCCCAGTCCTTTAGTGGGAATGTTTGAGTAGCATACACCATTATAGGCATCTCCATCTGTCCTGTAGCACAGATATAAGCTCCCTCACCTTATTAACATGTTACCTACCTTATTAACAACTAAATTAAAATGTGGAAACCTTGCCATTTCCTCTAGGAGGCATTCTTCCTGGGTCTTACCATTATCTGCATATCAGTAAGCCTGCCATTCCATCTCCCTTGGAGGTACAAATGGCCCAGCCTGATTTTGTAAGTATTATCCCTAAATTTCATTTAACTTTCAAATATAACACTTTGTGTACAGGGGTGAAAAATTATTTATTCAGATCTTTAGTGTATTGTATTGGTTCATGCATCAGAAAGCCACTGCAGTCGCCAGTCCTCAAGATGGCCCTCAATGACTCCTGCCTCTTGGTATTCATGCCCCTGTGTGCTCCCCTACCACGCTGAATAGGGCTGACCTCTGTAGCCAACAGGATTTTGTGGAAATGACAGTTTGAGACTTCCAGTGCTAGGTCACGAAAGATATTACAGCTTCAAACTTGCATCACTCCCAATTTATACAAGCTTATTGTTTTTACCCACTGATTGTTTTTTAATAGATTTTTAAAAGAGCAGTTTTAGGTTCACAGCAAAATTTAGAGGAAAATACAGAGATTTCCCATATACCCCTGCTCCCATTCATGTATACTGTCCCCATTATCAACATCCCCAATCGAAGTGGCACATTAGTTATGATTGGTGAACTTACATTGATACACCATTACCATCCGAAGTCTATAGTCTACATTAGAGTTGTATATTCTAGGGGCTTGGACAAATGTATAATGACATGTATCCATCATTACAGTATCATACAGAGTAGTTTCACTACCCTAAGAATCCTCTGTGCTCTGCCTCTTTATCCCTCTCTCACCCTTAACTCCTGGCACCCACTGATCTTTATACCATCTCCACAGTTTTGCCTTATCCAGAATGTCATATAGTTGGAATTGTGTAGTATGGAGCCTTTTCGGATTGGCTTCTCTTTTTCAAATTTAATTTAATTTTTCCCATCGCCATTTTATCCCTCTATGCCCTCTTCCACTTCCCTCTTTCTCCCCCCATTTGCTTCTTTCACTTTGTAATATGTATTTGTGCTACATGGCTTGATAGCTCATTTCTTTTTAGTGCTAAACAGCATTCCATTATCTGAATGTCACAGTTTACTTCTTCACTCGCCTATTGAAGGACATTAAGCCACTAAGTTTTGAGGTAACCTGTGATACAGCAATAGATAACTAAAACAGCTACCTTCATGGCAACATAGCAAGTGAATTGCATAGGGTTTGGAATGTCCGTGAAACCCTGTTGTTCTCCCGCCCTCCCTGAATTACACAAGAAGGACCATCCAGAAGATGCAGAAGTGTAATGAGGGGACGTCCCTGGGTCCAAGATAACCAGAAGGACACATGTGGTTGGTCAGGTGGCAGGCTCCTCAAATAAAATTCTCTGACAGATGGACCCAAAGTTGTGTTTGTGGTCAACTGGGGGTTTTCTTTTTGATGTGTCACGTTTATTTTTTGTTTTTGTTTTTTGTCAGTGAGTCAGACACTGGAAGTTGGCAACGTAACCTCTGTTCCCATTTTCATATCCTGAGTATTTTGGGGTGTTAATGATAATGACCAAAGTAATCACATTTCCCAGATTTCCTTGAGAATAGAGTCAGCCCCATGGCAGGTTCTTGTCAATGAGATGTTAAGTGGATACTATTAGAAAATTCCTCGAAAGGGAGGCAAACTCAAACTGTACAGACTCTTGGCCCCTCACCCTTCTCCCTTCGGGAAATTGGAATCCCAGCTCTTCCATATACTTCCCATGGACTTTGGAGAAATTATTCCATTTATCGGGGTGTCTGTGGTTCTTAGGGATCATATATAGAGTAAAACTGCCTTTTACGAACAAAACAGGTGACCAATCAATGGTGGATGTTGTTAATCATAGTTCCAGATAAATAATGAAATCTGTTTCCTCCAGGGAAAGGGAAAATGCTCTGTGTTTAAACCTGATTTGCCTCAGGCCTCTCCCAGACTCTTTTAGGGGTGCTTTTTTATATGTGGTCTGATGAAAAATTTTCTTACAAATAAAGGGTCGAAGCAAATGATGTTCCAGTTTCTGTTGCTATGTAACAGAAATGAAGCAGCCATTTGATTCTGCTCAGATTCTGTGGGTCAGGAATTCAGACAGGACACAGTGGGAAGGGCTTGTCACTGCTCCACAATGTCTGGGGCCTCAGCACAGAAGACTTGAAGGTTAGAGGCGACACAGGGGTTGGATCCTCTGAAGGGGTGGAATGATTCAAACACAGGGCGTGCTGACCAGAGCATCACACCGGAGCTGTCCGTGTGACCTGGGCTTCCTCACAGCCTGGCAACCTCAGAGTCGTCAGATTTCTTATGTGACAGCTCAGGGCTCTAAGTGCAACTGTCCCCACTAGCAATTAGTAGCTGCATTGCTTTCCATGACCGGCCTTGAAAGTCACACAGCACTACCTCCTTCACGCCCTCGGTTGGCCCAGTCACAGGCCACCAGGATTCAAGGAGAGGGGACGTAGAGTTCATCTCTCAGTGGGAAGAGTGTCAAGGTCTTATTGTCGAAGACTGTGAGCGATGGAGGATATTGTTGTGGCCATCTTTGTGGAATACAATCTGCCACTGATGAGGTGGGGCATTTCATGAACGGGATGAAGCCCAGATGATGTGTGCAGAGGCTGAGCACTTTGGTCATCGTAGATAAGTAATTGGAGCCAAAGATGTTCAAGATGAAAAATACTGGGTATGGTTTCAGACAGAACCAGATCCTTTGAGGACACTGTGATTTCCTACGCACAGTGTCTTTTATTTATGAGCCATGGCTGTCTCTGAATAGAGTCCGAGGAGGAGCCAAAGGGATTTTTAGGTAATGAGGGTCTGAATAAGAAGGCCACGTGAACAGATTCTTTGGCTGCCACGATGACGGTATTTGAACAGGATCCCTGACTGTAATGAACCATTTTGCCAGGTGTGCCTCCTTTTAATAAGTACAGAAGATCTAACAGATTTTTTTTTCCATTTTATTCTCCCAGAAAAAAAATGTAGGATGGTTCCATGGCAATCTTTTGGAGTTAGAATTAATTTGATTAAGTAAAATTGTTGCCAAAATGGTCAGGCAGTCACCTAAATATAGTCAGTTGGTCAAGGGTGGAGCTACTAAACAATATTTCACTAAAGAAACGAAATTCCTATTTTTACCATAAATGTAGTGCAGATTTCGTACTTTCATAGCGCTCATGAATTGGAATGTTTAGTAAGAAGTGTCTTTATTAATTCATGAGCTCTCTGAGAGGTAGTCTGACAAAAGGAAGAAAGGGACCTCAAGTCGTCTCCATAATGAACTAATCTTTACAGATTCCAGTCCACATGCTTTGTTGGCTGTACACCACAGAGCAAAGGAATTTGTCACAACAAGTTCTGCCGTGGATACCATTAAATTTAAAATTGTGCGTTTATCATGAGACTTGGGAACTCCATTTCTTGCACACCAGGTTTGATTAATCCTGTGTCTTCCATTTGGCATACATTCCAGAGCCATTTCCCAACTTTTGTCAAAATCATAAAGAAACTTGAAAGGGTGATTGTATCCAAAGGAAGGAAAAGGAAACACACCGGAACCAGTTACTTCATTAAAATCTTACATTCAAGATCCAAGTTTCCTAATAACTTGCTTATATACATAAAAGGAGAAGCTGGACACACACCCCGGAATTAGAAAGTGTGTGAAACCATCATCATTACTCCTAGGATCCCTCAGGGGATGGCAGAGCTGGGAGCTGCCTTGTCATTAGGGGAGCGATTTTCTGGGAGGAGAGGCAGGCTTTTCCCAATCTGTGAGCAACGGCACAGGAAGGACCTAAGAAATGTAGATGGGTCTGCCTGGCCCTCCAGCGGTAATCTGTCTGAGAAACCCATCTGTAGGTGAATTGTCCTTAATGTCAGTACAAAAACGCTGATGCATTCCAAATTCCCAGAATGCGCCCCACCCCCACTGAGGTAAGAGTGCCACATCTCACGAAGCGGACACAATAACTTCTTTTGTTAGTATTAGTCATCATAGCACAAGTCATTTCTTTCTCTCCAGTGTGACCACTTTCTGCATTCTTTAAGCCCTCATAGCCATGATGTGCGAAAACATACAGAGGCAACCCAAAGATTAGAATCCAATTTTTAAATTAAAAAGTGAGACCAAAAATAGCCCCCAAACAAACAGATCGTGATAAAAAGTCATTGAGAATGATGCTGACAAGGAGGCCTTCTTGGACCCGGCTGACATACAAGGGCTCATCTGCTCAGACTCCTTGCTGTCGGCCAGCAGCCTTCTTGGGCTCCACCTCACGGTGGCCCAGACCATCCCCGCTAAACACAGGACCTGTGAGCGGAAGGTGGAGTGTTTAGAGAAAGGCTGCCAGGTCAAAACTTTGTCAGCCACTTGGGCACATCTCGTGGGGCGCCCCTTTGATGCCTGGGTTCCCTTTCTTAATCCTTCAGCATAAAGAAATTTTAAAGAGGAGGAGGAGGGGTCATGACCTTGTGGGGTGGCTGACTCTGCTCTCCCGTGAGCCCTGGAGAAACCTGGTGCTAAAACTGTGCCAAAGCTGCTGACAGGGCCCTCTCTCTGGGACCCCAGCCACCCTCCCACCACGGCGAGGGAGTGGCCCTCCGCAGGCACTCACTCAGCTTTCCCAGGCATCCCTCCTGCAAAGGGCCTTCCCGGCCTAAAGCTACTGGCACCAACTCAAATGGCCTTTAAGTCTTGCATCAGGTGTTAGAAAGGTGCATGAAGGGCACATGCGTCACTCTCATAGTCTACGTGTATTTAATTCAGAAATAGTGTTTGCTGTGATGGAGTTGATGCCAGAGATTATTCTGTGATGCCAAGTGCCACAGCCTGGTGTGTTCATTGCTCCATCTGAGAAGTCAAAAATTCCTGAGGATGCTCAGGTGGTGTGGCTCAGTGGTTGAGCGTCGACCTAGGAACCAGGAGGTCATGGTTCGATTCCCCGTTCGGTTGGGGCACGTGCCTGGGTTGCGGGCTCGATTCCCAGTGTGGGGTGTGCAGGAGGCAGCTGATCAATGATTCTCTCTCGTCATTGATGTTTCTATCTCTCTCTCCCTCTCCTTCCTCTCTGAAATCAATAAAAATATTTAAAAAAAAAGAATTCCTGTGGAAACAGATCTGAATTAAAAAGTGTGTGAGGTGATCTGGGACCAGAGAAATGCTGTGGCAAGAACAAAGGGTAAGGGGGCAATTAGATAAGGACACCAGAAAGTCTGCAGCCTGTGGCTCAAGCTGGCTTTTTCCAAACTCTTCTCCCGATAAACCCTACCCTGCCACAGTTCCCCCTCCCTTCTTCTCTTCCTCCCTCCCTCCCTCCCTCCCCCTCCCTCCCCCCTCCCTCCTTTCCTTCCTTCCTCCCTCCCTTCCTTCCTTCCTTCCTTCCTTCCTTCCTTCTCTCCATCCTTCCCTCTCTCCCTCTCTTCCTCCCTCCCTTTCTTCCCTCTTTCTTCTGCTTTCTGTTTCATTTCTCTTCCTCTCAATTTTTTTCACCAAAAGTCTAGTTCGTTGCCACAGCACAGCCAGAGTATTTTAAAATAACTTATCATTTTAGAAGTGGTAGTCATTGTTTAAAAACTAGAAATGCTATGTAGTCAAATGAACAGGAAGAGAAACAACAAAAATGCCCAGTCTCCCAACCTCAGAAAATGACATTTGTTAAAATTTTGATTAAAAAAAAGGAATTATCTGTACATTTTAAAACTGCTTCTATAGTATAAAATGTACTGTGAACATATTTCCCTATATTATAAAAATACAGTTTACCAATAAATTCTATTGGATGTGTTGTACCTTATCATTAGGATGTACCATTGTTTTGTTAGATAATGTCTTGCTGAATTGTTCTTTTAATTTCTTTCCTATGCAGGTAGATTTTCTCTCTGTATCCATCCATCTCTATGAATGATGGGCAGCTTGCACCCCCCAACCCTTTTACTAAGTTATGTTTGCTCTCCCTCGCACCCGAAACACCCAATTTCTCACACATACTTGGGGCTGGCCCAGGATTTACCTGATATCCCTCCTGTAAACCTCACCTTGTACCTTCTCAGGGTTTTTGCCATATGATATCCAAACACCCACTGGTTGCTTCAATATATTTAAAAATCCAGTTAAACTGTGTGTCCTTGTTTAGACAAAATCCCCAGGGGATGTCCAGGACTAAGTAAATGTTTGGGATCAGTGTAGTCCAACTTGCCTTGGATTTATAAATGCCACATTCAAGTTCAGAGCAAAACCTTAAATCTATATGCACTCAGGAGAGATTTATTGAGTGTGACCCTGAGTCTAAGTTCAGAGTCTGGGGGTAAACTGAAGGTTCATCCACCATCAACAAAACCTATTTGTCTGCCACGGGTTCTCAGTTTGGTTGCCTGAGCCCGTGGGGAGTGTGTCCTGGTTGGTAGGTCGGTAGTCATTAGGGGCTGAAATTGGAAAGGTGGTAGTGACACGGAATAGAATGGCATCTTTCCTTGTCATCTGGGCTTCCATGGCAGTGTCAGCCAGTTTCTAGGGGACATAAAGCTTTGACAGTTACAAGCGAAAATGTGGCCTGCAGAATGTGTATGTGTATTTCCATAAACTTGAACCTTCTCCCTGGAAACAGACCTTCCCAAACAGCCAAACCTCCCCAAACCAACCTGTCAGACATTCGCCTTTGACTCATTTCCTTTATTTAAATAAACTTTAAAAAGTGAAATTCTTTCTGATCATTTTTGGCTAGGAGGTTTTCTCAAAACAGTGCTGTGAAAAAACTATGAAAATGAGCAGTCTTAACACACATCATGGAGCAGAGTAAACCCAGCCCCACATATTAACTGTGTGAGGTATTGAGGATTAGAGAATTGGCTGTAACCTAGCAACTAATTTAGAAACTCTGAACAATGCAATCACAGATTAAAACATCCCGAGGAACACTTAGTCATTAAGTCCAAGTCTGTGCTTTCGGACACAGCTATCTTCTGTTGAGTTTAGTCAATATCTGTTAGAGTTATTTGCAACGAGCCATAAGCTATAACCTAGTTTGTTATATTTGGAAAATTAATTGCTATGATAAAGTTCCCAAAGTTCAGAAATGTTTCTAATGTTGTTTTTTCTGATCCATTCCCCTCCAGGGTACAGAAATAGTAACAGGTAAAGCAAAAAGAGGCACTTATTTCCGAATACATATTAACAACTGTAAAATAGTGGAGGCCATCACCTGCCTCTCTAAGGAGCCTTTCCCTACCTCCAACTACATTCGCTTGTTTGGGCAGCATGAGCAACTCCTCAACAACCTGTGTGCTCGGTTTGAGAACAAGATGATCCCAGATCTCTACCGGTAAGTTGGACCGTGCATTGTACTAAGGGGAAATGCAATACTAGTGTCTTATGAATGAAGGGTGTGTTTTGTGATACACCAGATAGCAAAACAGGAATCCATGGGAGAAGCTAGAGTGGCAGAGATTTCATCTATATACAGTGGGGCCTTGACTTACGAGTGTCCCGACTAACGAGTTTTTTGAGATACCAGCTGTCTCTCGGACGATTTTTTGCATTGAGTTGGTAGAGTGATTCGAGTTAATGAGCTCCTTAACGAGCTCGGTCTCGGAACGAATTAAACTCGTAAGTCAAGGCCCCACTGTATATAAAAGCCTAAGCAACCGAATGACCAAACAACTGGTCGACCAGTCGCTATGATGCACACTGACCACCAGGGGGAAGATGCTCAACCCAGGAGCTTCCCCCTAGTGGTCAGTGCGCTCCCACACTGGGAGGTGCTGCTCAACTGACCGATGGGCACCAGACACCATGGCTGGCAAGCTCAGCTGCGGCACTGCATGCCTCTCCCACCTCTGCGGCAGCGCTATGAGCAGCAGTGGCAGGCGCAGTGGGGCAGGGATGAGCTGGAGCAGTGCGCCGCCTGGGCCGGGCTCAGGCTCCTCCCTGGCTGCCTGCCGCTTCGTGCACTACTATATCCCTTGGGGGATGTCGGACTGCCGGTTTTGGACTGACCCCCTCCAGGGCCTGCAGGGATCAGGCCGAAACCAGCAGTCTGACATCCCCTGGATTGCAAGAGGGTGCAGGCCAGGCTGAGGGACCCCACTGGTGCACGAATCCATGCACCAGGCCTCTAGTTCTCATATAGTAAATAACATCTGACCACTAGCATTGAGCACTAGCATTGAAGGTGGAGAGTTACATGGGGAAGTGCATGGACTCCAGATGTATCCACACATAGCTCCCATGGCCATGCACAGGCCTGAATCCCAGATGCACCCATTACAGCCTCCACACCGTGGGTAGGCCTGGATGCGATGATTTTCGAGTTCCTTTGACCCAGGGCTGGTAAGAGCAGTGGTCAGAAGTTTAAGAAGTAATTCTGGGAACAGGATAGGAAAGCACTTAGTCCTGGTGAGAACTCCACAACCACAAACATGCTGTTCATGACCTCAGCTGTCTTCCACCCAGCTTGTGCTCAAGCAGGGAAGGGTGGCCATTTGTCTGAGATATTGTTAAGGGAATCTGCGCTGGCAGGTTGGTTTGACTGGGTGATCTAGATCTTGATCTTTCAAATTCTAAAACACTTGTTTATCCTACAACTCTAGGAAGGCTAATATTCCAGAGTAGAAAGCTACTCTGGATATAGTCTGGTGCTTAGAAAGGAGCATTTTCCTCTATATCCACTAAAACAAAGTGATGACAGGGCCGGTATATGGTATCTTTTGGCTGTTCCCCACCTCTTTCTCCAAAGCCACAAACCCCCAGACTTTCTACAGGCAACTCCAGTCTGCCCTGCTCTCCCTCCACTGGAGCCCAGGGTGATGGGCTATGAAAGAAATTTTGTGTGGGGGCCCTTTAAGAGGGTGCCTGTGTCTCCTGTGGGCTCTGCCTCTCCGTGGCCAGCAGAAACCTTGCTGCTTGTCACAGCTGGATGCTATGTGGGCCCCTCTTCCTGGCTCTGGCACCTCAAGCTGGGGAGCCTGGCTGGGGTCTAGGCTTCATGCCTCTCTGGGTGAGCCCCTTTCTGGTCTCTGCCCTTCCTACCAGTCTCAACGTGGCTTCTTCTGTGATACATTCACACAGTGGAATACTATGAGGCTCCCCAGAAGAAGGAACTCTTACCTTTTGCAATAGTATGGATGGACCTGGAGATTATTATGCCAAGTGAAATAAGCCAGTCAGAGAAATACCATATGATCTCACTAAGATATGGAATCTAATGAACAACAGAAACTGGCAGCCCTAGCTGGTTTGGCTCAGTGGATAAAGCGTCAGCCTGCAGACTGAGGATACCAGGTTCGATTCCACTCAAGGCCACATGCCTGGGTTGTGGGCTTTATCCCCAGTAAGGGGCGTGCAGGAGACAGCCATATCATTGATATTTATATCTCTCTCTCCCTCTCCCTTCCTCTCTGAAATCAATAAAAATATTTTTTAAAAATAAACTGACAAACATTAGAAACATATGCATGGATACATGGAAAATCTGACAGCTATCAGAGGGGAGGGTGGCATGAGAAACTAGACAGAAAAAGGTGAAGGGATTAGCCAAAGAACATATATACATAACCCATAGACTCAGACACAGTGTGGTGATAGCCAGAGGGAGGGGGGTGGGGCTGAGTAGATGGGGGAGGCAGGGAGGGGGTATGGAAACATCTGTAATAGTGTCAGCAATCCTAGATAATAAAAGCCTAATATACAAATCGACTGAACCATGGAACAACCAGTCGCTATGATGCACACTGGCCACCAGGGGGCAGACACTCAATGCAGGAGCTGCCCCCTGGTGGTCAGTGCGCTCCCACAAGGGGAGCGCTGCTCAGCCAGAAGCCAGCAGGTAGACATCCCCCAAGGAGTCCTGGACTGTGAGAGGGCACAGACTGGGCTGAGGGACCCCCCCCCCTTCCCCCAGTAAATGATTTTCGTGCACCTGGCCTCTAGTAAAAAAATAAAAAAATAAAAATGTGCCACATATATATGATTTCCTAAAAAGTAGATCAATTTCTTTTGCCTTCTTTGAATTGATTTTGTGGCTGACTAGAGAAAGTCAATACCATTTAGCACTATGTTTATAAGGTCCCTCATGGTGATGTTTGTAGCTGCAGTTCAATTATTTCCCTGCTGTATAGTATTCCCTTATATAACTGTGTCACTATTCATCCATTTTCCCATTGATTGGTATTTAAATTGTCCCCTGTTTGATGCCACAACCACAGCTGCAAGAATTTCTCTCGGGTGAACTAGGTGATGCTGAAATGTTCCCAAAAGTAGTTTTTATCTATTGACCCTCTCCAGCAGGGCATGAGAGCACCTCCACAACCCTGGCAATCCTTACACCAGTGGTTCTCAACCTTCTGGCCCTTTAAATACAGTTCCTCATGTTGTGACCCAACCATAAAATTATTTTCGTTGCTACTTCATAACTGTAATGTTGCTACTGTTATGAATCGTCATGTAAATATCTGATATGCAGGATGGTCTTAGGCGACCCCTGTGAAAGGGTCGTTCGACCACCAAAAGGGTCGAGACCCACAGTTTGAGAACCGCTGCCTTACACTGTTATACTTTAAAATTTGTCTATTCTGGTGGTTTGAAAAGGTGTCTTCCTGTGGTTTTAATTTTCCCTTTCCTGATTAATGACAATTTAGTGCCTTTTTATTTGTTTATGGGCCATTTGTGGTAGTTCCTGTGAGGTGCCTGTTATGACCTTTGTCCATGTTTTGTTTGTGTGTCATGTTTTTCCTAATTCACAGGGTCATTCATATATTCTGGATGCAAACTTATGTTGGTTATGTATCCTTAATATAACTTCTCCCATTTTGAGGTTTGTCTTTCCACTTATTTATGGTGTCAACTAACAGATGTTCTTAATGTTAACGTAATCTGTTTGCCTTCTTTGGGGTGTCTTGGATATTTTTGTCCCTTTGCTTTTCCAATAGGTTTATGTAAACTTGTCAAGCTCTGTGACTTGATAGCAAATGTATTAAAACTTAGATTCATTAGGTGAGAATTGGCATCTTTGTTATTAAGTCCAGTATCATAGCATAGTATAGGTCTTGATTTCTTTACTTTTGTAAATATTATTTTTTATTGATTGCTGTTGTATAGAAATGCACTAAGTTTTTGTATGGTTCTGTATTCTGCAAATTTTCTAAACTCTCGTTCATTCAAATAATTTACCTATAGGTTCTTTTAAATTTTCCACACAGAAAAAATTATATTGTATGCAAATAATGACAGTTTTATTTCTTCTTTTCCAATCTTTGTAACTTTTATCTCTTTTTCTTGTCTTACTACATTGGCTAATATCTGCAGTAGAAGATAAAACAGAAGTAGTGAGAGATAGCACCCTTACCTCATTCTTAATTTTAAAGGGAATGCGTTTTTTATTAAGTATATGACATTTGCCATACATATTTTATAGACATTCTTTATCAGATATTGTTTTAATTACTAGCTTGCTAAGCATTTTAATCATGCATGGATTTTAATTTTTTCCCCAGAAAAAGTATTTAATTTCTGAAACCTTTTATGAATGAGGATATTTTCCTAATGCTTTCAATTATAAACTACTAGAGGCCTGGCACACGAAATTTGTGTGCAGGTACTGTCCCTAGGCTTGGCCTGCGATCAGGGCCCTCTTCCCCAGCTGCCATTGGGCGATTGGAGCCTGCCGGCCGGGGAAAGGGACTGAGAGGTGGTCAGTGCGCCTCATAGTGACTGATTGAGCAGTTGTTCTGGTCGTTCCGCTGTTAGGGTCAATTTGCATATTACCCTTTTATTATATAGGAGGAGGCTATTTTGATGAACTATCAAATTCCTTAGTCATATGCTTTCCCTCCTTTAAATTTTTGTAGACATGCCCTAGCTAATTTGGCTCAATGGATAGAGCATTGACCTGTGGACAGAAGGGTCCCGGATTCAATTCCAGTCAAAGGCACATGCCTGATTGCGGGCTCAATCCCCAGTAGGGGGTGTGCAGGAGGCAGCCGATCAATGACTCTCTCATCATTGATGTTTCTATCTTTCTCTCCCTCTCCCTTTTTGAAATCAATAAAAATATATATTTTTTTAATTTTTAGACTTACCTGAAATTTTTTCTAAAATAAAGGAAAAAACATTCAGAAAATGAATTCATTTGTTTCTTAGTTAGTGCAGAGTATTTTATTTATCATTGCTTCCGACCTTACCCAAAATACTTGAGTTAGAGGAGAATTGGTTGCTGGTTAAAGCAGAATTCTACCCAGTGGGGAGGAAAATGCTGCGAGTTATCTCTGCAAAGAAAATGTTTTCACCACTATGGAAGACAGTATGGAGTTTCCTCAAAAAGCTGGAAATGGAACTCCCATTTGACCCTGTGATCCCACTTCTAGGAATATATCCCAAGAAACCAGAAACACCAATCAGAAAGGATATATGCACCCATATGTTCATAGCAGCACAATTCACCATAGCTAAGATCTGGAAACAGCCTAAGTGCCCATCAGTAGATGAATGGATTAGAAAACTGTGGTACATCTACACGATGGAATACTATGCTGCTATAAAAAAGAAGGAACTTTTACCATTTGCAACAGCATGGATGGAACTGGAGAGCATTATGCTAAGTGAAATAAGCCAGTCAATGAAGGAAAAATACCACATGATCTCACTCATTCATGGATAATAAAGACCATTACAAACTTTTGAACAATAATAGATACAGAGCAGAGCTGCCTCAAACTGATTGTCAAACTGCAGTGGGAAGGCCAGAGAGGGTTGGGGGGCAGAAGGGAGGGGAGTAAGAGATCAACGGAGGCCCTTGTGTGCGCCCATATAAGCATAACTAATGGACATAAGACCCTGGGGGGTAAGGGAGGGCAGGGGATTGTCAAGGGCGGGGGGGGGGGGGGAGGACACATATGTAATACCGTTTGTAATACTTATTATAATATATTTTTAAAAAAGAATAAAAAGAAAAAAAATCTAAAAAAAAAAAAAAAGAAAATGTTTTCACGTTAAACCAAATCCAAAAGCCCTGGCTGGCTTGGTTTCCCCCAAGAAGAAGGTGATGTTGAAGCACACAGACTTTGTGAGCTTGGGACACTGGTCAGGGTGCAGCTGTTAACTGACGGTAATAATAATTTTAAGTTAATTTGATTTGCTAGGAGTGAATATTTAAAATGGCAGACGGGGCCAAAACCGGTTTGGCTCAGTGGATAGAGCGTCGGCCTGCGGACTGAAGGGTCCCAGGTTCGATTCCGGTCAAGGGCATGTACCTTGGTTGCGGGCACATCCCCAGTGGGGGGTGTGCGGGAGGCAGCTGATCGATGTTTCTCTCTCATCGACATTTCTAACTCTCTATCCCTCTCCCTTCCTCTCTGTAAAAAACCAATAAAATATATATATTTTTTAAATGGCAGACGGGATGACATTGGACAACAGGACGTACCAATGGACATCTGTAAGAAAGAACCAAGGAGGGGGTAGAGGGCAGGAAAATGGTGGCTGCTCATCCAAGAGGTCGCTGGTCATTTGAAGTGAGGTCCTGAGGGCAACGCCATGCCTGTCAGTCACTCCCACAGGCGTGTTCCTGTGTGCCTGCAGCTGTGGCCGCATTCTTTTCAAGTGCCGTGAAATGCTGCCAGATCCCAGGGCTAATTCCTGGCTCAGCACTGCCTGCCCTGTCTGCTGTCAGATGGACCGGCGAGACTCTTTCCAAGCAGGCAGGGGATGGTGTAGCTGATTTTGGCTGCGATGAGATTACAGACTGTTTCCCTGACCTCGTCGGCAACACCAGCCACATCTCTTGTTCGAATCTGGGTGAATTTCCACCCACTACGTCTGGGGGCACCTTTCTCTATTCCGGGAGGGCTGACTGCTGACCAGGTGCTCTATCTCTGCCAGTCAGGCCTGACCTCAAGATCAAATTCTTCTCCAGTTTCAAAGGAAGCCTCTGGCTTCTTTCTCCTACTTCCTCCAATCGAATCTCACACCATCCAGGGCCAGAACAGCGCAGGCCCTGGTGATGCCAGGGGGGCAGACGCTGTGGCAGTCGAGGCCTCATGAGCAGTGGCTCCTGCTGCCTGCAGTGGGACTTGCTTGGATCCATTTAGGGACACATGGTGGAGGCCAAGCAGTCAGCCACCAGGATACACAGGCAGGCAGCTGTCACAGGACAGCAGCGTGCTGCGGGTTTGCGGCCCAGGCCGGCTTGGATTCTACCTTACTTTAGTCTCTGTTTTCACCTCAGAGCGCCAGCACAAACCACTGGCAATGAAGAAAAGTTCACCACTGGCGACTCTGCATGTGCGTGCGCTTGTGGGTGTGTGTACGAGAGGGGGGTGGGGAGAGAGAGAGAGAGAGGGAGAATGATTGATCGCTTTGGAAAAAGAATGGAGTCCATTTGTATCATGAGTTAATTTCTGAACCAACCAGCATTTAAAACTCACATGACAAATGTTACTAAAGATTTTTCCCAATCTTCCTCTTAAGAGCACTTGTGCCCCACATGCACAAATGCACACGCCTATGGCAAACCTTGCAATCCGCCCCCCCCCCCGCCCGGCCCCCTAAGTCCTTTGGTGATGTTTAGAATGAGCAGCACCTTCCACCCTGTGGTACTGCCCCTCCCGCAGGGCCTGGGGACAGAGGGAGCTTCAAGGTGGGAGCCACAAAGTCCCTGTCATGAGGCTTTAACAAGGCCATGTCCGGTGCCCTCCCTGCCGTCTTAGCTCTACCTCACCGTCATTTACCCCACTTATCAATGGCCCTGCTGAGTCCCTGCCCCCACCCCTTAGCCTTCATTAACAGTCTGTAGCATCCTTTATCCCCACCGGTGTGAATAGGTCTTGCCCTAGCTTCTTTGTATGAGCCCATCAGATACTCATAAACCTTGATTAAATTATCTCTTTTCACATCTTAACATGCTCATCCCTCAAAGACTGCCCGCATGCAGCCCTCCTGCCAGCGCCGCCACCCTCCTCCCCGCTTCTCCAGACACTCGGTGGCCTATTTTTAGTGGGTAAGTGCTGCTGTGCACAATATTCTAAATGGGATTTGAGCAGGCGCTTTAACGAGCTGCCATTACCTTGTTGAACTGTGGAGCTCCAGAAGTTACTCTCTCAGGAAAGCTGCCCTGTGCTAGCTCTGTCTTCGGAGCTGCAAAGCAGGACGCTGCCAGCCCACACCGTCTTCTGATTCATTTATCAGACTCCAGTTGGAGTCATTTAATCATGACTTCAGTGTTTTCGGTGCCACCGTAGTCGGTGGCCCGGTGCTGTTTCCAGTAGGAAACCACACACTAAATCCTAAGAGCCCATTTTTGCAGACTTGCCAAATTTTCTTAAAATAGGACTTCCCCCTCCAACTTGTTCGTTTTTTGGCACATACCTGAAAGTTGTTGAATACAAGTTCTCCCGAGGTGCAAATCTCCCTTTTGGCTACTTAACAAGTCATGGACCTGCCTTTCTGTAGACTCATCAAGGTGTCGCTGCTTGTCTGTTTCATTCCCTGTAATGCCAGTTCTGGTTTGATTGCCTTAGAAACGATACGTTCTCAAATGTTTGCTAAAATCAAAATTTGTTCTCTTTATTGTCCTTCCCAGTCATTTAATTATAGTCTATTTCTCTGCCCTATATGGTTTTCAATGGGGTGTGCTTATGTGATCCGTCTGGGGCAGTGGTCGGCAAACTGCGGCTCGCGAGCCACATACAGCTCTTTGGCCCTTTGAGTGTGGCTCTTCCACAAAAATACCACAATGCGGCGCGCACGTACAGTGCGATT
>NW_005871253.1:1087154-1125360 GCF_000147115.1 Myotis lucifugus
ATGCACAGAGTTGTATTTTTGTGCAGGAGTTGGTATTTTGTGGAAGAGCCACACTCAAGGGGCCAAAGAGCCGCATGTGGCTCGCGAGCCGCAGTTTGCTGACCATTCCCGGGCCTTCTGGCTTGCCTAGTGGTGCTTCTCACACCATCACACAACCTGCGAGGCTGAACCTACATTTTTAAACATTCCTCATTACTGAGATGGTCCACCTGAGATCTGGAAGTATAGACCAGTGTGGGGCCAAATTCCATTTGACATAACATATGTCCATTTTTAGTTGTCATATTGCTCTGATTAAAAGACTAGAGTTTGGACCTGGCCTGTTTGCTCAGTGGTTAGAGCATCAGTCCTCAGATTGAAGGGTCTCAGGTTAGAGTCCCAGTCAAGGGCATGTACCTTGGTTGCAGACTCCATCTCCGGTCCCCAGGTCAGAGTGCATGTGGGAGGCAACCAGTCGATGCGTTTCTCTCACATCCATGTTTCTCTCTCTCTTACCTCCACTCTCTCTAAAAACCAATGGAAAAAATATCTCGGGTGAGGATTAACAAAACAAAAAAAGACTAGGGTTTGGGGTTTTTTTCCTAATATACATAACCTCCTTCTTCCCACTGTGACATTTGTATGCAATTAGCCTTTCCTGGGATGGAGATTGTTTGGAACTTTCCTGAAATTATAGCCAGCACATGTCCTTTTGGATATTCATGCCAAAGATTATAATGTGAAAGAAAAACAAATGCACCCATTCACATAGGAATGAATGTTTAAAATAATGAGCACCTGGAACTTTGCATAAAGCATGGAGCTTTTTAAAAAATCTCAATATCCAGTGTGTCCCAATAATTTGCCTCATTTGTCATAAAAATATGGTTTAGCATATCATCTTAGTATTTATCAGAAAGGCCTGGATCTAGTTTTTATTTAGGCCTTTGAGGTATCAGGAAGGTGTAAACTCTTATTTCAAGTGCCTCAGTCCTATTCATGTTAGACAAACATTGCTTTGAGCATAGTGCTCATGAATGAATGAAGGAAAAGTGACTATTTCATCTCATAGCCAAGATTTTTTCTTTTTTAAAAAAATTTAATTTATTGGGGTGACATTGGTTAGTAAAATATATAGGTCTCAGGTTTACAATTCTACAGCACATCATCTCTACACTGTATTGTGTGTTTGCCACCCCAAGTCTCCACCCATCTCCATTTATCCTCCCTGTCCTCTCTTCTACTTCCCCTGACCCTTTCTTCCCTCTGGCAATCACCATAAAGCAAAGGAAGCCTAATGGACACACAGAGAGATCTTTTTCTTAACGTTAAAAGGCTTTTATTTTTTATAACATTAACATTAAATGTAACTACTGTTAATATTTTCATTGGTTTTTAAATTTCTAATTTATGCCCTATTACATAAAGAATACATTATCTCTATAGTATTATGAAAACAGAATCATAGAACATTGTGTGCCACTATTTTAAAATGTAAGAAAATTTCCTCATACCATTAAAAAAATTTTAAATAAAATGCAATGATTACATCGCTCTCATTATGTAATGACTCTTTATCATCTAGTTTTAAAGTTTTTATAATCATAAAAAATGCTGA
This sequence comes from Myotis lucifugus, assembly GCF_000147115.1. Lineage (NCBI taxonomy): Eukaryota > Metazoa > Chordata > Mammalia > Chiroptera > Vespertilionidae > Myotis > Myotis lucifugus. The sequence goes on from NW_005871253.1 coordinate 1,088,752, forward strand.
TAAATACTTTTGTTTGTTAATGTTAGTCCACATATTTTTTTTTAATTTTCTTGAGTACAAATAATTACACTAAATTGAAGAAGCCATGTGGACCACTGTCAAAGTCTGCATGAAGTTCTTTTTAATTTAAATGATTTATTTATTTATTAATTACAGTTGGCACACAACATTATATTAAATTCAGGTGTATACCACAGTGATTAGGTGTTTAGACATTTTATAACTTACTAAGTGATCATCCCAATAAATCTTGAACCCATCTGAGACCATATGTAATTATTAGAATTTTATTATTCCCTATGCTGTACTTTACATCCCCATGATTATTCTGTAACAACCAATCTGTACTTCTTAACCTCTTTACCTTTTTCACCCATCCCCTCAAACCTCCTCCCATCTGGCAACCATCAAAATGGTATCTGTATCTCTGAGTCTGTTTCTGTTCTGCTTGTTCCCTTATTGTTGTTAGATATGTATTTATTTCCATTATATTGTTCATATTTTTAATCCTTTTTTCCCCCTTCTTCTTCTTAAAGAAGACTCTCTAACCTTTCATTTAATAGTAGTTTGGTGGTGACGAACTCCTTTAGCTTTTTCTTGTCTGGGAAGCTTGTTTTCTGTCCTTCTAAATGAAAACTTCTCTGGGTAGAATAATCTTGATTGTATGTCCTTGCTATTCATCACTTTGAATATTTCTTGCCACTCCCTTCCGGTCTGCAAATTTTCTGTTGAGAAATCAGCTGACAGCGTATGGGCATTCCCTTGTAGGTAACTAACTGCTTTTCTCTTGCTGCTCTTCAGATTCTCTCTTTGTCTTTAATCTTTGGCATTTTAATTGTGATGTGTCTTGGTGTGGGCCTCTTTGGGTTCATCTGCTTGGGACTCTCCGTGCTTCCCAGACTTGTATGTCTATTTCCTTCACCAGGACTGGGTTTTGTTCCCCAGAATTCATATGTTGAAGCCCTAATCCCCATTGTAACTATATCTGTAGATGAGGTCTTAGGGAGGTAATTAAGGTTGAGTGAGGTCATAAGGGTGGGACCCTAATCCAGTAGGACTGTGGCCTTACAAGGAGAGGAAAAGCAAGAGATTTCATGTGAAGACACAGAAGGCAGCCATCTGCAAGCCGGGAAGAGAGTCCTCACCAGAAACTGACCATTCTGGTACCCTTATCTTGGACTTCCAGCTTCCAGAACTGTGAGAAATAAATTTATGTTGTTTAAGCCACCCAATCTTAGCCTGCGCTAAGACAGATTTGTACCCCAGATCTGTCTCCTCACAGCTTATCAGGCTGCTGTGAAGCCGGGCAAAGGTACTTTGCTGCTTCCACCAGCTGCGGGCCGTGCTGCCCAAGGCATGTAGTGCCCGCTGGGCACTCCCATTCAGCCACCATGGGGACCAGCCCCATGTCAGCTAGGCCTGGGTTCAACTCCTGCTTCTGACAGTATACTAGCCTCACTTCCCTATCTGGGCATAAACGGTTCTCCTGGTTCTCACTCGGTGGTGATAACTGAAAAGGAGAGAGCGCTCCTCAGAAAACGCACCAGGGGGCCCTTCGGACCTCACCTAGAGTGTGGGCTCAGGCAGGTCACCTCATTCCTCTAAGCTTCATTTCCCTTCTCTGCTTCCTGGTGAAAACGGAAGGAGATGATGTACAGGGAGCATCTGCTCAGAGCCCACCCTGGAGGAGCCGTTCCACCAGTGGTCCTGTGCTACTCTCCTCCTCCAGCGTCGCACTGCCACGGGCCCTGGGCATCCCCATACCTGGGTCCACGTGTGCTGCTCAGCATTGTCCCCAGCACCCGCCCAGGATAACTCTGCAGAGTGACAGATGGCATAGCCCCAGCATGGCCTCAGCCACTGCTCCTTCTCTCTAAAACACTTTGTCACCCACCCAGCAAACTCTGAGCTGTGTTTTGTGACTTATTATTCACTCTATCTAGTAATTTGGGGAGAAGAGAGCACCAAATGCCACCGACGATGCCCCCGCAGCTGCTAATAGGAGCCACCGTTTGGATCCCACGACACTCTCTTGGCCCCAGCGACTCCGACAGCTGCCGGAGCACCGTCTGCCAGGCCAGGATCCGTGCTGAAGGCTCCGAGGGCAGAATAGAGCCCAGCACAGTCACGCTGGGCTCCCGGAGGCTTGCAGCATGAATAATCTATAGTTCAATCATTAGGAGCAAATCCAAGTGAAATAGCAAAATATACACCATGCTGGAGGCCGCAGGGCTGCTGGGAGGTGGCTTTTCTGCTTCGTGGCAGCCTTAATGATTAGTTCCCAGCCACTAGCAGCCCCAGCTGACAAGCGGCGCCTGCAAGCTGTAGGCTTTCTGCACGTGATAATTGAACAAAGCTAGAACTCATTCAAGATGTTAACACGGACTGGCTACCAGGGATCTACTGCGCTTGTCAGCCCTCCAAGTCGAACCCTCACCTAGGGCACCCTGAAGGGTGTTCATCGGTCAGTTACTGCCCTCTGCACAGATCTGCAAGTGGGTCTTTTTGGATTGAGGACCCCAGGCTGCTGGGGCCCTGGCAAGGATTTAATATGTAAACCAAATTGATTTCTGAAGCGCTAACCTAGGCCTTCATTGCAACAGGTCAGCCGTAGCATGCTAAGTAGGAAGGTATCTGAAGTGGAGACGCATTTTTAATTTTAAGGGTTTTTTTTTTAATGATTCATTTCAAGTTGTTATTGGATATAAGATAAAAAAATTATTTGTTAACATTCTTCCTGATCATAACCATTAGTCAGGAATCTCCATCTACAGTGACAGAAGCACAGGCCAAACTGACTGAAACCCCAGAACTACTGTAACATCCCCAGAACTACCCTGAGGGACGAGCAGGAGGCCTTCCGGAGCCAGGGTTTGAAACACCATCAGAATTTGCCTTCTTGTCCCTGCTGGTGGGCTTCCTTGTCTCAGACTGGCCTCCCCCAGGTGAAAGTCGTGGGAAGTTCCAGGCTCACGCACCCCCTAGCTTGGTATTTAGATGGCAAGGGGCCTTTCTTTCCTAGTCCCACTTTGAAAAATTCCTGGGGAAGAATTCAGAAAGGTGTGGATCCTATAATGAGCCCATCCACTCAGACCATCAGCATGACCATGTCCCAGCCTCGCTTGATCTCCGAGAGTTTCTGCTCCTCCTCCCATCCCTGGGCTTAGCCGAAGCCCTGTGCCACAGGCGGTAGGATCTGGCTTCCCAAGTGACTGCCAGAGGCTGCGTGATGCAGGGCACAAGTGCAGGGATCCAGTTCTCTGCGGCTGGGAGGGAGCCAGAGAAGACAAGCCCCTTTCCTCGCCTCCGATAGACTGTCCCAAGACCCAGTCTCTTCATAGAGCCCATCCAGAGGCTTCCTGCATGGGGCCTAGCCTGAGGCGGTGGCCAGCACATAGTGCATAATTCTGCATTGTTCCCCATCTTTCACCACCCCATTTCCCTTTCTTTTCACTCTGGCTGCCCTGGGATGGTACCTCCTGCATAAAACAGTCTTTGCCTCAAGCTCTGATCCCTCAGTGGGCAGGCAACACCAGAGTAACAAGAATGATGAAAATCATGAACACAGCTCTTTCTATAATATCAAACATCCCCAAATCCATGGGAACAAAGAACTCAGGCTTACATAGAGGGAGTTTCCAATCAATTTCTGTCCCAGAATTTGGAATCCATGAGACTAATTTAGAAATTCAATTGGAAACGTGGTCAAAAGGTACAAACTTCCAGGTATGAAATAATAAGCTCACAGGATGTCACGTACAACATGGTGAACACTGCTATGTGGTGTACAGGGACATCCTCAAAAGAGTAGATACAAAGAGTTCTTATCACAAAAAGAATTCTTTTTCTCGTTTTATTGTGTCTATATGAGATGATGGACGTGAACGAAAGCTATTGTGGCATCGTTTCACAACGTATATGTATCAAACCATCATGCTCTTCACCATCAACTTATACAGTGATGCATGTCAATTATTTCTCAGTAAAACTGGATAAAAACATAAATTCAGAAAAGTTTGACAAAAAGACTTGCTATTTAGAATTGTACTGAAAAAGAATCCAGGGGCTTCTGGTTAAATATGGCAGATTGAATATACAGGTTTACCTCCTCTCCCTCCTGAAATCCCCTAAAATGACAGTAAAACAAGAAAAAAAAGTTTTTTTACTGTTGGCTCAGAGTTTTTATTGTCCTTTACCTTCCATATTTTTTATATTTTAAATGCTCCAAAGAAAAATTTTGATACAAAAATTTCAAGATATTCTAGACTTCATCTTTAAGTCAATTATTCATAGGCGGAGTTTGTTTGTTTTTTCTGTTCTTCTTATATTTTGATTTTTAGATTCAATTGTTGATAGGTATGTATTTATTTCTATTTTATTGTTCATACTTTCATCTCTTTTTTCTTCTTCTTAAAAAAGGCCCTATGCCCTGGCTGGTTTGGCTCAGTGGATAGAACATTAGCCAGTGGACTGGAGGGTCCCGGGTTCAGTTCTGGTCCAGAGCATGTATCTCGGTTGCAGGCTTGATCCCGTGCCCCTGGTCAGGTGTGTGCAGGAGGCAACCAATCAATGTGTCTCTCTCACAATGATGTTTCTGTCTCTCCCCCTCCCTTCCACTCTCTCTAAAAATCAATTGAAAAATACCCTTGGATGAGAATTTTTAAAAAAAAGACCCTTTATCATTTTATGTAGCTCTTTATATGTCCTTTAATTCTAAATGCTAGCTTTGTTGGGTAGAGTAATCTTAGTTGTAGGTCCTTGCTTTTCATCACTTTGAATATTTCTTGCCAATCCCTTTTGGCCTGCAAAGTTTCTGTTGAGAAATCATTTGAAAGTCTTATAGAAGCTCCCTTGTAGGTAACGATCTGTTTTTCTCCTGCTGCTTTTAAGATTCTCTCTTTGTCTTTAACGTTTGGCATTTTAATTATTATGTGTCTTGGTGAGGGTTCCTCTTGTTTGGGACTCTGTACTTCCTGAATTTGTATGTCTATTTCCTTCACCAGGTTAGGGAATTATTTTGTCATTATTTTTTCAAATAGATTTTCAATTTCTTGCTCTCCTCTTCTTCTTCTGGCAGCCCCATGATGTGAATGTTGATACGCTTGAAATTGTCCCAAAGGCTCCTTATACATTCTTCATATTTTTTTATTCTTTTTACTTTTGCTAATTAGGTGTCTTTTGCTCCCTTATATTCCCAATCCCTGATTTGATCCTCTGCTTCAGCTACTTCACTATTGATATCCTGTAGTGTGTTCATCATTTCAGTTAGTGTATTATTCTTGTCTTACTGGTACTGTTTTATGTTTCCTATGTCTTTGTTGAAGTTCTCATTAAGTCCACTGAGCATATTTATAACCAGTGTGATGAAATGTGCATCTAGAAGACTGTTTCCATTTTATTTAGTTCTTTTTCTGGAGTTTTATTCTGTTTTTTCCTTTGGGACACATTTCTTTGTCTCCTCATTTTGGCAGCCTCTATGTATTTGGCAGCCTCTATGTCAGGGGTCCTCAAATTTTTTAACAGGGGGCCAGTTCACTGTCCCTCAGACCGTTGGAGGGCCGGACTATAGTTTAAAAAAAAACTATGAACAAATTCCTATGCACACTGCACATATCTTATTTTGAAGTAAAAAAACAAAACGGGAACAAATACAATATTTGTATTTGCATGTGGCCTGCGGGCCGTAGTTTGAGGACCCCTGCTCTATGTGTTAGGAAGAGCTGCTATGTCTCCTGGGCTTGTTAGAGTAGCCTATATAGTAGGTGTTCTGTAGGGTCCAGTTGCACAGCCTCCCCAGTTACCTAAGCTGGGCACTCCAGGTTAGGCCCCACCCCATGTGGGATGTGTATACCTCCTGTTATAGTTGAGCCTTAATTGCTGTTGGCACCTCAATGGGAGGTATTTACCCCCAGCATAATGGCTAGAAGGACTGGCTTCATGGAGGATTAGCTGTGCAGGGGCCCACCATGGTGCAGGACTTACTTCATTGTAGCTTTGGTGCCCACTGAGTCTGCCCCTTGAGTGTGTCGTTTGTGGAGGTGGTTGGGTGATGCTTCAACATGGTCTGAAGGTGTCCACTGGGTGCCCTGGCTCTAGGGCATCCCTTGAGGTACAGGCCAAAGTCAGCCACCACCTATGTTCTGCGCAGGGCCACCTATGTTCTATCCAGGGCCCTCCAACGCTATTGGTGCTGGGCTTGGAGGTGTCCAAGAGAGGCCAAACTGCAAACCAAGGCCAGCTGCTGCTTGTTTGTGCCTGGGACTAGTTAACATGAGATACAGGACATGCTGAGATCAGATGCTGCTGATTTGAGAGATTTCAGGAAAGTTTGAAGCATGAGCCAAGACAGGTCATTGTATGGAAAAGCCCCTGGAAAGAGCTTGGGTGTCCAGCAGGCTGGGTGGGGCAGGTTCTCAGGGAATCACCAGGGCTGGGGGAATAGTGTGAGACAGTTTGATGGAAATTCAGATATGGCACCCGCCTGCCCACTCTGTGGTGGGGGTGGGTCTCAGCAAAGGAGCCATGGCCTCTGCCAGCACTTTTGTCTGACCCCACAGCTCGTCCTGATGCCAGACAATTCAGTTCCTTCTCATATGTCCCTGGTGCCTTTCGAGCTGCTGCCCCAGCACTGGAACTCAGATTGAGTTTGAGTAAATCCTTGTGTGCGCCTTTTAAGAGGAACCGCCTGGGGCTCCATCTCCCTCAGCCACAATCCCCACTGGTTTTTATAGCCGGAAGTTATGGGGGCTTGTCTTCTGGGCACTGGAAGCCTGGGGTGGGGGCTGGTATGGATCTGAGACCCCTGCCTTCTCAGCGGGGACCTCTACAGCTGAGATATCCCTCTTGATTTTTATCTTTCACAGGTGGGTGTGGGACCAGCCCACCCCGTCTCTCCTAGCAATCTTGACGTGACTTCTTCCTTAATTCCCTCATTATAGGTCTTCCATTCAGCTAAATTTCAGGTGTTTCTGACTGATGGTTGTTCTGTAGTTTAGTTGTGATTTTTTGTGGTTGTGGGATGATTCGAGTACTGCATTTACCTACGCTGCCACCTTGACCAAAATTCCTCTAGTTGACTTATTTCATTTAGCATAATGCCCTCAAGCATATTTTTAAATAAATAAAAAATATTCTTAATCATTTAAAAGCTTTTTAAAAATTCTGAATAATAAAGTTATTTTTAAGAAGTAACCAAAGTTGTAACCTAAAAAGGAGTAAAGCAGGAGCTCAAACACTGGAAAAGTGTGTGGAAGTTCTAGGAGGACTCAGGAGACAGCCAGGCAGGCCAGACAGGAGCACAGAAGGCAGTAAAAGGGAGGGACCCTCAGGGGGAGAAGGGGTAAGGGGGGGATGTAATTATTTTGATTATTTGATGTGTTTATGTGGAACATAATATAAAGTGGTATTTTACAAAATTGCTGGAACATTTTGAGAAAAATTGTATTAGATATATTGGAAACTAAGGGAGAAAAAAGGCAGTTATTATTTCTAAGAAGAGCACAAAGTTATACTAAAAGAAATGTGGTTAATTTTGCATTGATAAAATAATATAAACACAGGTACTAATTTGCGATACAAAAAAATGCAATATAAACTATTCGGGAAGTTCAGGCTAGGGAAAATTGGGGGGTTGTGTTTAAAAAGATAAATCCTCATTTTCTGTAACAAGAAGTCAATGGATATGCATGAAATTAGTAAATAAGAATATATATCTTCTATGTAAGCAATCACATTTATATCAGTAATTACATGAAAATTCTGCTGATAGTCTCTAGTTATTTAGGACTTTTTATTTGCAAGCAGCATAAACCAGCCAAATCTAGATTTAAGTTAAAAAGCAGAATTCATTTTATGGATTCATGGTTGTATCTCAAAGGGTAGAGACATGGCTGGTCCTTAGGGAGGGATCATAAGATGCTAGAAACCAAGCAGTAGCTGCTTCTTTCTCTCTGCAGACCGGCTTTCTCAGCTGGCCCTTCAACCCCTACAGAAATTAGCCAGAGGCATCTCAGTGCCAAATCCAGATTTCCTGGAGACTGACTCATTAGCGTGGCTTGCTATGGCTGTTTCCAACTGTGACTGCAAATTATTTCGCACTCCTTCCATAGAGTGTCCCCATCCCTTGGCTCTGAGCAACTTGTGATGGCTTTGACCAATGGGCTATGATAGAACTGAGGCCATGTGACTTCTGAGGCTGAGTTGTAGACGGCCACACAGTTCCCAGCTCGTTTTCTGGAATATTCACTTGTAGAGCCCTGACCTGTTGTGTTATAAGTCCAACCATCTGGAGGCTACCACTCCGTGAGAAAGCCCAAGCTTTGGGGAAAGACTCAAGCAAAAGTGTCTACTGAGCCATGCCAAGTCACCAGCTCAGGTGCCAAATATGTGAGCATAAAGCCTTCCGATGATTCCAGCTCCGGTCATTTGAGTGGCCACCAGCCATTTGTCTTCTCATCTGTCGTCATGGAGCAGAGACAAGCCATTATGAGCACAAGAAAATGGCTGCTGCTCTGTGCCATTATGTTTGGGGATGGTTGTTGTACATCAGTACATAACTATAACAATTGGATCAGGTGACTGTCCCTGCTTCATGGAATCATGAAGTCACAGCATGACTGCTGGGGACCTAACCCACAAGGAGGTAGGGTTGGCAAGGAGTGGAGCAGATTCCAGCAAACTATGACTTGACAAACAACCCTCAAGGTGTCCACTACATTTTCTGCCCTGGTTTCACAGCAGCCTGTTGCCTACCTAAGCAGAGGGAAGGACACATGGATTGAGAACTCGATCTCTCGTATTTAAGCCCTCTTCTCAGTTCCTGCTCTCCCACATAGCCAGCCAATGGAAAGCAAGAAATAGTAAAGAGGTGTATTTGCCTTGGTAAATGGTGTCATTAATTCCCTTCCTTCCCAGTCCATGGTGGTCTTCCAGCAGAAACAGTTCTCAAGAAATGGAAAATATCCTCAGAGCTCTGGCATCTTTCCTTTGTGGCCTCTCAAGTACAGAGGAGATCATTAGAGTGTCCTCATGTTGCCTAGCAACCCATGAATGCTGTTTGCTATCATGTCATTAATATGATATGAAAGTGTTTTATAGAAGACATTCATCTTGCATTAATGAAAATCAAATTTGCTAATATGACACAAAATCTGTTCTTCCTTGTGACTGTCTATACTTAAGTAGCTTATTTATTGAATTAGACTGTGAGTGGTTTTAAGGCTTGAGACTGTTAAAGTATCATAATAATGACTTTGTTTTCAATAATATCAGATGGCCGTTAATAATGTGATTACACAGCTACAATGGGTAATCACCTTCCCAGACAAAGCCCCCGCCCCTCAGGTCCAACTCCAATGCCAGTAAACTATCTGCCAGCCACCTTCTTATCACTTAAACCTCAGCGAGGAGAGGATTCTGGTGTAAGCTGGAATGCCTTCCAGATTATCCCCATCTTTCTTTAGAGCTCAGAGACAGAGAACTGAAGAAATATCTGTCGCCTAAAGAAGCCTCCAGTGGATCTCATATCATCTAAGTGTGAAAGGATCTACCAGAGTTATTCAGCATCCTCTTCTTTCTAGAAAAAAGGGGTAGGAAAAGACCCTAAGTATGTCAGGCTCTAAATATAAGACCTGAAACCAGAAAAGAAGATAAGAAATACAGACATTCTCCTACTTTAAAGCACAATTTATTTCTGAAAACAAGTATGGAATTCAAATGTACAACAGCTAAATAATACTCCGAGTTCAAGATGGCAATGTAGGAAGATCGTGAACTCACCTCCTCACATGCACACATTGAGTCTACAGCTACATATGGAACAGTTTCCTCTTAAAAAACCTAAAGGCTGGCTGAATGATGACTACACATCTGGCAAATGAGAAGAAAACCACATTGATGCGGGTAGGAGAGGCTGGGACTCAGTCTTGCCATAAACCTCGCCCTCAGCATGGTGTCCCACAAGCAGGAGAGAACTCAAAACCCAGAGCTTCTCCCTGAGGAGCAAAGGGTTCAAACCCAGGTTGGACATCCCAACTTTTAAGACATGTGCTTGAGAAACGAGCCTTCAAAACATCTAACTTTGAAAACCAACATAGCTCACTTTCCAAGACACACAAGAAACTGTTCTAAAGGGAGCCAATTGCACCCAGACTTAAAGTGAAGGAGGCTCCCGCCTATGTTCAAGTGTTTAACACACACACATCCAGGAGCCAGCTGGAGCACTGTCCAGGGATCGAGACCAGCAGCCACCTTTGCCACCTTCCTGAGCACTAGTATCTCCTGGAAGGGAGCTTTCATAAGCAGTCAGGGTGGTACCCTGACTTTTATGGCTACCACCTAGGTGATGCCTCTTGATCACCTGATCTGGAGGCCAGAGGAGCTTGCATTCCTGGTCCTATGATACGTAATAATCTGTGTCACCCAGAGAGGAGCTCATAACCCCTGTATGGTGCACCAATTTCTGTGACTGCTTCCAGGAGACACCTCTACATCACCTGGCTTCAATGGCCAATGGGGCTTGCATCCCACAGGACTGTAGCTAATGGAGAAAGGGGTCTTAAACAGCTACCACATCCAAGTCACAGCAAGAAGCAACAGACCCAGGAGTTTGGTCTATATTACAAAGCTATAGTAATTAAAACAGTATGGTAAATGGCATAAAAACAGATACATAGGCCAATGGAACAGAATAAAGAGCTCAGAAATAAACCCACACATATATGGTCAATTAATTTACAACAAAGGAGCCAAGAATATACCGTAGGGAAAGGACAATCTCTGCAATAAATGACATTGGGAAGATTGGATGGCCACATGCAAAAGAATGACATTGGGCCACTGTCTTACACCATATACAAAAATTACTAAAAATGAATTAAAAACTTGAATGTAAGACCTGAAACCAGAAAACTAAAAGAAAACATAGGCTCTTTGACATCGGACTTGGCCATGATTTTTAAAAATCTGATACCAAAAGCCCAAGCAACAAAAGCAAAAGTAAGTGGGACGAGGTCAAACTAAAAGCTTTTACATAGCAAAAGAAACAAAGTGAAAAGGCAACCTACTGAATGGGAGAAAATAACTGTAAATCATATATCTGATAGGGGGCTAATATCTAAAATATATGAAGAACTTAATCCAACTAAATCGCTTAAAAAAATAGGCAGATCTGGATAGACATTTTCCCAAAGATGATATACATATGCCCAATAGGTTCATGAAAAGATGCTCAACATCATTAATCATCAGGGAAAATATATAAATCACAATAGATGGCACACAGCTGTTAGAATGGCTTTTGTCTAAAAAGACAGTAATTAAGTGTTGGAAAGATGTGAAAAAAAAGGAACTCTTATGTACTGTGGGTGGGAATATAAATTGGTATAGCCACTACAGAGAACAACATGGAAGTTTTTCAAAAAATTAAAAATAAAACTACCAAACAACCCAGCAATTCCACTTCTGGGTATTTATCTGAATAAAATGAAAGCACTAATTTGAAAAGATATATGCACCCCTATGTTTATTGTAGCATTTTTATCAATAGCCAAGATATGGAAGCAACCTAGGTGTCCATTGATAGATGAATGGATAAAGAAGATGTGATATATATTTATAATGGAATATTACTCAGCCATAAAAAAGAATGAAATCTTGCTCTTTGTACAACATGAATGGATCTAGAGGTCATTATGCTAAGTGAAATAAATCAGACAAAGAAAGACAAATGCCATACGATTTTATTTACATGTGTAATCTTTTTAAAAATGTATTTTTATTTACTTCAGAGAGGAAGGGAGAGGGAGAGAGAGAAGCATCAATGATTAGAGAGAATCATTGATCGGCTGCCTCCTACATGGCCCACACTGCGAATCGAGCCTGCAATCCAGCATATGCCCTGACCAGGAATGGAACTGTGACCTCATAGGTCGACACTCAACCACTGACCCACACCTGCTGGGCTATATGTGTAATCTTAAAAAACAAACAAAATAAAATAAAACAGAGATAGACTTGTAGATACAGAGAATAAACTGATGGTTGCCAGCGGGGAGGAATGAGGGGATGGATGAAAAAGGTAAAGGAGAATAAGAGCTACAAGCGTCCAGTTATAGATATATATAATGGTGATGTAATGTACAGCATATGGAAAATAGTCAATATTATTATAATAACTTTGTATGGTGACAGGTGGTTACTAGACTTTTTGTGGTGACCACATCATCCTATATAATAAAAGGCTAATATACAAACCAACCGAACGGTAGAATGACCGGTTGCTATGACACGCACTGACCACCAGGGGGCAGATGCTCAATGCAGGAGCTGCCCCCTGGTGGTCAGTGCACTCCCACAGGGGGAGCGCCACTGAGCCAGAAGCCAGGCTCATGGCTGGCAAGTGCAGTGGTGTTGGCGGGAGCCTCTCCCACCTCTGCAACAGTGCTAAGGATGTCACCTGAGGGCTCCCGGACTGCAAGAGGACACAGGCTGGGCTGAGGGATCCTGCCCCCGCCAAGTGCACAAATTTTGTGCACCAGGCCTCTAGTAAGGACTATAAATGTCAATGAGGAATACTATGTTGTACACCTGAATGCATGGCAACTATACTTTATTAAAAAACTAAATTTAAAAATTTAAAATAGAACCACCATGTGATCTAGGAATTTCACTTCTGAGTATCCTAAGAAAACAAAAACAATTCAAAAAGATATATGCACCTCATGTTCATTGTAGCATTATTTATAGTAGACAAGATACAGAAACAACTTAAGTGTCTAATGATGAATAAATGGGTAAAGAAATTGTGGTACACCCCTCACATCCCCCTCTTATCAAAACACCCTTCGATGCCTCACTTCCCTGCTGCAGCAACTACCTAAACCTGACTTTACATGCGACTGGTGTGGCTCAGTGGTTGAGCATCGACCCATGAACTCATAGGTCACTGGTTCCATTCCTGGTCAAGGCACATGCCCGGGTTGTGGGCTCAATCCCCAGTAGGAGGCATGCAGGAAGCAGCCAATCGATATTTTTCACCAGTGCTTCTCTCTCCCTTCCTCTCTCTCTCTAAAAATCAATAAAAACATATGAAACCTGACTTTCCTTTGCCCCCAAGGCTCCTGGGAGGTCTTTGGCAGTTGGGAATCAATAGTTCTCTCCTGTTTCTCCCCCTGCATTCCTGGTCACTTCTGGTAATGCTTTGCTCCAGCTCCTCCCTCTGCTCCCCATCCCACCAGCCCCCATGAAATCCTAGTTTTATCTTCATCCTCTCATGTTGCCTTTCTTGGGCCACCCCTTCTCTCCTGAGGCCCTCATCAGCTCAGTCTGTGCTGCCGTCGGTCTAGCCAGATGGACATCATCACTTCAATTTTCTGCAGGCGTTTCTGCCTCTACCTCATGTTAAAAAGGAACGGGGTTATTACTGCTCCCTTCAACCTGTCCTCCTCCCCATCCTGGATTCTGCTTTCCCACCTGGTCGCCTAAGCCAGGACCTGGGAGTGTGTACACACCCCCTTCCCTCCCACTCTTGCCCCTCCAGCAGCTTGCTGAGGATATTCTGGTCCACCTCCTACATTGCCCTCAATCACTCTCCCACCGTGGCAGCTGCGTTTAACAGGCCCCTCTGCTTCTGGCCTCATGCCATTCCGGTTTAGCTGCTCTAAAACATGAACTAATGACCACATCACTCCGTTGTTTAAAACTTCTTCATGGCACAGCACCAGAATCCAGCCCCAACCACCACCTTCCACATTGTATCCAACTGGATACTAGAGCCAAGAACCATTTGTCATCCCCAGAAGTCCCCATGCCGCTTCGTGCCTCCACATTTCCCCCGTTGTTCCTTCTGTCTGGAATACTCTCAACAGACACTGGATGCCCAGACAGATCCTCCCCAGTGTTTCTGTAATCAGCTCCCGGTGGGTAACCCATGGAGCTCATCCACGCTCTATTACGGCACTTGTCACCAGCGTTATAGTTATTTTTTATGTCAACTGTCTCCTCTCGTGGGAGAGTCCATGGATGTAGGACCCATGGCATATTCATCTTCTCGTTTGGAATATTTCTCATGGTAGGTAGGCATTCAGCAAATACTTGCATTTTTTATTTTTATCTGGTCCATAGACTTATGAGCCATGCACATACTTTTTTTAATAATCACATTAAAAACATAAAAAGGAAAAGATGAAATCAATTTTAATAATATCTTTATGTAACTCAACATATGCCAACTCTATTTTTTTCCCAACAATTAATCATTCAGCAATTAACATTCTCTCTCTCTCTCTCTCTCTCTCTCTCTCTCTATCTCGTAGTAAGTCTTCAAAATTCTGCGTGTATTTTGCACTTACATCACCTCTCAGTTCAGACCAGCCACATTGCAGGTCCTCAGGAGCCACGTGTGGCTGGTGGCTCGTGGCTTTTGGACTGGACAACGTGGGCCTTGGCAGTTGCTGCTCTGGACCTGTTTTCTTCTTACGCTATTTCGTAATGAATCCGAGAATGTCCTCTCTCTGACAGGGAAGTGTGTCCTTCTATGAGTGACCAGATGGGCCCAGCCACTGTCTGTCACTGTGCTCACAGTGTACACCTGTGTAGGGAGCCAGTAGAAACATGGTCCAGCCACAAAAATCCTGTGGGATCAGATTTGGAAACTCAATTCCAAGGCCATTTCTTTACCGAGAGTAAGACAATAAAGAGGCTAAATAATCAGTGATTTCTTTTACCTTTTTACTTCAAAATAATGTCAGAAGTACAAAAAGGTCACACAAATAGAACAAAGAATAGCTGTGTAGCCTTTTTCCCACTCATGTCCCTTCTTCTGGTTGAAATTTCATCCCAGATCCCATATTGCAAGTAGTGTGTGTCCTTAATCGTCTCCAATCTGGGACGGTTCTTTCGCCTTTACTCTCATGAGCTTTCACTTGTGAAAAATACGGGCCAGTCTTTTATGGAATGTCTACCAGTTGGGGTTTGTCTGCCGTTTCCTCAGTCTCCATTCCAGGTTCTGCCTTCTTGGCAGGAACCACAGGAGCAACACTGTGTCCCTCTCCGGGCATCACATTAGGAGGCACCTGGTGTGAGTTGTCCTTTGACAGACAGGATTGTTAACGTGGTCACTTGGTTAGAGTGGAGGCTTCAGGTTTCTCTGCTGGAAATGTACTATTTTTACCTTCAATCAATTGGAGATACTGTACTTTGAGACTGTGTAGGCATCCTATTTTTCATCATTCTTTTGTCCCCTACTTTCAGCATCCATAGACAATTCTTGCCTGAAACAATTACTGTGTTGTTTGCCAAAGGATGGTTTGCTAACTTGGTCCTTCATTCTGCGTTAATTACTTAACTTCTGACAATGGGGAAGAGTTGCCCTCTCTCCTTCATTGATGTATTTATTCACTTATCTGTTACCATGTGGACTTACAGATTCTTATACTATTCTGTGGGCTAAAATCCATTACCCTCATTACTGTGTTTTTGGGAAGCGAGAGCTTGGAATATGTCAGTTGAATTTTAATACTTGATTTTTGGAAACAACAAACCTAAAAACATAAATGTGACAAAGAAAATGAAGGAACAGTTTGTAGTTTGTCATTATATCTGAAAAAGCTCCAGCAAATAACAAAAACGCACATTAATTAGAAAAGCCTATCATGGAAGGGAATTATTTCAAACATGCATTGGTTATTATAAACATATATGAAACATGCTGGCTATATTCTCTCCTAGTGAATGATATTCCTACTCTTTCAAAATATAAAGATCAATTAATTTCCCCAGAGGAACAATGAGGCAGCAAAATATTTTTCTTTCTGGGGTTTGCTAGTTCGTGTGGCCTCGGTCTCATAAAAGGTGATTCCACCTGGTTCCTTTGTGCCCCCCCCCCCCAGGACTTTGGGGTTTTATATGTGCATGTAGACACTTTTCTCTTTTCCTTCAGAAAATAGATAGGAAATGGGCAGGCTGTGAGCTTGGCTGAGTGGCTGAGTGGCCTAATGCTAGCCTGTGCTCTCCCAGCCTAATTAAAGGGAAATGGTTGTGCTTTCTATGAAGAGAGACGCAGAATAGGAGGAGAGGGACACAGGAAGGGAAGCTGGAGCACTAAGAGCTTTCTCTTTTCTACAAAATTAAATGCCAACCCGCCTCATACTCTTAGTCCGGAATTTATATAACAAATCAATGTAAATAGCTGGACAACTTCCAGGGCTCTAGATTACCGTACAAATTCAATTAATGCAGCCCCTAATAAAAGAGCAATGTGCGAGGAGATGCCGGAGATGCAGGGGAAGGGCAGATGCGCAGAGCAGGGGGGCAGACTGGGCGCCGTGCTCCGCATGGGGGGCGGGGGGCAGGCGTCACTCTTAGGGCTGCCAAACCCCACTCCTCTTGCCGAGCTCGGTAAGTTACCAGTGGCTAGATTTGTAAGGTTCATAAGATAAGGTTCATAAGACTGCGCTTTAATTGGTAAACATAAATAGAAATAAAACCCTGAAGCATATAAAATTGAGGTTGTAAAAATTGCTATTTCTACAAGAAGACCGGTTTGCTCTGGTAAGCCAAGCAGAAGTCAGGCGGGAAGAAAACCCAGTCCAGCTGGGCTGCCGATGCCTGCACCTTACCCCCAGCCCGTGTCCTCTGGCAGCCCATGCACAAGTGGGTTAAATTGGACTTAATTGGCTCACTAGGCTAAATACACAGGCAAAAAGGACCCCATTTGACACTTGTAATTTAACTTGCATCAATTCAGACCAGAAAAAAAGAAAAGAAATTGATGCCTCAGTTTACCTATTATGTAATTTGTATTGATTTCCTATGTAATTTTTATTGATTTTCACATAACTCTTTTTTTAATATATATATTATTAATTTCATAGAGGAAAGGAGAGGGAGAGAGAGATAGAAACATCAATGATGAAATAGAATCATTGATCGGCTGCCTCCTGCACACCCCCTACTAGGGATAGAGCCCACAACCTGGGTATGTGCCCTTGACCGGAATCGAACCCAGGACCCTTCAGTCCGCAGGCTGATGCTCTATCCACTGAGCCAAACCGGCTAGGGCAATTTCCACATAACTCTTCAGTGCAGCAGTTCTTAACCTGTGGGTCGCGAACCCTTTCACAGGGGTCGCCTAAGACCATCGGAAAACACATATATAATTACATATTGTTTTTGTGATTAATCACTATGCTTTAATTATGTTCCATTTGTAACAATGAAATTGGGGGTCACCACAACATGAGGAACTGTATTAAAGGGTCGCGGCATTAGGAAGGTTGAGAACCACTGCTTTAGTGCATAACAAAACTCCATGAAGACTTGCTATGCAGTCTGTCTTACTCTGATTGCAGCCAAACTTAATTGCTGCTATAAAACTACAGCTAACTGGTTTATACAGACACCCTTGAATGTAGAAAGAGCAGTTCTTAAGGAGAAAAATTGTAGTTGTGCCAAAGAAACAG
The DNA here is from genome assembly GCF_000147115.1 of Myotis lucifugus. Lineage (NCBI taxonomy): Eukaryota > Metazoa > Chordata > Mammalia > Chiroptera > Vespertilionidae > Myotis > Myotis lucifugus. The sequence goes on from NW_005871253.1 coordinate 1,106,211, forward strand.
CAAACAAAAAGTGTTTATTTTAATACTTAATAATTTATTTAGTCCCTAATTCACACCAGAAAGAATCTGAGGCAGCTTACACAAGTATATACAATAGAATAATTAAGAACATCAGCAACAATAATAACACAATACAAATTGAGCCCTTTCCCTGTGCCAAACCTTGTTCCTGGAGTGTCTCTTCGAATTCTGAGAGTAACTCTTTGAGGTAAGGACCATCCTTATCCCCATTTTACAGTGGCTCAGTGGTTGAGCATCGACCTATGAACCAGGAGGTCTGGGTTCAATTCCCGATCAGAGCACATACCCCAGTTGCACTCAATCTCCAATAGGAGGCATGCAGGAGACAGCAGATCCATAATTCTCATCATTGATGTTTCTCTCTCTCTCTCTCTCTCTCTCTCTCTCTCTCTCTCTCCCTCTCCCCTCCTTCCTTGAGAGCGGATATATATATATATATATATATATATATATATATATATTTAAAAAGTAAAACAAATGGACAGCAGACAGACGATCCTGTGAGCATAGTGCTTCTGAAGACCAGGACTCAGGGGCAGTGGGGCAGGCCGCCTGTGTTCCACCCCAGTATGACCTGGGTGCCGACACTGATTCAGGACAGCTGTGCTCTGGAATTCGGGCTCTTACAGACACAATGAGCCTAAGAAGAACGTGTGCTTGAGAGAGAGCACAGTCCCCCACCCCACCCCTCAGTGTGGTGGTTTCAGGGCCCGTGTACTGCTCGGGATCTCCCTCTGGAGAGAGTTCTGGGTGTGCCCAGTTCAGACAAATAAGCAGGCCTGTTGCAGTAGCCGCCAGCAGTCAGCAGCCTTCGTTTTCTGAGCATAGGAAGCCGCTCCAGGGAGTGTCTCCCCCACCTCTGTGGCCAGACAGGGCTCCAGTGCCCAGAGAGACACTGGGCTTTCAGCAGTGTTTGTTCCCAGGGACCCGGGGACCCCAGGGTAACTGGGAAGATGCCACCTCTGTAGAGCCACGGGCTGACCAGCAGTAAGAGGGGTTGTGGACAAGCCATTCAGAAGACGGCTGACTTCTGCCGAAGACCAGCATTTTGGTTTTGGTGCCAGTGAGCAATTAACACCCATCATCTGTTTGGGCCAGTGCTAGATTGTGACAGCAAAGCCCTAGCCCCATGGTCAGCAAACTGCGGCTCGAGAGCCACATGCGGCTCTTTGGCCCCTTGAGTGTGGCTCTTCCTAAGCCTTAGGAGTACCCTAATTAAGTTAATAACAATGTACCTACCTATATAGTTTAAGTTTAAAAAATTTAGCTCTCAAAAGAAATTTCAATCGTCGTACTGTTGATATTTGGCTCTGTTGACTAATGAGTTTGCCAACCACTGCCCTAGCCCAATTGCATTCCGAGGATACTTGTTCTTCTGTTATCTAGATCTTTAGCAGGTGACGATTACAACTGCTTATCAAATGACTAGTTGGCTTTGCTTTTAAAATCATTAATCTCACCTTCCTAGATCTACCTTGAAGCAATACACTGAATAGATAGAGATTCTGGAAAACTCGAGTTGGACAGGAAATATTTACAATTAAACGTCCATTTCCGTCTTCGGGGTTGTTTTGTCTCAGTGCAGCACAGGCCTGCATCTGCTCGTGCAATACGTGGTCTCCCTGTGCAAACTCCACAGCCCCAGAATCGTGTAATTTAATTTCCGAACAAACCTATGGTTAATGAGAAATACTTATTCTTATTCTGATTTTTGAAAATTGTATTGAAATGCAAGAACCCATGTTCTTTCATGGGCAGAAGAAGCAACCGTACAGTGTAAACACAGATTGCTTCCTGCTCTCCTCTGTGTTAAAGCCAACTCAGCCAGTGCAGAACTCAAGGAGGCCCGGGCTGTGAGGTGGCTGTCACAGACAGAAAATACTTGTGAGGCTTGCTTTTTTGCCAGAAAGTGTAATTCGGGGGTAGGTTTTCATTTAAAATGATAGATATTAAGTTCTTATAACTTCAACTAAATACATTCTCCCAGTTTTTATAAATTTAACTTTAAGAACATATTTTGGTAGAAAGTAGATACTGTGCAGTCTGTTGGGCATCATAGCACATACAACATCCATTCTCTCCTCTCCGGAAACAGAATCCTGATTTCTAGGATGTTGCATGGTACCTAAAATAAATGACAATGATTCCAAGCTGCCCCTGCAGCCAAGGAAATCACATGACCAACCTTTGGCCAGTAAGATATAAGTAGAAGTGTTATGTGAGACTTTTAGCAATTCTCCCTGAGCGAGAGGGGAAGGCCCTCTTTTTCCCTATCTCCATCCAAGACATGTATGTGACGACTGAAGCTCGGCAGCTGTTTTGTACCATGAGGCCAAAGGCCCTCTGGGTAGTATTATGATCTGATGTCCATGGAACCACCATGCCAACCCTAGACAGTCTACCTGGACATCCTTTACATAAAAGAAAACTACACCCATGCCTTTAAAAAGCCACTGTTATTTTGAAATTTTCTATAACAGCAATCAAACCTAATATTAACTAATGCAGGGGATACCAGGGAATCTGGGGCGATTCAGAATGTTGCTAGAAAGGCTAAGGAACAAGCACAAGGAAGTGAGATCTGGTTGTGGGGTGGTTCGGAGCATGAACTTTCAGGTCACGAGATTATGGTCAAGACCCGTTCAGCCCCTTGTTAGTTATGTAACCTCGGGCAAGTCATTTAACTTTTCTGAACCTATTTCCTCATCTGTAAATTGAGCCAGCCAGTCCCACTCTAGAGAATCGGAATTGGGGTGAAGTGGGATAGTGCACAGAGACTACTTCGCACGATGTCTGTAGGTTTGTGTCCCCAGATGAATACCACAGAGGCTCCAGCGGCAAAGAAAAACTGGGCCCCAGAGTGTGGTGGGCATCCGCAGGTGGTATTCAAGATTCCTTAGGCTGTAGAGCGGCACATCTTCATTAATTATGGCATAATGTCAATAAGAATAAGAAAAAATGTAACAAACACATTAAATCTGTGATTTCACAGATACTATTACTTAAGACAGAGTAGTTATTTCGATTAAAAACAACAACAACACAGCAAATTAATTGAAAGGAAATTTTTGAGATCAACGTAGTCCTTGCAAAAATGGATGGGTTCCCAAGGAGACTGAAGTTTGGCAAACATGAGCCCATGCGAGGTGAGCTTAGGACCACATTCCACTCACTCTGAGGGATGCTCTCGCCTCAGCCCTCCCAGAGCGCCTCCCTCCCAGCCCTTCCATGCTGCGCTGGCGTAAGCTCCTCTCGCACTTCTGCCTTCCCGTGTGCACATGTGGGGAGGGGACCACCTCCTCGCTGTGGTTCCCTCCATGTCGGCAGAGTGTCTGGCACACGATTTCATGGCAGAGAATGGCCTCCTAGGTCTTCCCCTTCATCAGAAGCTCTGGAAGACGCCTAGGTCAGAGAAACACAAAGGGGAAGGAAGGGTATTCGTTGAGGGTAGACTGAGGCAGCAGGGAACAGAACCAGGGGGAAGTGGACATTGGAAATAAAGAGAAATGCCTCATCAATTAGAATGGAGGGCGGGCTGGATACATGGACGGGTGGATGGATGGAAGGAGAAAGGGACACAGGACATAGCATCTATGTTCTCAGCACACGAACCAGTGGGGAGAAGGGGATGTGGGGCAGGTGGCTCAGAAACCGTGTTTACCAGCCTGCCTCTATCTCACCCTAACCCCAGAACCAGGCGTGGCACACCCCGTGTAGGCTGCTGGGAGCTGACAGTGATGAACCGCAGGGGGCATCAGCTGAGCTGATGGCTGCCACATGGCAGTGAGGACCCAGCATTGGCAAATGTGATCTATTTTTTAAAGAAAGGCCAGAAATCCAATTTCCAAATGTTGCTCAGGCCAAATCAAACACGTCTATAGGCCATAACTGGCCCCTTGATTACATACCGTGACGCTTGTCACTTCCTACCTTCTGTGTATCAGAATGTAAACGGGAGGGACAGGTCCTGGCAGCCGTGCTCAGCCCAGGGTACCACAAGGCTCAGAGTCCCCGCTGAGCAGGGCCTACAGCCGAGCGTTGTGGGAGAACTGTCTGTCCTCTGCCGTGAATTTAAGGCGCTGTCAGGACAAGAAAGGGCAGGTACCGTGAGAAACTCATTCTCGAAGGGCAGCCTGCAGGCCGCCCAGCTTAAGGCCCTTCCAGGAGAACAGGCCACGCAGAGAGGCATGTCCAGCTCGGGCAAACCTCTGTGCAGGTGTGAGTGGCAGCTAGGGATCCACTTAATGGGCCTAAAAGCAAAAACTAAGCTATATCACACCAAGAAGACACTACAGTGCTTTTCGTTTAAAACACAGAGATCTTGGAGAAAGAGATGTTTTCCTTCTCTGACCACCCAGCTCCTTGTTCCGAACTGTTGAGTAGTTTAGCGATTTCCAGTTGAACCGTTTGGATGCTGGGGGTGCAGCCTCGATCCTCCTCAGCTCCCCTTTCCCGCTGGCCTTGGCCTTAGAGATGAGAACCAGGATTGGAAAGAGCAACACCTTTACTCACTGTTCTTTTCCCTTGGACCTATTGTACCTTTTCTGAGGCCGCCGAATGCAGTGTTCTCAGTGTGCCTTGTCGATTTGTTTTCCTCGGCCGTCAGAGTGACCAATGGCCAAGCTAGTCGGCAGATCCCCTCCCAGACTGTGTGATGCTGTCGATACAATAGGCCGAATGAGCACATGAAGATGAGCTCCGGAGAAGTCTGATCAATCGCTTAACGATTGGACCCTATCGACCAGAAACGGTTAATTCAGTTCCACAAGTCGACATTTCCTGGGGCTTCTGAGAAAAGTGTGTTATTTGCAAAAGTGGTGGAGAACTGAAGTCCTCCCAAGTAAACCTGCCCGGCCGTCGGCGAAGGGAGAGAGACCCCGGAGAGCTCGTGTGAGCGTGTTCTCACAGCTGGGCAGAGATGGCTTTTGTGATGTTGACATCCACATCTACACAGTTGTTGCTGTGTTCTCTCCGGACCTGCTCCCCTGACGTTTGCGAGGTGACGAGCCATGTGGTTACTCAGTGGCAGCAGTCTTCCCGTTTTGAATATTAACTGGGAAAGAAGTTAATGTTTTCTAGGTGTGGTTTTTTTTTAAATTTATGATATTGATGGAAATATAAAATTTCCGAAAGCTCCTCCCTAATGCTGATCACCCGTAGCACTTGCTGCCAGCCGTGCAGACCTGCCCCCAGCCGAGGCAAGGATGTTCCTCTTCTTTCTGCAGAGAAGCAATGAAACCCAAAGCACAGAAGTCATTCCGTTTGGGAGGTGGGGAAAAAACTAGACCTCAAACGTTTCTTAACCCCTAGATGGCGCTCCTCCTGTCTTTCGCCAAAAGTGCTGGGAGCGCTATCAAAGCTTCGAAATGGCGTCCAGTTCTAAGTCTGCTTTTATTAGTGATGAAGATATTGCTAAATATGTCAATGTAGTCAAGGTTTCCTTAAGTTTTTGAATGTGTAACTTCATTTACTTGTGATTCATAATTTTTCTCCTAAACTGCTGTAAAGTCAACAAAAATGCCTTGGCAATTTTAGCATAGTTCCTAGGATGTTGGTTGGCACTCAAAGGGTTAAAACATAACTTCTTTCTAACATGCTTCTATCAAAAGGAGGTCATCTAATGCGACTCACTGTCATCAATTGCAAAATGAGTTTGGTTAAATTCAAAAAGTTTTTCTCACTTTAATCATGAAGGCTGCCTTGTTCCTAGGCTGGTTTAGAGGAAGCCCGCAGGGGTCCTGCCATTGGAAACCCCTCTCATCCACCCTGAGCCTGGTCCCTGCAGCTGGGGCCACAGCTCTCCCTGGACGGGAGGGAGAGCAGTCTCTTCAGGAGGGAGGGCCCCACCTGCTCCTTCAGTCTCAAGGGGACCGGCCCTGTGCCAGATGCCGTGGCCCCGAGTGCACAGCGTGTGAGAGAACGTGACGTGCACCAGGCTAACTGGAAATTCTGTTTCTTTGTTATGGGGTGGGGCCACAACATTAGTAACAAAGAAACAGAATTTCCGGAGGATGGGGCCCAGAAATCAGGATTTTAAAAAGATTCCCAGGTGATTCTAATGTGCAGCCAAGGTTGAGAACCACTGCAATAGAAGGAAAGACTGCTTGAACAGCACCTGGTTGTGGCAGCAGAGCCAGGCTGGGCAAGGAAAGCTGAGGCAGAGCATATGCTGCCAAGAAGGATGTGGCTGTGGCCACCAAAACAAGGGGCGGCGGGAACTCGTGAGGGTGCATGGAACCACACAGGGTGGGGGGGTGGGAGTCTCAGTAATTGAGAAAAGAGAGCAACAAGTTTAAAGGGCCCTTTGGTTTCTAACTTAGGGATTATGATAGTTTCAATACTGGCACATCCACAGTTCCCTCAGGCTTTGCTAGAAGTTGTTTAGACCTAAGAGGCAGGGCCGCCCTGGAAACGCTGTGCTTAAGTGTTTGGACTTCAGTTATCATTGATATGTTGGTTAAGAAGCTACCGTCTAAGACGAGTCAAAACATCACCTCACGGAGCTGATGCCTCCTGGGCAGCCAGCCCTGTCCCAGTCTCTACTCCAAGAATTAGGTGTTGGACATTGGCCAGGGTTTGTAGGGGCCCAGAACCTTGTAGCTAGGACTCCCATCGATTGGACTGTTTTCATTCAAAGGTCAGTGGCCTCGAGTATCTCCAGAGATGAGCATTCCCCGACTGATTTCCACTGGGTGCCCTCCTGACACCCGGACACACCTTTGCGTGCTGCGGGGCTCAGAAAGACCATCATTAAACCCTGGATTCACACACAGCTTTCCTGCTGTTCCCATTGAGTTTCCTCCTTTCTTCATACTTGGGGTATTTTGCAGAGTTTTGTCACCTATTTATTTGGCACAATTTTATTCTGTACCAATGAAAGGCCAATCAAGGCCAGGCATATAGAAGATATACAGTGCAATGTGTGTTCATTCATTCATTCATTCATTATTCATTCATTTCATGAACAAATATAGGATGCCTGTTGCAGCAAATGCTGAGCTAGATGGCTATGGAGTGATTACACAACAGCTCTGACTATACCCCTGCCTCTAGGAGCACCCTTCCCACCCATCACCTTCCTGAGCTCATCTCCTACCCCCGCTCTTTGTTTATATCCATCCCACCTCCCTACATGGTCTGGGCACACCCCTGCCTCTGCTCACCGTTTCCACCTGCTGTTCCCTCTCTCCGAAGCCTTTTCCCTGCAATCTCCGCCGGGCTTGCGCTCTCGCTCCCCTCAGGTGCTTGCTCACTAAGTCACCGCCTTAGGTGACGTGGCCTTTCTTTGGCCTCCTCCTGTCCTTTCTGGACTTATGCTTTCTCCTAAGCGGTTCTCATTCTCTAACATTTTATATATTTACCTATTTGTGGCTCAAATATAAAGAGTGTTTGTCTGTTTTGGTTCCTGCTGTTTCCCCAGTACCCAGATCAGTTCTGAGCACAGAATGGGGAAGGAGTAAATATTAGTAAACTTAATAGTTGGAGGAACATATGATCTAAACAACCAAGTAGGTAATTAAGCATGAAATTGGGTCATGTTCTGGTCAAGTGAGTGGATGATAGGTAATAACTGATAGAGCTAAATCCATGCTGCTCATAGCACAGACTTTTGTCATTAGATTTGTCTTTTAATACCTCAGTAGGCCCTGGGACTCATTAGCTGCTTCCCCGAGAATTAACTTTAAGCCTCGGAAAACAGAAGGTGCCCATCTGCGTGTGGGCACCAGTTTTTTTTTTCTTCCCCTGTGCACCTATATAACATCCATTAACAGTAACAGAGATGACAGACATCCAGTAAGAGTGAAGCCCACATAATCGATGTGTCTCTAACCCTGAAGCAGTGAAGTTTCCTGTTCCAAGACACTGAGCATTCAAATAAAGTTAAGAGTTTAGAACACCAACAAATGTTCCTGGTTATTCCAAGAATGCATCAGATTTTCAGCCATCAGTAAATAAAGGAGAGCCATATTGTTCCCGTGAAAGAAAGCATGTATCCAAGCAGTTTTCTGTGAAAAGTTAGCAAATACAAACACGAAGAGAGCTGCTTTCCTGAAAGAGATTCAATTAAGCATCAGGGCAATTGTACGAGGACCGTGTTGCAACACCGAGGTGGCCTGTTTTTCTGGTCATTATTAATCCAGAAACCTTAATGATGAGCAACGTTTGTGTTATTGTCTCCCCAAATTTAATTTGTTTATGCAGCAGTTCAGTTAATCCTGCAATCTGTTTTTCTCAAATGAGGGCAGATAATGGAGACACCGTTCTTTACAAGTCTTCAGGCTTTTAAATTCTGATAAAATCAGGATTCTTCACTGGGTCTTGCCCCAGCCCTGAATTAAACCACTTTGAATGTAATTATGGAACCTGGCCCTACATCAGGAACATCCATTTAAAAAATTGATTGGCCAGGCTGTTCCACGGGGCATTTTATGAGCAAACGATTGCAGTGGGGCCAGGACTGTAATTTGCAAAGGCAAAAAAGCAGGTAAATACTTTATTAGTGGTAATGAGAGGGTTTCCAGCTAACTGAATCTTCTCTTCCCTCACTAGCTACTTCACGGAGCCCTGGTGCATGGCCCTCTTTCACGATCGTTTTATTGATCTCAGGAAAGAGTTACGCCAAATCTTAACCTCCAAGAAGGTAAGAGTGATTAATGGCTATGTGGGTTGTTCCTTGCAAATTATAAACCATTTGCATTGTTGATCATTTAGACTTTCCCCTACATTCCCACTTTATGGTTTTACTTGTAAAGCTAACCGTACTTCATGTAAAGAAACTACGGAGTATGTAAACATGATGGTGATATTCAGGGAACATGGATTATTTAAATCCTTTTATGAGGGGCACATTTCCTTTTCCTTTTCACAAATAATTGTATTTTCATCATCAGCTGACAGTGTTGGCTGAAAACTGGAGGTGAGTTATATCTACTGGGTGGTAAGACTGGTGCTGACTGCCCTCCCTTTGATGCCTCAGATTCCCACTGCCTCTCAAATGTAATCTGCAGCTCACTGCTGCCCCATAGGAAACATCCATTCCTTTATTACTTACCCATCAAACCTCCGTGCCAAATTCCTCTAGACCCCAGCTCTGAGCCTCTCTGTGAACGTTTTGCATAGGGCTAAGGGTTTTAGGTGTCAAGCTTAAAAGGGAAGCTTTTCCTTCATCTTTCTAAGTAAACTGTCAAACCCAGTGATCCGCTTTTCGTGGCGCCCACTGAGGACCATCAGCCTGTACCAATGAGCAGACGTTTGCTGTGGGTCAGTTTACTATAAACGAACAGCATGGGCAGCGGGCCCTTGCAGGAGGTCAGAAGTGGCCATGGGCATTTGGGGAAGACACACGAAAGGCTCCCTAACCATTCTTGTGGGTTTTTAGATTTCCAGAAAGTGAAACTTCTGAAAGAAAAGCCTCCACTGGGGACTGTTCTGTTTTCCACATTTGTATTTGTCAGATGGAAAAGGCCACAGGAAGAGGTGGTACGTGCAGTGGTCTCTGCCTCCAGCTCAGATCCCTGGGGGACAGGGCCTAGCTGTTCCACCTCGGAGAGCTGAGGAAGGGGTAAAGGAGGGGATGTGATGTGTGCAAGAACTTGGCGCAGAAGAAGGCTGTCAGTAAGTGCTGACCACCACAGGTAGCAGTGGTGGTGACGGTTATGGTAGAGACAGGCTGACAACGGAAATGCCAGTCACATGCACACATGCAGGAATTTCATTTAAGAGTCTGATATTAGGGAAATAGAGAGTATAGCCATCCCCAAAGAATAACAGTAATTCCTTTCCTCTAATATTGAATTGCTGTAACCTATTCCATCTCAGTTTCTGCCTTTTCCTCAGGGAAATTCAGAACTTCAGTCCCATAAACTGTGCTATCCCAGAGCTTAGCATATCAATTTTCCTCTTTCTCCACATGTGGAAAAAGAAATAAAAGACTATTATCTATGACTGTTACAAGTCACCTCAAATCTATATGTCATTTATTTTAAAAAGAAGCTCAGTATAAGACATCTCAAATCCTTTTGTGGACGTAGAGAGGAAATCCATTGGCACTGCAGTTAGCTGCGACTGAAGCCAAAGAATCATTGACCAGAGTGAAATGTGGAGTAAAAATTACCCTTCAAAATTCATTAAGAACTATATAACAATTATAAACATACATATACCTAACAACAGAACCCCAAGATATGTGAAGCAAAAGTTGACAGAATTGGAGGAAGAGATTGTCCTAAAATAATAGTTGGAAACTTCACTATCTCACTTTTAATAATGCATAGAATAATCAGAAGATCAATAAGGAAATAGAGGAGTTGAATAGCACTATAAAAGAACTAGTCTTAACACATATATATAGAACACTCTACCCAACAATAGCAAGATGCACATTCTTCTTAAGTACACACGGATCATTCTCCAGGATAGGCCATATGTTAGACTACAGAATGACTGTCAATAAATTTTAAATATTTAAATCATACAAAATATATTCTCTAACCACAATGAAATGAAACTAGGAATCAAAAACAGAAAGAAAACAAAAATACACAAATTTGTGGAAACTAAACAACATATTCTTAAGCAACTTCTTTTATTTCAAAGAAGGAATCTAATGGGATATTAGAAACACATAGAGACTAATGAAAATGAAAACACAACACACCAAAATTTATGGGATGCAGCAAAAAGAAGCTTTCAGAAGAAAATTCATAGCTATAAATACCTACGTTTAGAAAGGAAGGAAGGAAGGAAGGAAGGAAGGAAGGAAGGAAGGAAGGAAGGAAGGAAGGAAGGGAGGGAGGGAGGGAGGGAGGGAGGGAGGAAGATCTTGCCCTGGCCAGGTAGCTCAGTTGGTTAGAGCATCATCCCAACATGCCAAGGTTGCAGGTTCAAGCCCTGATCAGGGTACATATAAGAATTGACCAATGAATACATAGATAGGTGGAACAACAAAACAATGTTTCTCTTTCTCTAAAATCAATCAATCAATCAATAATTTTTCAAAAAGAAAGTTTCCAAGTCAATAACCTAATTTTATATCTTAAGGAACTAGAAAGAGAAAACCAAACAAAACCCAATCCCAGCAGAGGAAAGAAATAATAAAAATTTTAGTGGAGATAAGTGAAATAGAAAATTTTTTAAATGACAGAGAAAATTGATGAAAACAAAAGTTGGTTCTTTGAAAAAATCAACAAAATTGACAAATCTTGAACCAAACTGACTAAGAAAAAGGATATATTACTAAAAGAAATGCAAGACATTGCTACTGACTTTGCAGAAGTAAAAGGATTATAAGAGAATACTATGAACAACTGCATGCCAATCAATTAAATAACCTAGATGAAATAGACAAATTCCTAGAAACACATAAACTACAAAAACTGACTCAAGAAGAAATAGAAAATCTCAACAGATCTATAAAAAGTGAAAGTATTGAATCAGCAATCAGAAACCTCCCAGCAAAGAAAAGCCTAGGACCAGATGACTTCACATTTAAAGAATTAACACCAAAACCAGACAAAGATGTCAAAAGAAAAGAAAACCACAGAACAATATTCCCTATGTGTTAAAATTCAAAAATCTTCAACTGATAGTTAGCAAACTAAATCCAGCAGCATAAAACCATAGCCAAGTGAGGTTTACCCCCAAAAATGGAAGAGTGGTTCAACATATAAAAATTAGTCAATGTAATACACTACATTAATAGAATGAAGGGGGCAAATGCTACCACCTCAATAGATGCAGAAAAAGCATTTGGCTAAATCAAACATGCTTCCATGGTAAAAGCGGTTTGAAAAAAACAAAACAGTAGAAGGGAACTGTCCCAACCTAGTAAAGCATTCATACAATGATATTGAAAGAGTGAGTGCTTCACCTCTGTGATTTGGAACAAGACAAGGATGCCTGCTTTCATCACATTTAACATTGTACTGGAAGTTCTAACCAGAGCAATTAGGCAGGAAAAAGAAAAGAAAAAAGGCTTCCACATTGGAAAGGAAGAAGGAAAACTATCTCTCTTCTCCAATGACATGATCTTTTATATAGAAAACCCTATAAAATGCACAAAATAACATTAGAGCTAACAAATAAATTCTGCAAAGTTATAGGATACAAGATCATACAATAATCAGTGGTCTACATTAACAATGAATAATCCAAAAATGAAACTGAGAAAACAGTTCAATTTATGATAGCATCAAAATAATAAAATACTGCCCTAGCTGGTTTGGCTCAATGGATAGAACGCTGGCCTGCGGACTGAAGGATCCCAGGTTCGGTTCCGGTCAAGGGCACATGCCTGGATTGCGGGCTGGATCCCCTGTGTGGGGCATGCAGGAGGCAGCCAATCAATGATTCTCTCATCAGTGATGTTTCTGTCTCTCTCTCCCTCTCACTTCCTCTCTGAAATCAATAAAAAGATTTTAAAAAATTAAAAAGATAAAATACTTGGGAATAAATGTAACCAAGAAGGTGCAAGACTTGCACACTGAAAACAAAGCATTTATGAAAGAAACCAAAGAAATGGAAACACATCTGTGTTCATGGATTTGAAGACTTAATATTGTTAAGATGGCAATACTATCCAAAACAATCCACCACTTCAATGCAATCCTATCAAAATCCCAATGATATATTTTGTAGAAGGAAAAGCCAACCCTTACATGGAAATGCAAGGGACTCCAAGCAGCCAAAACAATTTTGGCTGTTAAAAAAAATATATCAAAGGACATCTTATATAATACAACCCTAATATGCAAATCGATCAAATGGTGGAACAACCGATGGGACAACTGGTCTCTATGACATGCACTGACCACCAGGGGGCAGACGCTCAACGCAGGAGCTGCTTCCTGGTGGTCAGTGCACTCCCCCTGTGAGAGCACCACTTAGCCAGAAGCCTGGCTCAAGGCTGGCTGGCTGGCTGGCTGGCGAGCACAGCAGCGGTGGAAAGAGCCTCTCCTGCCTCTGCAGCAGCGCTAAGGAACAGTGAGCCCAGCTCACAGCTGGTGAGTGCAGCGGCAGTGGTGGGAGCCTCTCCTGCCTCCGCTGCAGGCGGGCAGTAAGGAGTGAGGGGTCCCAGACTGTGAGAGCCCCGGACTATGGACTACGAGAGGGATGTCTGAGTGCTGGCTTAGGCCCAATCCCCCCTGGGATTGTTAATGTAGACCACTAATTATTGTATGCTCTTGTATCCTAAGCTGGCAGGTGGACATCCCCCAAGGGGTCCCGGACTGCAAGAGGGTGCAGGCCAGGCTGAGGGACCCCCCACCCCCCACTCCCAGTGCACAAATTTCATGCACCGGGCCTCTAGTACTCTATGAAATTTCAAAACTTACTACAAATCAACAGTATCCAAGACAGGGGTGGTACTTATATAAAGGTAGGTAGACAGATCAATGAAATAAAATTGAGAGTCCAGAAGTAAAGTTATTTACATGTAAAGATGTTAACATGATCAATCATTAGGAAAATTCAGAGCAGAACCACAATGAAATGTCATGTTACACCCACTAGGCTGGCTCTACAAAAAAGTAATAATATAACAAATATTAGCAAGAATATAGAAAAATTGGAACCCTCACACATTGCTGATGGGAATATAAAATTGTGCAGTTGCTGTGGAAAATGGTTTGATGGTTCCTCAAAAACTTACGCATGGAATTATTATATGACCTAGTCATTGCACTCCTAGGTATGTACATCCAAAGAATTTAGAAATCCAAATGAACACTCGTACATGAATGTTCATAGCAGCACTATTCAGAATAAACAGCCTAAATGCCATCAACGGATCAATGGATAAACAATGTGGTATATCCACAGAATGTAATATTATTCTGCCATAAAAAGAAATGAAGTCCTGAGATAGTCTACAAAGTGGATGAACATCAAAACACTATGTTAAATGAAAGACCCAGACACAAAGGATCATGTATTTCATGTGGCATTGGGAAGTGGGTTGGTCATAGGTGAGCACTCTGAGAGGGGAGAAGGTCACCTTGAGAGGGAAGGTGGTCACACTAAGAGATCACACTATACTAGTAAGAAGCAAGTAAAAAGCACAAAAAACCCTGTTTACAACCTAGAGAGCACTGTTTGTCTTAGGTAAATTTAAAAGTTCTATTTTGTGACTTTACACTATTTACCCAAATATCAGAGCAGTGTTATATAAGAGCCCCAGGTCTTCAATAATTATTGTGGGAATAAAAATAATTGTAAGTTGATTGATTTTGCCTGATATAATTCTCCTGAAAAATTAAGGGAGAAGAAACAAGGCTCATATATATTGCAGCATATAAGCTTGGGGGCTGCTGGTGGCAATCCAGTGATTCGGCATCTCTAATATTTAGTAGCGTCTCACTTAAAAAAACAAGTGATAATTTCCCTATGCCTCCCTATAATTGGAATATATTTTTATCTATAAGTTCTTACTATTAATAAATTAATGATGCAGTAGAACTCTGCAAGTTATCCACTATTTTGTTCAAAATAAAAAGAATTATTAGAAGTTCAAATAAATATAGCATCCAAGTCCATGTGACTCTTCCTTTAAGGTAATTTTCAGTTATTGTGGTGTTCAGAAAGCATGCAGCTCAAACCTTGGTGACGTGCTTTTTATAACAATCCTCCTATAAATAGATACATGGGCAGATGAAGCAAATATAGTGCAAAGTTGGCCATAGAATCCAGGTACAATTCTGTGAACTTGCTGCGTGTTTGAATATTTTTGGAATAAAATGTTGGGGAGAAATCTCTATGATATTAGGGAGATGCACAGCATATGATTCTCAACTTCACATAACTTTGTTCTCCCGGAGTTCTATCTCCAGAGATATCAATGAAATTTGGCTTTACTAAGAATGTATTCTAAGGTTTAAAAATCCTATTTCTTAAGGATCTAACCAGATGAAGTAAATCATCTAGGAGTTTTCATGTAAAAACATTTAATCAGCCCTAGCCTGTTTGGCTCAATGGATAGAATGCCAGCCTGCAGACTGAAGGGTCCGGGGTTCAATTCCAGTCAAGGACACATGCCTGGGTTGCAGGCTCGGGCTCCATCCCCAGTAGGGTCCATGCAGGAGGCAGCCAATCAATGATTCTCTCTCATCATTGATATTTCAATCTCTCTCTCCCTCTCCCTTCCTCTCTCTGAAATCAATAAAAATCTAATTTTAAAAAAAACATTTAATCACTCCCTTTAAAATAAGCATGATTACAGATCATTTTTATCTGCAAATCAAGAGCTTAAAATTACCATGCTTGGTGAACCTTGAGGATGTAATGCGAAGTGAAGTAAATTAATCACAAAAAGACAAATACTATATAATTCCACTGTTATGAGGTCCCTGGAGTAGTCAAAATCATTAAGTCAGAAAGGAGGATGGTGGTTCCCAGGAACTGGGAGGAGGGGGGATGGGGACTTAGTGTTTAATGGGGACAGAGTTTCAGTTTGGGAAGATAAAAAGATTCTGGAGATGGTTGCATAACAACATGAATGTCCTTAATGCCACTGAAATATACATTTAAAAATGGGTAAAGTGGTAAATTTTGTCATGTATATTTGGCCACAATCGAAAATATTTTTTAAAAGCTAGGAAACAATGACCATCCTTGGGGAACTGAGCGCTATGTTCTTCATGTTCATGCAACTGCTCTCGTCATGGGGCTTACATGCATGTAATTTCTGTATCTGGCCTCTTACTGTGTTTTCCAGGAGGAAGAACTTCCCTCCATAGAAGAGTTAGCCCGCCAGCTAGTAGATGAGGACATTGACCTGACTGAGAAGCCCAGGACATACCTCAAAAGAGTTTACGAGGAAAGCATCTACAAGACGCTGGTGGAGAGGAGCATCCTTGACTACCTGCACTATAACCACTACCACCTGCCCATGTACGCGTGGCCAGGCATCATTTAGTGTGGCCACGGTCTCCACTTTATTGTTCCCACACCTGTAGTTCCTAGAAGCGCTCTGTATAAGTAGGAAGCCTCTCTGAAGCCTGGCTTGACAGCCAAGCACCATTGTCTCCTGGTTTTGTTCTGTCTTCCCCCGCATGCACTTACGCATGTCATTTTCTGTCGTCCCAGTAGGTGGCGCACGGCTGTGCGCCTCTATCCTGGGCCAGGGAGCTGCTCTGCTAATACCAGACATGTCCATACAGAAGAATCTGTTTCAGCAATAAAATAAGATCAGACTGTGTAAAACGTGTTTTTACCTTGGGTGTGACTTTCATTTCCTGAAACGTTCTGCCGCCAATTTTGTTATTCACGTTTACCCAGGAATAATCCTAGGCAATAAAAAGGAAAATCGTGTGCCCACATGGAACATTCGTGAAACTGATGATGAGAAATTAACTCTGTAATTCAACATCAGAGGGACTGATTGGGTAGGAAAATGTAAAGCAACTTTTGGAATGAGGAGGCTGCAATCACAGACCCTGTATTTCTATTTCATGTTGCAGGTCATGGGCATGAATGCAGTGAAAAACTAGAATATAACACACGTACAGATTTTATTTTTCTTATTTTTTTATTTCATACGTGGGTGTTAGAATAGAAAATGGTAGTCAGAAATTACTCTAGTTGACTTCCTTAAGCCCTTAGCCTTGTTGCTTTGCATTGGGGGCCTGGTACATGTCACCTATAATGTGGGTAAGAGACCTTCTTACAAATAAAGCAAATTAAATGCCTACTAGAAAACATGTGGATTTAGAAACAACACATAAGACTGTTTTCATTTCTTTGGATCTCTTTTAGGTGTTACTGTGACACTATTTGTGACTGAATTTTGACCAGCAGGGGCTTAAAATTGGTTTCCATGGACATAATTCCAGTTTGTGTTCACTTTTTGCATTCATGTTAATGTTTAGCAAAAGTTGGCACAATTACAAGGATAATACAGCTATTAGATGGAAAGTCGTAGTTGGCATTACAGATTTCCACATCCGTTATCATCGAATCAATACTTCTCAAAAATAACGTTGTTCTAGCACACTAGACACTGATTTTTCTAAGGCAGGCAAAAGTAAGCAATAACCTCCACAAATTCCCTCACGTGTCTGTTTTACTCAGCCCCAGCCACATGGTAAATGTAACTTGAACAGAGAACAATTGCTACTGGTTTACTCTTCAAACTGCCATCCCAACAACCAAAGACCCTATTTCAAGGGCCTGTGAATGAGTCAGCTCAAGAAACCATCCTCCTCCCACTCCCTTCCCCTGAGAGGCCCATTCATCAGCAAATAGTGAGTGTCTATGACCCTTGGGTGGAGATTAACAGAACAACCTCAGAGGATCAACAGTTATGATTTCTGTGACCAAGTACTACCATTAAAAAGCTTCTAGTCACATTAAAGGAACCCCATATGGCAATGCCAGTTTTAATATTGAATCATTTAATGCTTTCCTTTGCTGCTTTTTAAAAAGCAGTCTTGGACCTCCATAGGTATCATGGCAAATTTGAAAATGCCTAGATTACCTTTCAGTCTGCAAAGTGTATCAGAGGAGGTTACTCTAACCACCATCTCATGGTCAGTAAGTGAGGTCATTTTGGGAATCTAGGCACAGATTTTAGTATACATGTGAAGAGGAGCATTTTATCACTGAGGAACAACCTTTCTAAGAATAAGAGAAGTACCCAAGAGTGGTTGATCCCAGATTGAAACTGGTGGTCTTAAGGGCTTTGGGAGAATGAAGATATTTACTCCTTACTAATGGTGAAGACTCACAAAAGAAAGGGCTTCAAAGAGACCGATATTGGGACTTCTCTGGGCATGCACAGGCATAGCTTCTGTGGGGACACTGCATTCATGAAGTTCCTGTGTGTTTCAGTACTTGCTGTTGAGCTGGGGACATCTTGGGTTCTAAGCCTGATTTTGGAATTCTATGGTTTTGAACAAAGAGTTCTGATGGGAAAATACCAAAGTTCATTTTCCCAAGTTTTCCCCAAATCGCATGCAGCAACCATGCCTCCCAGATGCCTCTAATGATCTCGTGGCTTATGTTGGTTTGCAATCGAGTGTAGCCACCTCCTTTCCCCAAATGGCTCCTCATATTTCACCCAAATATCACAGGAAGGCAAAAGAAAAATATAAGACGAGGTGACAGAGGAAAGAGAAACTGCATGGGGAATAAAATGTAAAGCCAGCCAATCAATATTTACGCTTAGAAGAGGGAGGGAGGGAGAGAATGAGAGAGGAGAGAGAGAGAGAGAGAGAAACAGGAACACAATCGCACCGGGTGAGCGAGGGGCTGGAGTCGCCTGTGTGCGGAGCTGTTGATTGTTTTCTGGTTGAGAGAAGAGGTGATGATAAGGCTGGGATAAAGTGAGCCCAGGAACGGCAGGCGCGGGCAGCTGTATGCTAATGCTCACAGAAACCAAGCCTCTCCGTCCCCCATTAAAGCTGGCGGCCAGGAGGCCACACATCACTGAACAAATAGGCTCTCTCTAGACAAATAAAATAACACACGCTGGCCTGCCTGCCTGCCTGCCGGGAGGAGGGAGAGTTGGGAGAGGGACAGGGTGGGGGGGGGGGAGAGAAGGGAAGAGTGGGAGTGAGGAGAGGGAGATGGGGAGAGAGGTGAGGGACGAAGGGGTGGAGGAGAGGCAGGAAGAGACTGGGGGAGCAAGCAGGACGGTCTGAGAGGGGGCGTGGGGGAGACACTGGGAGAGATGGGGGAGAGACAGGAGGAAGGAGAGAGTTGGGAAGAGAAGGAGAGAGTGATGGGCTAGGGGTTGGGCAGGGGGAGAAAGAGGGAGAGACCGGGACAGAGGGGAGCAGAGACCGGGACTGAGAGGCAGAGGGGAGGGAGGGAGAGGAGAGAAGGGAGGAGAGGGGAAGGGAAGAGGACAGAGATGGTAGAAAAAGAGGAAGATAGCTGGACAAGAGGAGAGAACGAGGAAGCGGGGTCAGAATACATAAACCCAAAACCAAGAGCAGGAACAAGAATAGGGGAGCCCCGGCCAAGGTGGAAAGTGCGCGCTCCTGGCCCCCAGGAGTCTCCGTGTCCACCCCGGCGGAAGGAGAGGGAGGAATGGAGCCGCAGGGGCCTTTCTGGTCAGTTTCTAGTGGGTTTCGTCGGCTCCTTTTCTGTAGTTGAATCGCGCGGAACATGGGGCCGTCACCTCACAGCGGAA
>NW_005871253.1:1125600-1129125 GCF_000147115.1 Myotis lucifugus
TTGAGGGGGGCCTTCGCTGTCTCTACGTGTCCTCAACGGATAAAAAGAAGGGCCTCCCCACCCCCCCCCCCCCCCCCCGTGGGAGGGGGCGCGGCCCCCCCACGATTCCCGGGGGCACTTAAACCCGGAGGGGGGGGGCCCCCCTGGGGGGCCTCCCTCCCCCCCCGGGCGGGACGGCGCGGGCCTTGCAAACTCTCCCTTGTTTCGCTTTTTTTCAGCTTCTCTCCTTTTGGGTGGGAATATTTGGAACGTGGATCCTGGCACTTTATGGTTATTGCGAACAAAGCGGCGGCCACCGGCGGGGCCCCGAAGGTCCGGGAGGCCGCGTGGCCGTACGGGGCGGCGGGCGGCCGGCTGCGCGTTTCTTTTGCGTGCCTTGGGGCGGACAAAACAGCTCCTCATTCTTGCAAACACAAAGCCTCTCCCGGGCTCGGGTCTCGCGCAGCCCTCCGGGCGCGGGCCCCTCCGGGACCTGACGGCGGGTACTAAGGCGGTAACGCGGGCTTCAGGCTGGGATCGCGGCTCGGGAGCCAGGAGGGCCTGGGGTGGGGCTCCTGTACACGCAGGAGAGCGCTCAGCCCAGAGGGAGGGTTGGGGTGTGTGGGGGAGGGGGTGGGGGTATCTGGCAACTCCCTCTCGCCCCTCCCTGGCGTCTCCAAACTCGGCCGGCGCCATGGGATGAGATTGCGGACCTTCTCGTCTCTGCCTCTCAGGAGTTCAGGGGTTGCTTGGGATGGTGGACCCCTCGAGAGGCCATTTCTACGCCGAAATTCCCCCCCTTTTGTGCTCATTTCCATGCTTCAGGCTTTCTAGAAACTCCCTGGAGCTAGAAGGTCACCGTGAACACCGCGCGCTCCCCGACGGCAGCCCAGTCGTCCAAGGAGGAAGCCACAAGGACAGGAAGCGATAGAGGCCGCCGCATCTTTCCTAAGCGCTCGCCAGGGCCCCACAGGAAAGGGAGAGTCACCTGGGACCTGGGAAGGACATTTTGGCGGCCCTTCCTGGGTTCCTCACGCCTGTGGGCTTCGGGGAAGCTCCCCTGAAGTGTGGGCTGGGGGGCAAATCGGCGCTCAGCGCTTCCCCAGCTCAGCTCCTCCCAGCGGGTATTCGGACGCAGGGCGCTAGGGCAGCGGCGGCGGGGCTGCGCCCTTCCTGGGGGAGACAAGTATCTCCGCGTGCCCATCCCGCAGGTGCACGGGCTCTGAGAAATAAAGTCACGGAGAAAACAGCGGAAACCCACGACTGGGTGCACGCGTGCCGGTTCTCAGAGGCTGCCGATGGGGTGATCGCAGTCTGATGCTCCCCCAGCTCGGGGTGGTGAGATTCGTTTTTAATACTTGTACCTTTCAAGGGCCCCTTTATTTTGACCGTACCCATCTGAAAGCATATTTCACTTTACTAGCAAGACTAGAAACCACAAATAAAAAAGGAACGGATCCATTGAATCTCAGTGTCTCAATAGTTTTCAAAAGATTCTCTTGGCTTAATTCAGAGCCCCGTTTGAATTCCTTGCATTTAGGCAGGGGTTTTGTTTTGCGTCCCCCACCCCACCCCCCTCTTTACAATGACGGGTGTTGTTATTTTAAAGGATTCTCCAGGTGACTACCTCTCCCTGTTATCTGTTGAATGAAAGGAGTGTTGCACAGGCAAGACCAAATACCCCCCAGTCAGTCAGGGATCGCCGACCCAGCCCCCTGCCCTATTATTCCACAATCCAGATGGGATTCGTGATTAGAAAATAAAATTGGCCAAAGCTGTCCCGGAATCCCTTTCCCACTTCTGCTCACTAGCCGTATTCATCAGCGCTCACGAGAGCAAGGAAATAACATCAGTTACTTTAGATGGAAACACATTTATACATTTTAGACCAACTTATTGTAGGATGTCTAACTTCTTTTCAGAACTAGCACTCATCTCATTAACAGTGTTTTTAAAAAAAAACAAAAACGAGAGCGAGAGCTTTCGAAATATATTCCGTTATATGTATCCTTCCCTTTTAAGTCTGTGAGTTAGGAAAATATCACAAAGAAAATCATCAAATATCTGTTCCCTCGATAAATCCTAACAACTATCCCGTTACAACTTACTACTCGTATTTTAAAATTCTATTAAATTTCCACACCAGGGTATTTTCTGAGGGAAAATCCGAAAATAATTAAATACCTTCAGTGGAATTAAGCATAACCAAAACAGCAAAATCTGTCTGGATGCACAGGGCTTTGCAGGAAAACGTCCGTTTCCCTCTCTTTCAATAAAGGGACATCTTCCTCACAAGGTATCACATTTAACTTATGTGGCTTTGCTACTTGTTCCCAACGCGGCGGGGGGTCAGGGCCACTACTAGTCTTGGGGTTCTGCCCCCCATCCCCGGAGATGCTGCCTTTGTGCTTCCTCTGCGCCAGGCTGCGAAGAGGATGGAAGCAAAGGGCCAAGCCTGGGTCCATACGATCTTGGCTGTTGTCTTGTCCTGGTGGCACGGGGAGGGGGGCGCAGCTTGTCCTCCCCGAGGCCGCAGCCTGCCTCTGAGGACAGATTGCCCCCCTCCCTCGCAGCCAGCAGCACGCGTCGCTTTGGCGTCCAGATTGGCCGCGACCGCCGCTCAATAGCTGGAGGTTAATTTCCTTCACAAAGGTGAAGGGGGCATGACTGGAGGGGGGGGGGGGGGCGGCTGCGTGGAGACAGGCGGCCCCTTTATTCGCAGAGCCTTGATTGGAGCCCTTGATTTAGCATCTGATGTCAACCGGCAGACAAAATGCCCGCTCCGAATGAAAATGCATGAGGCCGCGCGAGGAGGGCGGAAACCAACTTCACCGGGGCGCGCGCGGCTGACCTCGGGTTCGGACCTTGGCCAATACCACCCGAATCAACCCAGCCCTGGGCGACGTGGAGGCTCCAAGCGGGCTACACCCGGCCCCTCCGAGGATGCCAGTCCCCAAACTTCCCGGAACTAAAAAAAAAAAAAAAGTTCGGAAATTCAAGTTCTTTTTGGAACCCAGCCCAGTCCGCCCCCTCACCCCTTTCGCGCTGCGTCTGCTGGCAATTGAAGAAGTGCCGTATGTACCAAACTGCTTCTCAAACTCAAGAGAAACCTTCCCAAGGACCAGGGTCGCGCGCCCTGGCTGCGGACGCAAACACCACCCTCAGCTGCAGCCAGAAGGTCACATCATCCACCGAAACGTGGAACCCCATTTTCGCTTGGACCCAGGGTCTCCCGGCCCACCTGTCCGAAGCGCGAGTGGGGACTCCAGGCAGCCCGGGCTTTGCAGCTATTTTCAATTCTTGATTATTTCCTAAACACCCCGAGGAGTTCCTGTGCCTACCCCGCCGCCCCCCTCCCGCCCCAGCAGCCACACTCAGATCTCCCCCTCGCCTGCTGCGGCCCACCACCGCCCCTACCCAATCAGCCCGCCCAACTTCCCCTCCGCTCCGGCTCGCGATTGAATCCTCCTGACATATTTGGGGCCATTCTTCTCCTTTGTTGCTATTTTGCTCGCGACCCGCGGGTAATCCCCGCGCGGGAGGGGA
>NW_005871253.1:1129225-1130031 GCF_000147115.1 Myotis lucifugus
CGTGAGTGAGGCGGGGCGGGCGTGTGCCTGGGCCGTGGCGGGGCGGCGGCGCCGGGCGGGGCGGCGACCGGGCGCACGCGGGTGCTCCTCGCCCTCAGGTACATCTGCCGCACCTACCGGGCGACCCCGGCGTCCCGACTCCCTTTTGGCTGCCCCGCCGCCCTCCCACCCTACCCGGCGGTGGAGCTGCCGGCGTGCTGATTGGCTCCGGGGGAAGCGGGAGGCGAGAACAATAGCCCTCTCCCCCCGTTAAAAGGGAGCGGCTCCTGGGCCCGGGGTTTGGGACGCGCGTGCAGGGCACAGAGCCGGGCTGAGCCGCCACCGGCGCCACGCGAGTCCCGTAGCCGCCGCGCCCGGGGCATGGGCCGGGGGCACTGAGGCCGCCGCGGCCGAGCGCAGAGGTGGGACCCGGCCAGTGCCTTGCCCTCGCGCCGCGCCAACATGCCTCGCGGCTTCCTGGTGAAGCGCAGCAAGAAGTCCACTCCCGTGTCCTACCGCGTTCGCGGCTGCGAGGACGGCGACCGCGCGCTGCTGCTCTCGCCGGGATGCGGGGGCGCCCACTTCCGAGCCCCCCGCGCCGAGCCCGGGGCCCGGTCCGCTGCCGCGTCCGTCGTCGCCGCCGGCCGAGCGCGCCCAAGCGGCGCTCGCCGCCGCGCTCGTCTGCGCGCGAGACCCGCTACCGACCCCAGCCGGGCCCGCGGGCCGCTCAATTTCGGCAAAGCCGAGGCGGTACACTCTTGCAGGAGTACGGCCCATTGATCCCGTGACTCAAAGCTTAGAAATCCCAGCAGTCTGGGCGAAGCATC
>NW_005871253.1:1131211-1261330 GCF_000147115.1 Myotis lucifugus
ATATAAGGCTCGGATCTAACAGGTAACCATGATAAATGCAGTCGACCATGAACGGGCTGATGACCTAACAAGGCCCGTGCGCCCGGCCTGCTAGTGCTATCGCAAACCATTTTCCCCTCCAAACTGTGCTTCGCTGGAGAACCCACGAAGAGGAGCGCGGCCCTGCGCGCCCCAAACCCGCGGTCCGCGCGGGGGGCGCCACCCCCGGTGAAAGTGTTGTCTCCGCTTCTCTCGATGTGGCGTGACGGTAACCCCAATGCTGTCATTGTGACTCCCTTTGGAGCCCCCTTTTGCGTTGTGTCCCTTTCCCCCCTTGGCGCAACAGGAGCCAGTCGCTTCTGTACAAGGGAGAAAAGCTGTGCGCGTTTGTCTCGTGGTTGGAAGCCTCCCTCGGAGGGGAGAGCGGTTTTTCTTGCTAGTATTCGCTGTGTTCATGGTCTAGAAATGCGGTTTGCTCTCGCCTACCAACTTCTGCTCTCTATGTATGTAGCGTACGGGTTGTTTTGGGTGAATCTTGAGGAATAAATGCCTTTATATTTCACAGGCTGTAAATTGAACTTCCCACACGATTAGCTTTATTATGGCTTGTGAACTGCTGGAGTTTGGCTTTACCTTTTTGTATGTGAACAAATCAAATTGCTTAAGAAAAAGTTTTCTTTAGTATAGCCACAAATGCCTTGAATTGTTGTCTGGGATTGTTTTTTTGGGGGGGAGGGAAGGGGATTTTCAGAAGATGCTGTAGAAACTGCCTCAATATTTCACGTGAGATGTTTTGGTTTGATCACCTTTGTTGCTTGAGGTAGGACTGAGTTCCCTCTAAATGTATATGTTGATTTATGAGTAATTGTTATTTATTCTTTATTTATTTATATTAATTATGAAGATTGAGATATTATTTTGCTTGCAGATCTTTTTTTTTCTTGGTGTGTGTTTCCCCCCTTGCCACTCTCGACATTTCACTGTGCATTTTACAAGAGAGCCTTTTTCTAAAGGGATCTGCTAAAAGTTTTAACTTTTATACCTATCTGAGCGAATTACAACCTTCCATTTTGTTCTGCTTGGGGGGCCCCTGAGGCCCTTGTACAACCAACAGCTCTTACTTTTAAATGCAATCTCTTTTCTACATAACATTATTTTCTTAATTGTTAGCTATTTATAGACAGCTTCAATAGAACTGTTTCAACTGTATAACTATTTACTATTCAAATAAAATATTTTCAAAGTCAAAGTAAGGTGGACTTATTTCTGCATCCAGTGGTTTCAGCAAGGATTTAAAACGGAGCTTCAGATGATTTCTTAAACATCTCTACATTTTTTTTTTTTATTAAGGGACAAAAACCCGCCACCATCAAGAGGACGGTGGGTTTTTAGAGCGGAGCCTGCGCTGCTGGATTCTGCCCTGTGCCGGTTCAAGGGTCCAGTCCCCAACCCATAACTGGAGCTGAAGCGTTAGGGGTCCGTAGGAATGTACCGGAAGGTGAAGTTAGAATGGAAGCTGGGTGAATCTTTTTCAGAGAAATCTAGATAAGTACCCACACAAATCTAGTCTTTTAACCAAAGGGGATATAGAAACACCTGGTTAATTTATCAGATCCTTCATTTCCTGGCAGCTTGGGGCTCACTGTAACAGTATTTCTTCAAATAAATAACATGGTTAAATTTTGACCTCTGAGTACCAACTCGATTAGAAGGAAGTAGAATGATTTTATAGTCAGACTTCCCAAGTAAGGGAAACGAACCAATTCCCATTTGGAGCGGGTGGAAGGTAGGCCACTGGGCTTGGGGTGAGGGCTCAGAAATGATTTTCCAGTCAGGTGAGCAACCCATTTTGGGGGGGAAATAGAACACCATCTGTTTCGGGTATTAAATTTAATCACAGGTCATTAGAATGTTTTCTGTTTCGTGTCACTCAGCTCTTTAAAGAACAAGGCTGACACTCACCGGTTAATGTTTTGAGTTGTTTTGCTCTGCCTTTGAAACACTGATTAGAGCGCTGTGCTCAGCGTCACAAGGGTGCTGTCCCCTTCCCTCCGTGGTTTGTGTCTGAGGCTCTTCTCTTCCTGTGGCCACCAAGCCTTCTAAGGTTTGCCGAGCAGAGAGATTTCAGAAATCTGTGGGATCGTCCTCTGGAGTGATGGTGGGAAGGGCAGCACGTGAGGAACTTGGAAGGATAATATGACAAAGGGATCTTTTTCAGATTCTGAGCCTCCAGTTTAGCAAAAGGCTCAGCTCTCAGGAACATTGAATATTCCGCCCTTTGTGGGGAATAGACTCTGAATAACAACCCAGGGGAAGCCACTGCAGGTAAGTTGCCTCAGGGACAAACGGTGCATTGCCCTTTATCGCTGATGACTACATATTTTACCAGTTCAACAGAGGAAGACAAAAGCGCAGTGCCCCACAGTGTAAAAGCACAGGGACAGAGCAGTATTTATAACATCCTGAAAACTTTGAAGCAAAGGAAAACTCCAGGTTGTGGGTTGATAGTTGCTCCCTGTGAACAATAATAATGTGAAAGTTTTTAAAAAAGTTCACTCTGAATTACACCATACATGGAAAGATCCCTCGTGCTGAGAGTTAGTGTATGTTTTATGCCATGAACAATTTTCCTTGAAAACCTGAGGCGTGGAAGCCTGGCTGCTGGTGTATGGTTTCTTGTCACCTGTGTCCAGCTCACTGTGTTTCTTGTCCATAATCAGAAATTCTAAGTTCCACCTTCATGAGGGCAAATAAATTTGGTTCATAAATCTACCCCTCCAAATTTATTCTAAAATAGAAACCAAACTTTCATTGACATGAGATAGTAAGTGAAATTGTATAGTAAATGGAGTATATTGATGTTTGCTAAACAAAAGTGTAGAAGAAATTGAAGAAATTGATCAGTTATTTCAAAGTAATACAATATGAGTTAGAATATTCCACAAGAAGGAAATCAGATTCATATTCTCTCCCTTCTCTCTCTCTCTCTTTCTCTCTCTCTCTCTCTCTCTCTCTCTCTCTCTCTCTCTCTCTCTCCTCCCTGGATGGATAATAAGTTCACAAGGATTCCTATTATAGAACATCAAGTGGAAGTGCTCACCTTCTTTATAAATATGGAAAGGATGCTGAGGACATCCTGTGTGTCAGGGTGCTCCAAGCTTGGATGCCCATCATTGGAAACTACACACCCAGCCGAGTGAGGGATGCTGGGAGGGGCAAAGTGATCAGGAAAAGTAACCGGATAGAGGAGGAAGGAGCTAAAACAGGGAACAAATAAAGAAAAGGACTTCATTTTTGCCAGTGGTCTCCACACCTTTCTACTTCCATACCTGTGTGGTGGAATAAGCAAGGCTGTCCAGCACTCCCAGGTTCTGAAGGAAGCCAGCGGCTCAAACAGCTGCCAGCCATGCTGGTTTGCCCTTTCTTCCAGGTTGATAATGTCCTCTTGAGGCACATTTCCCTGGAGGCCTGGAGAACTTGGGGCTCTTATGGCTCTAACAGCAGAAACGTTGTAGTGAAACGTTTTAACCCAAGCCAACCAGCTACAGAGCTGCTTCTGTGCAGCACCGTCCACCGGGAGCTCCTCCTTCATATGATTGCGGGGCCCATCGCTAAGGTCATCCCCAGGCCATACAATAGGAGGTCAGAGGCTCAACAGCTGTCCTTAAAGAGGCCGTCTTGGAGCAGAGCAGAGTCCTGGAGTCTGCTGAACCCTGACCACTGGTAACACATGTGGATGTGTTGAGGAGAGCCAGGCACACAAGGTTAAACCGGGCAATGCTAGTCACCAGGCGGATGTCACCCAGAGTGTCTGTGCCCAGATGCTAAGAATAAGGGTGCACCGGTTCTCATTTGCCTCCATTAGCTCTGCGGCAGGATCACGTGGAGCAGCCTCCGCCTCCCACCAGCTCCCGGTCCATCCCCTTGGACTCGATTCCACACCCATCCACAAAGTCTTCAAACAAAACCAAGCAGAATAGTGTGTTAGCAATCCTTGAGAAGAGATAACATCCTACCTTAGCACAGTGGTTCTCAACCTTCTGGCCCTTTAAATACAGTTCCTCATGTTGTGACCCAACCATAAAATTATTTTCGTTGCTACTTCATAACTGTAATGTTGCTACTGTTATGAATCGTAATGTAAATATCTGATATGCAGGATGGTCTTAGGCGACCCCTGTGAAAGGATCGTTCGACCGCCAAAGGGGTCGCGACCCACAGGTTGAGAACCGCTGCCTTAGCATCTTCACCCACCACCTGTTTTGCAAAAGAGAAAGGGCCTAGGACGCGGCTTGGACAAGCCCCTTGGCTGTATTGAGTCCTTCAGTTTCCTACAGGGCTGTGTGTAAGCCAGAGAGAATGGGTTCGGGGACACAGAGAGGTATTTGGGGGTTCCAGACACTGTGCCATGAAAGGCAGCAAGGACCCCAAAGGGAGCAGGCATTCTCCGTACACAGAAGAAAACCACCTTCTTGGGAGTGCTGTTTGGTGGCATTTAGGAGTAGTTATAAGTCCACGGGCCTGTGGCGGACAGGCTTTGAGCAGAAGTTGCTATCTTTTTGCAGAAGGGACATTTGGTCTTGCAGAGAAATTTTCTGACGAATAGTCCCTTGTGTATGTAGTCAGTTATGTGTCCTATATACATGTACTGTATGTTAGCATGTTACAGGGTCAGGTTATGCTACAGCCTTTTGATGGCAAGGCCAGAGAAACCTGCAATGTTTAGTAGTTAAAGGTCCAACCTGTGGGATTTGAAGATGATCAAGGGGAAACTGACTTGGAGAGAGAGACCCACAGGATAGCAAAACATACCTGTGTCAGAGAACCCACTAAATAGCAACATACAAGGATCTTGAATCCATTTGATTGCCAAGATGGTACCAAAGCATGGAGCGCAGTATGGCGGTCTAAAGACATTGAGGATTCTACCCTAAATTAGGAAAACATCTCGTTACAGTTTTGGCAATAACCTGAGAGTAATAGCTGAAAATTCCACTCAGCTGAGAATGAAGCCAAATGCATCTTTAAGTTGCATCTTCAATATATACACTGAAGAAACTGATTTCTTTATTACCAACCTGTAGCATTAAACGATTCATACTCATAGGGAAAGTCTGGTATACTCATTACTTCTGGGTAATATGGTGACTGTCTCTAATAGTCACATTGGTGACACAGAGAAAAGTTCAGAAGTGAGACCTGGCCGTGGGGCCCATAAGAATGATCCCACCCAATGACCCTAGGAGAAAGAACTATTCCCAAACACCCAGAGTACGCGGACCATACCGGGGCTTCCTCCCATCCCCAATGGTCTACCAAGGCTCCCCCATGAGGCCAGGTATGTTGAGTCCATAGGAAGAATGGGTGAGAGAAGACAGCACCTACCAGCCCAATAATCTCCATGAAGAGGGAAACCCTTTCTTACCCAGGGGGTTGCTAAAGAAACAAACTGTTTCCAACCGATTCATCACCTTCTTGTCTTGTGCAAAAAACCAGCTACAGGTTTTGGCATCATCAAGAGGATTTGCATGAACACAAATGAGTCCTGTTTCTTTGGGCATTCCTTATGAGAAGCTGCAGGGGGAATTACTACTGGCCAGATAGGGTCTCGAAAGCGACAGAGCCCACTGAGAGGTGTCACCAGCAAGGAACCTGTGATGGACCTTCGTGGTGAAGGGACTTGATGCCCCGTGGCTGGGTGAGAGAAACAACTTGGCTTATGAATGTGACGATTCACAACTATTTTGGGGTCATTATTAAGGCCTGACATGCTTCTCAGAATCATAGAACACATATGAGCATATGATTTGAAGTCAGTAAACTTATTTTCACTAATCTGAACACATAACCTTTGATCTTTTAAGTCCCAACTGTCATCATTTGTCCACCACATACCTTTTTATTGTGGGCCTGTTCTGTCGCATCTGGAAAGTGGAATGTTGAGAACATGCATGCTTTGTCTGGCGGTATATATGGTGAGCAGATGGGTTGTGGGTTATTGTGTTTGTGTTTGTCTTGTTTGAAGATTTCGATTCCAGTGTGGTCTTCCTGATGGCATTTCCACAAAAGCATCCCATACTGAAATTTTTTCTTTAGCTCATTACATAAGCCCCATGACAAACTATTCTTAGAGCATTAATTACATCAAAATGAAACCTATAGAATGCTTACTGCCAGTGGAGAACATTCAAAGATGCGATTATTGAGAGCCAGCATTTCAAGTATGCCATTTTCATGTCGTGCAGCGTCACCAACATCTGTAAGAAGCTTGTCCACACCATTTGCATTCAGAGGTTACCAGAACTGCCGTCCCTTCATCAGAACCCAGGTACTCACTGTTCCTTTAGCCAGTAGACTAAGCATCGCACACACAGGGGGATGGGAGGGGGGACAGGGAGAGGAGACAAGAACGGCGGAAATATCACCCCGAATCCATTATTCTCCGCTTTCACTCATCAAAAAGGCCCTTTTATTTGAGTGCAACATCTGCTTCATCTCTGTTGTTCAGGTCCAGGGCCCTGATGCAATGCCCCTTCTCACACGCCACAGCCAGGTGACGGTCACACCTGGCGGTAACAGGATGGACAGAGTGAGCCGAGAGGCTATTGTTTGTTAAATCTGATAGGAAGCAGAGGAGGTGTCAGTGCGTGGAAGAGCTTCAGAGAAGGTTCTTTCTACAGGAGGGGGAAAAAAAAAAGGCTAAAATTTCCTCTGAGCACAAAGAACAGAAAAGGATGGGGAACTCAGGCTGAAACACATGTTTACAATATTGCCATTTAAAAGCTTATAACACCTGTAATACGTTCAACAATAAAGATATATTAAAACATTTTTAAATTAAAAATATAAATTTTAAAAAGCTTATAACACCAATTGATTATACTCCTGTTCTACTGCTGTCTGTCCTAGTGTATTATATAAAATGAGCCTTTACCATTCTAAAATACAGTCAAAATGAGGTTATTTTTAGGAGATGTGCAGAGACAGGAATAGTGTATGGGAAAATGATTGAATTGAGAACTGTCAGGGACAAAGGAGATGAACCAAATCCCAGTCTCTGGAATCCAAATCTGAACAGAATTATGTTATATCTCATCAAATATTTTACACCACAAAGGATCACATTCTTTTTATCTCTCATCTCTTCAATAGAAGACTTCTATTATGTCTTTTGGATAGTATTATTATCCTTGATATCTTCTGAAGGGTTTTAACATGAATATCTTGCTAAATCACTACACACCAATTATAGCTTAAAATCATTTCAGTGAAACATTTATATAATTAAGATTTCAGATTTGTATCAGAAAACCTTTTGCTATATTAATCACAGAGAAAAATCATGATTATCCACCTTTGTATTTTTAAAATTTGATAATTCAGATGAAAGAGAACAGAAAAAGTAAACACGTATTATAGTTACCTTGATTTCTTTGTTGCAGCAACTATGATCTTACATAGTTCTAAGGTTATGTTAGGATTCCAGAATTATTGCCACCATTTAGTATTTCATCATCTCTATCATCATAACAAAAAAGGCTAAACCAGGGGTAGGTGAACTAAGCCCAAAGTCAAATCCAGTCATCAGCCTGTTTTGTAAATAAAGTTTTATTAGAAAATAGCCATGCACATTCACTTACTGTCTGTGTCTGTTTTCATACCCCAGTGGCCAAGTTTGGTTATCACTCTAGAGCAGGGGTGGGCAAACTTTTTGACTCGAGGGCCACAATGGGTTCTTAAACTGGACCGGAGGGCCGGAACAAAAGCATGGATGGAGTGTTTGTGTGAACTAATATAAATTCAAAGTAAACATCATTACATAAAAGGGTACGGTCTTTTTTTTTTTTTAGTTTTATTCATTTCAAACGGGCCGGATCTGGCCCGCGGGCCGTAGTTTGCCCACGGCTGCTCTAGAGACTACATGGCCTCCAAGACCTAATATACTGATTCTTTCACCCTTTATAAAATGTTTACTGACCCGGGTGCTAGAAAATAAAATTGTGCAGGAATGTTTTATAGATTGCCTACATTCCTGCCCTTGGTTGGATAGAAACTTGGTCTTTATGAAAAGTGCTCTGTTCAATTGTAGCTGAGTACCACTGTTTTTATAGGTGTCACCACATCAGGCCCCAATTTAAAAACCCTAATTCTTTAAATGAGAAAGTTAACTAAATAGGAAGCTACCTCCAAAATAGGCTTATACATACTGTTCATGTTTGCCATGCCAAGCGCAGCAGCTGTCGGGCGGAACATAC
This sequence comes from Myotis lucifugus, assembly GCF_000147115.1. Lineage (NCBI taxonomy): Eukaryota > Metazoa > Chordata > Mammalia > Chiroptera > Vespertilionidae > Myotis > Myotis lucifugus. Next base: position 1,139,446 of record NW_005871253.1, read on the forward strand.
AAGTTCTAACGTGCTGAGTCATCCATACAAACCTAACAGAAGGGGAAGGTTGACTCGGGGCTTGAAGGTTGTTTCCTCACTCAATGATGGCTGCCATTATCGAGTGAAATGGCCACTCTTAAGCAGAATCATAACACATTGCCATTTTTATAGGTAAAAAGTGTAACATCAACAGGTGTGTATGGTTCAACATAACATTTCAAGGATTTTTGGTGTCTATTAGTTTAAAAATTGAGTTAAAGAAGAAGATAACTTTAATTTAGCATTGATCGGCTCTAAAATAATATTCAAAAGCAGCAAGCACCTTCCTGACAATTTCTGGCCTCATTTAATTGTGCAAATATTTGAGCACTTGGGGCATTTAGATCAATGTCCAACAGTGAGAAGTCATCTCTGACTGGAAGTTTCCAACTTCAATTTGAAACTTTTTCTAAAGCAGTTTCTGATCTGGTCTCACAAGTATATTAACTATGGCAATAGCAGTGGAGAATGTTGTACTTTCTTAGCATGTGTTTTTCTGCTCTTGTCACAAGTGTTTTCAGCCTACAAGTGTGGGTGAGTGGCCTGCAGCGGTGGCATCACCTGGGAGCTGGTAGAAATCAGAACTGCAGGTCCCACTGCAGACCCACCGAATTAGAATCCGGATTTCCTCAAGACCCTCGGGTATCTGTGTGCACATTGACGTTTAACGTGTGCTGATTCAGAGTTTGAGGTCTTGGTCACATGGAGAGTGCTCCCAGTTGTTGCCACTAATAGTGAGTTTGGCCTGGAAAGAGTTGATGGCTTGAAGACTTATCCAGTGACCACTAATTCCAACTAAGGATGAGGTTGTACAATACTAACAGCTAAAATTCACTGAGTCCTATGACTTACCTGGTTTAAGGCCTTAACATGAACTGCTCATCGATTTCTCCCAATGACTCATGAGGTTGTATTGATTGATGGCCTCCATACAATGAATGGTGAAATGGAATGCCGTAAGACGTGACATCACCAGTGAGCGGAGGAATTTAGTTGAGAGCAAGAAGGACACTGGTTCATAGAGATAACCCCCAGAGCTTATTCAAGACTGGGAGGCACAGCAGTGAAACACAAGAGCCTCCATTCCATCTTCTTGTCAAGGGGCCACTGCCACACGGACCATGACATGACAGCAGGAGAACATATACAGTCCTAATCCCAAGTCATGGAAGCAACTGATTTGTGTTTTGGCAATTTGACTCCAAAATAATACCTGAAATTTCTACCAGGGTGTAAGAGAAAGGAGCCAAGTAGGCCACCATTTCAAGCTATCTCCTATCTTGTACATTGGAGAAACTTATTTCTACACTACCCAACCTACAAACACAAATACCCACGAGAAATAGGTAAATTCAGCACTCCGCAATTACAACGAAGGCTCTTATACCGGCATGTTCGTAGTACCAAATTCACAGATTCTGAAGCACTTTCACTTTATTGAATATGCTGAAGAGGCAAACCATAGAGGGAGAAATGTATGAATTCACTGGGAAGGCAGTGCCACCGTGAACGTATCACTTAAAGCTAGCACACCCATTCCACCTTCCATCACTTCTCTATCTTCCACGTTGGTCCTAAAAGCACTTGGTTGTGAAAAATTATTCTTTACCTGTAAGCAAGTTAAAGGGCCATCCCAGAACCATGGCAACTGGGCAAGCATGAGAGAAGGGAAGATCCCTGAGCACAGGTCATTAAGCTCTTCCTGCTCAGTCTCCACTAAGGACAGGCCGAGGGATGCCATTGCTGAGGAAAAGATGGGTCCATCTCAAATGTTTCAATAAAACATTGAATTTTATGCCTCAAAGAGAGTGCCAATGCTGGCTTCTAACAGATTTTTCGAATACTTGCAGGCCATTCCCTTTATCTTCCACTGTGATAGGATTTCACAAGCGTGAAGGGACCTGTGTCTTCTCCAGCATACAGTGGCTAGGTGCCAGGGGTTGGGAGCACAAATACCTGCTTGCATCATTTTAACTCCATTTGAGAGCTGTGTGGCCTTGGGTGAGTTACTTACCCTCTCTTTACCTTTGCTTTCTCGTTGATAAAATGAAAGAGTGCTTATCTGTAGTAGACATTCATTATGCTTTCTGCTTACCCTGCACCTTTTGGACACTCCTCCTGCTCTGGGGTAACTTTTCACCTAAAGGAGATCTGCCTCCCAAAGGTGGAGTCCAGAAACTGGCTTCCGCAGCCTCCCTTACATCTAGGCTCTGCTGTACGGAAATGGAAACGATCAATGTCCTGGACAAGTCACCCTCACAGCTCAGGTGAGAGGTGCCCAACCTCCCATCAGATGCTCCCATGGGATATGGATATAGAAAGGAGACCGGCAGGAGGTGGTGCCAGGTACAGTCAGCACTGGTGAGGGGAGTGATGGGCTTGGAGAGGCATTTGTCTTCAGAGGTGGCCGTGGTAAAGGCCTCGCACAGTGATGGGAGCTGCACTCGGACTCACCTGCCAGGGCAATTTGGGTGTTGTTCCCGGCTCTTTCAACCCCAAAGCCTGAGGGGCCCTCCTGGACAGTCTGCAAGGAAGCCGAGAGCCTTTAATAAATTATTTAACTACTTCCTCTGGCTAAAAGGCTGTCTGCAACTAAATACTTACCTCTGTTGTTGAGATTGTTATTCAGCTCAAATGCTTATGAGCACTCACTCATTAATGTTGTTATTTTGAGTTCTTTGATGTCATCAGATCCATCCATTTGTTGTGAGAAAATACTGATTTTAAATGTTATATAACGTTAATGCCACCTGGTGCAGATTTTAAAATATCTCTGTAAACTCTTTGACACACCTTCCATCAAGAGGTGGAATCTGTGTCCCTCCCTTGAAATGAGCAAGCCTTTGTGACTGTTCCTTGAATAAAATGCAGTGAAAGTGACACTGTGTGGCTTTCTGAGTAGTTTAGAAAAGGTCATGCAGCTTCTGCCTGGGTCTCTCGGGATCCATGCTGTGGGGAAGCCCAAGCTACACTCAGAGGCCACATGTAGGTGTTCTGCTGACAGCCCACGATGAGATCTTAGTCAACAGCCAGAATCCACCACCCAGGAGAACAGTGAGTCCCTGAGATTATCAGCCCTCCCCCAACCATGTCAAAACACCATTGTGAGAGAGCTCAGCTGGTCCCCTCCCCCCAGAACCATGTGAGACAGTACTAAAATGATTGTTGGTTTTTAAGTCTCCAAGTTTTGGGGTGATCTGTTATATAGCAAGAGACAACTAGGATATACTTTAATTCTTAGAATGTTGTCTGGCTTGCAGAATGTTTGAATGTGAATTTTTCTCTTTGGTTTTCATATCAACTCTGTATGGAAAGTATTATAATTCACTACTCTGGTTGTAAGGAAAGTGTCTGTGAACATTGAATGCCTTGCCCCACAACACAAGACTCTATGAGACACAGAGAGACCAGGACCCTGCTCCCTGGCTCCCCGGTTCCCTGCAGAGCATGCTTCCTATGAAGTGAAGTGTTCAGGGTCCAGAGGTACTTTAATCATCTCGCCCATCATGGCACTTACAGCACTATTACAATGTATTGTTGTATGTGAGTGCCTTCTGGTCATTGTCTTCACCTCATCTTCAAAACAACCATTAGATTAATGTTCCAGTTCCTATGACTGTGTAACAACAAGTCATCCCAAAATTAGTGGCTCAGAACAACAATAGTCATTTATTATATTTCATTCTTTCTGTGTGTCAGGAATTCAGAAACAGCTTGGCTGGGTGGTTCTGGCTTGGGGTCCTTCATGGTGTTATAATTAAATGTTAGGACAGTGGTTCTCAACCTTCCTAATGCCACAACCCTTTAATACAGTTCCTCATGTTGTGGTGACCCCCAACCATAAAATTATGTTCATTGCTACTTCATAACTGTAATTTTGCTACTGTTATGAATTGTAATGTAAATATCTGATATACAGGATGTATTTTCATTGTTACAAATTGAACATAATTAAAGCATAGTGATTAATCACAAAAACAATATGTAATTATATATGTGTTTTCCGATGGTCTTAGGCAACCCCTGTGAAAGGGTCGTTCGACCCCCAAAGGGTCGCGACCCACAGGTTGAGAACCGCTGTGTTAGGAGGAACTGTAGTCAAAGACTCAAAAGAAACCATCAACAAAATGAAAAGAGAACCCACTGGATGGGAGAACATGTTTGCCAATGATACATCTGATAAGGGGTTCATTTCCAAAATATATAAAGAACTTATACAACTCAACAAAAGGAAGACAAACAATCCAATTTAAAAAATGGGAAAAAGACCTGAATAGACACTTCTCCAACGAGGACATACAGATAGTCAATGGACACATGAAAAAAAGCTCAATGTCTCTAGTCATCAGAGAGATACAAATTAAAACCACAATGAGCTATCACCTCACACCTGTCATAGTGGCTACCATTAATAAATCAACAAACAATATGTGCTGGCGAGGAGGTGGAGAAATGAGAACCCTAGTGCACTGCTAATGGAATGCAGACTGGTGCAGCCACTGTGGAGAACAGTATGGAGTTTCCTCAAAAAACTAAAAATAGAACTGTGATCCCACTTCCTGGAGTATATCCTAAGAATCCCGAAACCCCGCTATGTTCATAGCAGCACAATTACAATAGCCAAGATCTGGAAGCAGCCCAAGTGCCCATCAGTAGATGAGTGAATACAAAAGCTGCAATATATTTACATAATGAAATACTACGTGGCTAGAAAAAAGGGTTTATTATCCTTTGCGACAGCATGGATCAGGGGTCCTCAAACTTTTTAAACCGGGGGCCAGTTCACTGTCCCTCAGACCGTTGGAGGGCCGGACTATAGTTTTAAAAAAAAACTATGAACAAATTCCTATGCACACTGCACATATCTTATTTTGAAGTAAAAAAACAAAATGGGAACAAATACAATATTTGTATTTGCATGTGGCCCGCGGGCCGTAGTTTGAGGACCCCTGGCATGGATGGACCTGAGAGTATCATGCTAAGCAAAATAAGCCAGTCAGAGTGAGACAAATATCACATGATCTCACATGTGGAATGTAATGAACAAAATAAACTGACAAACAAAATAGGTCCAGAAGCATGGATGCATGGAACAGATTGACAGACCTCAGGGGGGAGTAAAGTGGGGGTGGGGGTGATGGGAAGGGATTAACCAAAGAGCTTTTATGCATATGCGCATGCCCATGGGCACAGACAACAGTGTGGGGAAGGCCTGGGGTGGGGCAGGGGTTGGTTGGAGGGGGCAAAGGGAGATAAAACGGGGGACATCTGTAATACTGTCAACAAAAAGAAAATAAATAAAAACCAAAAGAAGGAAGTTAAGGAATGATGTGTATTGTATAATGCTATCTCTATAAAAAGGAAAACCCTGTATCTTTGTGTGTGTTTGTACTAATCTGGAAAGAAGGGTAGAAGAATATCTTTTTGAATAACCAGCTTATCATTCTGGGGTGGTGGTGATTTGGAATGGGAGCAGATCATTAGTTTTAGAAAAAAATTATAGAATACCTGGTTTAAAGCACACATCTATCCTTTGGCTATTTCATTAGAAATCTTAATGGTAATTAGTAAACAAACCTTTTTTATTACGATAAGGTACTGTTTTGAGTTTTCTGACTGGCATTGTCCCTTCTTCAGGTTAAAACATTTTCAGGGGTTCGCTTTCCCTGGTGCCTGAAAGGAAGATGACACGACTTCCCTGTAGGAAGGCTATTGGGATAACTGTTTCTGGGGGCCGTAATCAGCCATCCACCTGGAGGACAAATTGGGGGACACTTTTTTAAAGGGAGATGATGCCATTAATGTGCAGCCTCACTGGCTCACACCGATCGCGAGAGATTTGCTGCGAATGCACTGCAGGTTGGGGGAGGGAGATCTGTTATTGAGGCCCTTCGCTTGCACTTAGCCCCGTGGCCATTTCTTAGGGAATATTGATCAAAAGTACTCACCTGGACCGTCCGAGGAGCATAATGCAGGCCCCGGGTATTCATGGAGAAAAGCTTTTCTTTGCCAGGCTATTTTCTGAAGTCGGAGAGATCCTTTCAGGAGCTATAATAGCAAGCCCCTTCCCACTTCACACTCTGGGAGAGGCACTCTCCGCTGTTCAGACCCCCAGCACCTCCGGGCGAGGCGGAAGCTGAGGAGTGCGACCTCTTCATAGAAAACATTCTCTGTGGAACTCAACAAGCATTTCGCTAGAGGGAGAGGTGGGGCATACAAGTGGAAGATTAAAAATCACACCTGGATACATAGGGAAGGTGCTCTTGCCCCAGAAAGAATTTATTCATTTAGTCTTTATTTTCTAAAACACTGTTTTAAATAGAATTTTCAATCACATAAACAATGCCCTCTGATAGCTGTGGCAGGAATACCAGGGTGTGAATGTCAGTATTTTTCATGCCTGGCATAAGGTACCGAAGGCAGGTGCTAACAGGAACTTCCTAATTTCCCCTTTGTTCTGTAAGAGGCAGAATCTTTCGGACAAATATTTAACAGGACAGTGTGTTATGCATTTTCATCTCCTTCATCTAATTTAATTTAACTTAGGATAGCAGAGACTTGGGTCTTAAAATTATTTTTAATTTAAAATTTTAACAATAAACAAGAAGCAATCTCCAATGCCAGCAAATTCTTTTCTATTACCCAGAAAGAATGATTTCAGAGTTCCTGCTGGTTTGTTGCTGTTTAATTTTTTTTGGAGGGCACATTGGAGAGTGTGTGGGGCAGAGAGAATATTACTATTACTGAAAATGCTCCTGAACCCCTGAGTTGTCAGCTGTTTCGTTGTTTTTCTGGAGGCCAAGATGTAGTTTCAGCTGCAGTAGGCAGAACGCTTAAAATCTGTGACCTCGGTTTGGGGAGCAAGTCTTCCCACTCCACTCAGTCAGGCTTGGGACATGTAAGGACATTTGCTTTATCTTTGCCTTTTTTCTAACTCCTCAAACATACCACTGTTTTCTCAGAGGACAACGAACAGAAAAATTTGGTCAAAATGCAGCCAGTGCTACACAACTTTGAGGGCCTGGGTGTGCAGAGGGCAGAGGGCAGAGGGCAGAGGGCCACCTTCTGGAGCATGGCAGGCCTGCTTCTGCGCCGGCTCTTCACCTCAAAGTCTGTTTTTCAGATCTGAAGACATGAGCGACATGTATTCCCCAAGATGTATGATGCAGTGGTTTCCAGAGTCATAGAGAAAAGCCAACTCCTGTGTCCTCTCCTTTGCCCACAGAGAGAACAGGTGGGAGTCAGCTGGTAAAACAAGTTCCCCGACGCTGGAGCCTTGTCCATGAGGGGAGGCGCGGGGGGCTCAGACCTGGCCTTAGGGAAACCTTCCCAGTGGCCAAAAGGGACATGGAAACAAGCTGTCCGCGCTCTGGTCAGGAGCAGTGACTGCTGCTAAACGGGGGTGTTGTCCAGAAAAGGGGTCCAGGGGACTCAGCTCCCGCCTGGAGCCCCACTCTCTAGCTGCGAGAACCCAGTGAGCCAACAGCCTCAGTTCCGGTGTCCACGTGGCTGAGTGTGTAGGGATCGGTGCCTCGGGTGGACCTGCTACGCAGGGATGAGGTTCACTGTGAGTTCCATTCCCGTGACCTCTGCTTTTTTATTTGAAAAATAAAATGCAATTAAAAGCATTTCCATTTATGGAAGGGAAAGCAAATGATAATAGTTGTTCTTGACATAAACCGTTTAATAAATCAAAGTGGCCTCAACGTAGTGTATACACACATGCAGGAGCGTAACACGAGCGCAAATGTGTACAGAAGAGAACAAACACAGAGGTCTAGCTTTTACTGCTGAGAGACCCTTGCTAGTACAGCGAACGTAAATATGCCAGCATTTTCTTCTGGAATACTCAGGGAATTCTATGATGGCCAGGGGCTAACTTGAGGTTATTATATATTTTTTTTAAATTCTGGCACTTTGCAAATGCCAAGAAAGGCCGAGAACATTATTTGTAGCAAGGGTCCTCTGGGAACCACTGGAAGTTCAATTCTTTTTGGAATTCTGCTGAAGTCGTGCATGATTTGGCCTAAGATTTGATGAGTGTTTTTTGAAGATGAATGGGATCACTTTAGGAAAGAAAGTGATGACTACAATCTCTGTCCCCATCTTTTGGATAAATAAGACAGTAATCTGCTTGATGACTCTCATAACAATATCCTTTGAAATTCAAATGACTCCAGATCTGAAAAAAATCCATACATTTTCCTGGAGGGAATTGGGACCATCTATAAAGTAGAACGGTGAGAAGGGGTGGACACTACACTGGGCAGTGGTTGAGGGGCCAGCTGCTCCTCAGGGCGTCTTCACTGAGGTTCCCGGGACTCCAGGTGCACGTGTGGGCCAGGAGGTAAGGGATACCAGAAGCAGCACAATGGGGCTGGTCTGAATGCCTCCACCAAAATCCATCTGCAGGTCAGAATCCTGGGGTGCGGGGGAAGGCTTTAAAAAATACCGATGCTGGGGTTCTACCCAGACCTGGTGGGCCTGAGTCGAGGTGGGGCACGGCTGCTGGCAGGGCTGGGAACCACTGCTTCTCGGCAATGACGCTCTAACACTGTCCATCTTCATTCTATGAGGAACCAAGTATTAAAAGCATGGCATACCTTCAAGCAAGCTCTTGATTCAAGGCTCCCAGGAAGGCATCAGGACCCTTTTTGAGGTCACTGAAATGTCTTATAGTCAACAAGTGGACAAATGGGTGATGTTTAGAGGGCTCTACTGTCTGATGTCCTGAAAGGTCCCTGATGCCCATTGCACAGGAGCAGCCCAGGGCGCTGGCAGAGGCCGACCGGTCAGGCCGTTACAATGTGACGGTTGTAGCTTTAAGGCAGGGCCATCAACATGCGATCAATGATGCTTAGGCTCAAATACTCATGTGAGTGGTCCTAACATACCGTGTTCTGAACTCAGAGGTCAATTTTTCATGATCACATTTGTAAACTTCATTGGATTGGTACTGGCTACCATTTTGAATAAGCCAGCTTTGGTTTTTTGTTTAAATACATTTTGTTGATTTCAGAGTGGAAGGGAGAGGGAGAGAATTAGAAACATCAATGATGAAAGAGAATCACTGATTGGCTGCCTCCTGCACGCCTCATACTAGGGCAGTGATGGCGAACCTTTTGAGCTCGGCGTGTCAGCATTTTGAAAAACCCAAACTTAACTCTGGTGCCGTGTCACATATAGAAATTTTTTGATATTTGCAACCATAGTAAAACAAAGACTTATATTTTTGATATTTAATTTATATATTTAAATGCCATTTAACAAAGAAAAATCAACCAAAAAAATGAGTTTAGAGGGCTCTACTGTCTGATGTCATAGGTTCGCCATCACTGCACTAGGGATTGAGACTACAACTGGGGCATATGCCCTGACCGGGAATCGAACCATGACCTCCTGGTTCATAGGTGGACACTCAACCACTGAGCCACACTGCCTGGGTTAGGCTTGTGGTTTTTTTAAAAAAACTTCTGAACAACTTCATCTGGTAAAAACGCAAACCATCTTTTGTTAGATACCAGGATAAACTTTATTTTCTTACAAACTATAATGAAAACAAAACAAAACATATGGCACATAAGTGCTGTGTTTCTACTTCATTAAATCATCACAGTAAATCATAATTAAGGAGAAAAGTAGGGTCAACTCGAGTCCAGTGGCGGCATCCGTGGAGCTGTGTGCTTCTCCGGGCGGGGCACGTCTTCGCTGCGGTGTCCGGCACAACACACTAGCCTGTGAAGGTGAGTTACACATAAAGGTCTCCACCGTCCCACAGGCATAAGCCCAGATGTGAAGCATCAGGAAAATTAAATAAGAGATAGCAAAATAAAAATCAAACAACACACTATACCTTAAATTACCATATTTATCAAATTTTTTCCTTATTTACATGTACTCAATATTGTAGGCCTGAAAATATAAGAAAACATTCACTTAGGGTGTATGTCATACATAGAGATTGAGTGCAACTAAGACGGTGGTTGTTTATGCTGAATTTCCCTTCAGATAAGCACATTCTGCTTCAGTAGACGTAAAGGTAGCACGGTTACATGTAAGACATCACAGTCGTTTTAAAGGACGCCTCAAACTCCAGGGGATACAAGTATCACAGTCAGTGAAGCACAGGGGGTGGCAGCTGAGGAAGGCGGGGAAGATGTGATTTGTATGACTGTGGATCCACCTGATCTTGTTTGTCAGGTGGAGGATCTGATCAGTGAGCCCCTGGCAAAGTGAAGGGTGAACCCGCCCCCCCCCCGCCCCTCCCCCGAGGATCTTAGGAACTGCAGTCTTCATTCCACCAAGACACTGTGACCGTCCCTGACTCAAGCTAAATTTCCTCACTTCTGTGTGCTTAAGGTTTTACTATTTTTAAAGACGTAATCATTTTGTGGCATTACTTTTTTTTTTTTTTAATGTACAAAAACCTACTCAGTGAGACTACAGGACATCAGCGTGCAGAGCACTGAGGGAACCGGCCTGGTCTTGCCTGGAAGCCATCGAGTCTTATCCATTTGGGGCCATTAGGGCCACTGTTGTGTACGGATGGCTGGCTGCCCTACTAATCTGACTCAGGTGGGTCCCCACCGGATGAGTGACCCTCCCAATTTTGCTGAAAGGCATCTATTACAAAGCATAATATTTGCTTTTCTAAGTGAAAAAGAAAAAAAAGACTTGATCATTTCAATTTTCCACCCCAAATAACAAAATGATTCACGTCCACATGACTGCAAGCAAACCTGGCTGCAGATCCCCGCTCCCCCACTCAGCATCTTCAGACCACAGCTCAGGAAAAGCTCCAGCTGCGAAACCGCTGGTTGTGAGCTGAAGTCCCAGGGCCACTGAAATCATTAGGGATGGCAAGCAGGTCTAGCCATTGGCAACTTACAACGGAGTTTCCCGCTGCAGGGCCAGGAGGACTGGGTCCTGGAGGTGAAATGGAACCACGGCGCGGAAGTCCAGGGGAGCTCAACACGCCTTCCAAGTCCCAACACTGGGAGTGAATCCAAGCCTTCTGTGGGGGTGTCTAGGGCCTGAAGATGAACTGTTCTAGAAGCTACTTCCCCTCAGAGCCTCCGTGGGTTTCCAAGCCCAGGAACATGCAGTGGCCTTTTCAGCAGGAACAGGGGACTTTGTAAATATGAAAAAAAGCAACTCAACACCAGTCTGGAGTGTGAGTGATGGGCCAAACCATGCGAACAGAAAGTCCACATCATTATAAGGTGTCTGTGTGGGGGGAGAGGAAGATAAAACTCCTGACATTTGCTGAGACAACAGAAAACGCTGTGACTCCCAGCCACCCTTTACACTGCCAGTCAGCCCGAGGAGTGGGCACAGGCCTGTCTATAGAACAGCCCCGAATGACCAGGGCTCCGTCTTCTGCCTCGGAACATCCCTCATTCTCTTACATTCAGACGGTGCTCGGGTGCTCTGTCCAGCGGGCCTGGGCCCCCAGCCGCACCTGCAACCCCCCAGCAAGCAGAAGAGCAAGTTCCCTCTGGAATGAGAAGGCCCGCCCTCCTCGTGGGAGACTTTCTCAACTGTCCCAAAAGGAAGTCCTGCTCCTGGGTCTGCCTGTTTGTCCTCCAGGTCAGGTACCAGGACACCAACCCGCCGGCTGACAGAAAGAATTGCTGGCCGGGAACCGCTGCTCTGACGCTCTGATGGGGCGAGCAGGCTCAGAGGGCTCATGGGAAAAGTGACAAAGCAGGCTGGGGGCAACACTCGTGGGTGCAGGGCAGCGGGCAGAGGAGAGAGGGAGAGCACCCATGCTGGCCCACCCAGCTCCTGCCTGGGGCCTCGGCCAGCAGCTGCCCACCCCCACTCCGTCTCCACCCCATCCTGAGCCAGGGGCTTACTCTGGTCTGGGCCTGTGGGCTGTGAAACCACCTTACAGGTAAGGACTGCACAGGGTGGTGGGCCAAACTCCAGACTGAGACGGGCGAGGGCCCAGGTAAGAGGCAAAGGTGTCCCCACTGATGATTTCTGTCTCACACCCACAGACCCCAGCAGTGGCTGGGAAAATGCTGGCGGAAGGTTGAGCTTTCCATTGTTTTCTTTTTCTTCTTTTAAAAATAGGCTCATTGTGCATCCCTCAAATCCTTGCTTGGCATCTGCTACCCTAGAGCTCTGTGTGATGGGGAGCATTTCTAAGGCCCCTGCGTGGCCCTCTCCGGGCAGCGGGCAGGCCAGCTCAGTGCGGGCACAGCCTTTGGAGGCGGACGGACATCGCAGGGTGCAAGTCCCTCCCCCAGCACCAGCAAGGCTGGGCCCAGAGCGAGGCTGCGCTGAGCGGGGCCTTGGGAGCTCCCTGGCTTACGGAGCTCCCCAGGGACAGGGCCCTGCATTTCTAGAAACACTGAGTGCGTGACAGGAGTGTCACTGTCGCGACAGAGTGCCTCCAGGACGCTCAGGAAAGCCTCGCTCCAGTTAGTGGGCCCCAGGCACCAGGTGGCAGAACAGCCCCTGAGGGAAAACGGCTGGGCAAAGACCCCAGGGGGAGCCCATTTCCTTGATGATGAAATTTCTGAGTAAACCATGAATTCTAACGTAAGAACTAGGAAAATCAAGGCAGGGAAAATTCCTCAATCAATTGCACAGTTGCTTTGCGGGCCCCTCTGTGAAGCAGGCTTGGGTTTATCGACAAGGACAGAACCTGGTACAGAACCCAGCGGCCCTGCGCCCTCCCCCAAAGCCTGGCTCTTCTCCGCGGTGCCTGCCGGGAGCAGCCTCACCGACACCCATGCCAGGGCGGCTGAGTCTCTGTTTGTTGCTGACTTTTTCTTTTCTTCTTTTGAAGGCCCAGGTTCGTGCGGTTGGTGGGCAAGACCACACCGCCTGGTCTGAAAGTCCAATCGGCAACATTCCCGCGGGGTTTGTCTTCACTTCAGGAGCCAGTTGGCGGGAAGGCCTCTGAGGGCACCAGCACAGCAGTGTCCGGAGTCTCTGGGTCTGGAGGTTCTGGTGGGGCTGGGGGCTCGGCCATCTCCTGGCCGAGAGGCGTGAGGTAGGCACTCAGGCTGGCGGCCAGGGCCCTGCGAGGGAAGCAGAGAAAGGCCGAGTCATGGCACCAGGCGAGGCCCTGCGGGCGGATACAAGGGAGGGTGTGTGGACGCCTTCCCAGTGCTGGGAGTGCTGGGAGGTTTGTGGAATGAATGAACAAAGAAAGGTACTTCCTCCCAGTCTTTGCTCTGGACCTTCCTGAGCCATAAAAGAAACTATGAATCTTTTTGAAATGGACTCAGCCTTACTGTCCAACCCACAGGTGAAGAAAGAAGAGAGAAGGCGTGTGATCACAGTAAAGGGAGGAGGAGCCGAGGAAGCAGCACTGTCCAGTCAATGAGGAAGCGAGTACGGCTCCCGGCAGTTTGTGGCTCCTGGTCAGTGTTATCACTCACATGTATTTACATATTCTCATTTTACAGGAGCTACAACTCGATTATCCCCCCAAGGGTCTGAGACCAGAGGCCAGGACTGAATTGCTTCTCTGAGCACTAGCCAGTTTGGCTCAGTGGCTAGAGTGTCAGCCTACAGACTGAAGGGACCCGAGTTTGATTCCTGTTGCAGACTCCATCCTGGGCCCTGGTTGGGTGTGTGCTGGAGGCAACCAATGGATGTCTCTCTCACACATTGATGTTTCTCTCCCTCCCCTTCCCTCTACTCCTTCTCAAAATAAATGGGAAAATATCCTAGGGTGAGGATTAACAACTATCCTATATAATAAAAGCCTAATATACAAATTGACCAAACTGCTGACTGGCGTAATGACCGGTCACTATGACGTGCACTGACCACCAGGGGGCAGACGCTCAATGCAGGAGCTGCCCCCAGCTTGCAGGCCTCAGGCCAGCCAAGGCATGTTCCAGTGTGGAGCCCTCCGATCGCCCCACCAGTCGCCTCGCAGTGGGAGGCAACCTGCGGCAGCGGTGGGGGGCAGGGCCAGTGAGCGGGTGGTGCCAGGCTGGCCAAGTCGGGTGCCAGTGGGGGCCCCCCAATCCACTGGTCTCCCCACAGATCAGCCCTGATCGCCAGCCAGGCCTAGGGACCCTACCCGTGCATGAATTTCGTGCACTGGGCCTCTAGTAAATAAATCAGTCGCTTGTCTGAATGAATCCAGATGAGCACTGAGGGGGAGGAATAGAGTTACAGCCTGCGTGGCTGCCCGCTGCCTCCTGGGGCCGCTCGGCGGGAGCGGGAGGAATTCAGGAATGCCTGCTGCAACACTCGGCCACTGTTGCGGGTGGAGCCTGGTCTCCCGGGGCCATTCTGAGAGAGGATCATTTCATCACCCTTCTCCCCCTCATGGTCTATTTTTAAACCCAGCTGTATCTCACCCAGGCTTCCGGAACAAACCTCAAAAGCAGGTTTCTATACTCTTCCTGAGATGCTTCATTTCCGGGGCTTTGGCCTTTGAAGTTTTTATTATTGTTGGCATTTAAAATTAGTTTGCGTGAGTTATCTTACTCGCAGACAGCACCTTTTTTCCTTTTCTGACCTTACTGTTTCTAGGAAGAGTCTCTGAAATCAGTACTTGCAGACATGCTTGGGCCGGAGGAGACAACCCTCCTCGTGTGGGAGACTCGGGGCTGTAAGACTCCCTCGCAAGGCCTCTCTCCTCTCTCTGCCCCCAGTGAGGTCGGCACAGACAGGAAACACCCTGGGCCTCTCTCCTATGTTCATCTTTAAAAACAGGCTGCTTTTGACAAAGGCAATGCAGCTACTCTGTCATCTATGACAGAGATGGCATTGGTAACAGGCATCTCTTTGAACCCTTGTAGCCGAAGGCGAAGGTGTGGTACCAGCATTCAAGGGGGGGAGGGGAGTAAGGGGGGTAGGGAAGGGAGGCAAACACACCTGATTTAATCCCAGATAACATTCCGTTTTGAATTACCTAACATTCAAATTGCCTGACACTTCACATGATCAACAGGGAACCACCCCACCCACTATTGTAATCAGATCAATTGGGAGAGGGGAGAAAAAAAAAAGCAGGTGAATGAAAGAAAGAGCTATTCAAAGATAGGACATTAAGGAAAGGGAAAATATCGAACCCCTCCACAGCCACCCAGGGAGGCAGCAGGTGGGCAGTGATGCCAGCTCGGAGGACCTGCGTGGGCTCTGGGCAAAGTGGCCCCAACCGCCCAGGGCAAAGGGCAGGCCACTCCCCAGGCGGAGCCTGCACCACAGCGCCCCCTGCGTTCTCCAGTCCTCACCTTTCTGTGGCACACCCTCAGCCTGCACTGGCTCCAGCCGTGCCCACCGCACCCCGTGATTAATGGGGGTGGGGGGGCGGTGGCAGCTGTGGAAGGACCAGGTGGGTCACAGGGGAGACAATGCCATGCACGTGGCCTTTCCCTCCTGCGGGAAGCTGGGGGTTCAAAGGCACTGGAGCCCCGCTCACCGCTTCTGTGTCAGAAGCAGGAGGACGTGCGTGGATAGGGTGGTCCCAGCAAATCAAGAATTTTGCATGAAGCCCCCAGGCTTTTGTACTGCCCTGCTCTGCCCAGCCAGATGTGAGCACCCGAGTGTTGTGGCTCTGGTTGCCTCCGGAACCTGCCCTGAGTGAGCCAGCTTTATTTCAGCAGTTCCTGGACCGGGCCAAAGCCCTGGCTGCGGGGAGGGAAGGGCAGCTGGGCTGGAGGGTCAGCTCGCTGTGGCAGTGCTGCTGTCTGGCCCGCAGGTGTGACAAGAAATCAGGACCAGAACTTTGAGCTTCCATATTTACTGAGACAGTGATTGGAGTCTGTGCCATGCATCCCACTGTGGGCAATACTGTTACTAAGACAGCTTGGCTTGGCCAGTGTGGCTCAGTGGTTGAGCATCGACCTATGAACCAGGAGGTCACGGTTTGATTCCTGGTCAGAGCACATGCCTGGGTTTCGGTCATTTTTTTAAGTTTATATTTTATTGATTTTTTACAGAAAGGAAGGGAAAGGGATAGAGAGTTAGATGAGAGAGAGACATCGATCAGCTGCCGCCTGCATACCTCCACTGGGGATGTGCCCGCAACCAAAGTACATGCCCTTGACCGGAATCGAACCTGGGACCTTTCAGTCCATAGGCCGACGCTCTAGCCACTGAGCCAAACCAGTTAGGGCTGGGTTTCGGTCTTGATCCCCAGTGAGGGGTATGCAGGAGGCAGCTGACCAATGATTCTCTCTCATCATTGATGTTTCTATTTCTATCTCCCTTTCCTTTCTTCTCTGAAATCAATAAAATAATATGTATAAAAAAATAAATGACAGCTTGCGCACTGATGTTGCCCACATTATTGTTGTCGCTATCATCATCCTCATCATTTAGTCTCCCTCCCACCTGTCCGCCCATGGCCCAGGCCCCCCAGAGAGTGTTCAGCCAGCACCGGACCCCTGGATGGGGCTGCTGACTGTCAGTGCGCACGGGCAGGGCCTGGACCCTAGACGCGAGGCAGAAAGCAGAGGCCCACAGAGGAGGGCACACCTGTCCCCAGGCCTGGCCTGCCCTCTGGGTCATAAACCTCAAGATCCCCTGGTTCTCCACCCTCTGTGCTCCCCCGGCTTTTGTCTGCTCTTCCTCCCCCAGCTGTTCCATTCATCAGCCGCCTGGACCACGGCCTTCCCATGCAGAGGCTCCTATTAAGGCAAGCAGTCAAAGGCCGGCCGAGCACGCGTGCCTGGTCTTATCGGCCCATCTCAAGATCTTGCTCCTCCCGGCTCCGGCAACAAAAAAGGAGGCGGTTCCCGGTCCACGGGCTCCCCAGGCTCCCCACACAATAGGGCGGGCAACAAAGACATTTTCCGGGATGGCAGGTGTTGGTGTCGGATTCCGCCCAGAGTGCGGGAGCAGAGAAAAGGCGAGGCTGGGTTCCCCGGGCAGTACAGACATGCAGGGGCAGGACCCAGGGCAGGGCCCCTTGGGAGGGGAGGTGGGAACAGAAGGAACAGGAGGGCACGTTTCCTCGAGGTGTTAGCCAGGGAAGGAGGCCTGTTAGTGAATTTACACACACGTCCCCAAGGGCAGGGAGGTTGAGCAAATCCGCTGAAGTGTCAGTCTTACCTTGCTCAAAGATGGCAACGAGACCTTTACGTATTTTAATCTGAAGGGAAAGAACATAAAATCAAATGAATACAGCCCAGCACATCCATAGCCCCACTTGATAATGAACACAGTGCTAATAATACATTTATTCCTGGGTGCCTGAGAGTTGTCACAGTCTTAGAGATCATTAGGAACTGAAAAGTCGCTTAAAATTCGACTTGGCAGAACAGAGTTCTAACTGCTGTCACATTTATCCATGCAAAAGGAAGGCAACATTAGCAGTCCCAGGATGTATGAAGCAGATGCTATCAGGAGCCCTACAGACACTGGGTAGCACTCATCACTCTACCCTTTTTCCTGCTGCCCAATATTTCCTGACTGATTTGCTCTATACTATAGTCAAAGATATGAGTTTTCAAGGCAAAACAGAGTCAAAGATAAGAGTCTGCAAGACAAGTATTTGAAAATAAATGGATGGCCTACAGAAATGATGGATACCCTCTAAGTGTGCATGTTTACAGGTCCCCGGGTCTCATTTTCCGTTTCTGAGATGGACACAGTGTGTTCATTCAGAGCCAGCGTCACTGTGCTGTGACAGCCCCAGGGAGGCAGCACAAGGCGTGCTGTGCGGAGGGCGGCTGGGGAAGGGACTCCGCAGTCAGTGGTGAGTGGGACCCCACGTTCGCCCTCACTCACAGAGCAGTGGGGTCTCAGCAGCCAGGCCTAACTGGAGAGAACCTGGGAGTTTCTGAACTTTGACAGGTTTTCTCCATCACCACATCGTCCTGTTTCCCACGTGGGTTTTCCTTAGCAAACGCAGCCTCTTTATGCATCCAGCCATCGCTCCTCGCCCTGACCCCCCAAATGCTCCTGAGTTCAGCGTCACTGGGCCACCATCAAAGCCAGACAGAGGACGTTTATCAGTGGCACAGACTGCTGTCTGCCAAGGCTGGCACAGTGACCAGGGCCGCCTCTAAGACAGAATGCCCTCGGCATGACAGACTTTCCAGCGGGGCTCTCTGAAGAAAGTCGGACCTTTCCGAAGCTGTATTTTCTCATCTATCGATGAACATTTATTGCCCCACCAAGAAGTCATTCGGGGTTAGGAATTTCAGGATAAATAACCGGTCATGGATGATCTGGTAGCATTCTCTGTCCTACTTGATTTCCAACCGCTGTTAACTCTGCTCACCACACTGACTGTGCTCTAGGAGCATACGAAGTTCTTGGGAGGTGTTAACTGCTCGTAACAGACTAGAACGCTTCCCGTGGGTGCTCTAGATAATGTGATTACTTAGGTTTCCTATCCCCCCTGCCACCCCCATGAACTGTGTGTGCCGTGGGCCCCATTTCCTCTCATGGGAGACGCAAACATAGAACCACTCTGCTTGCGCCTTCCTTGAGTTGAGGAGCTTCAGCTTTTCAAGGCACCACGCCATGGACCCTCTCCAGTGTGAGCCAAGGGGGTCATGGAGGGGCTCCTCGGTCTCTCTCCCCTGCAGCCCCCTCAACCCTGGTTGTGCTGGGCGTAGAGGCACCCGATTGGTAGAAACCAAGAAAACAGATGGCGCAGCGAACAATGGAGGCTTGTTTGTAATTGCTGATGAGGACGGGTTTGCGTTTCTCCCCAGCGTGTCCCCAGATGCAGCCTGGTGTGGTGGCTGGACCAGACAGAATGTCTCAATAACTGCCAATCCATGGGTGAGTAAAGGAGATGCAAAGACAGAGACAGTTGGGGGCTGCCTTAATGATTCCATGGGGCTCAAATGTCACTTGCCCTTGACACACAGGCAGTGTGGCCAAAGGGCGGGGCCTGTACTTGGAACATAGGAGTTGGCTGTCAGCTTCCTGATACGTCCCCGGGGTGAGCACGAGGTACCCACTGACCGGGCAGGGCTGGAGGCACCAGAAGAGAGCTCCGTGCTTGGGGATGAGGGACGGAAAGAGAATAGGCGTGTGATGCTTGGGGGTGCGGGGGAGGGACACAAAGCCTAGTCATTCCAGCCTTTGTTCACTGGATATCCCACATGCGCAGGTGCCGTTCCAGGCTCGGGGCTACAGCCGTGGAGGAAACAGAGGACGTCCCGGCTCTGGGGCTGTGGTGGAGGAGCGATGGCATGTGTTCTAACGGGGCGGTGTCACTGCTGGGGGGGGCAAAAGTATCTTATTCCTTATGTGCATAAAGCTCGGAAATAAGTACAATAAACAGACAAACAGTGTTTCTGTGGTGTTTCAGGGAAGGGGACAAATTAGGAAATAAACATGCCTCAGAAGCCTCCACGTGGGGCAATGAGAGACAAGGCTGAGAGACACTGGATTACGGGGTTAATATGTGCCTTTTGTTATTGTTATTGTTAATCCTCGCCCAAGGAGATTTTTTTCCATTGATTTTTACAAGAGTAGAAGGGAGGGAGGGGGAGAGGCAGAGCGGTAGAGAGAGAGAAACATCCACGTGAGAGGGACACCTCAATTGGTTGCTTTCTGCAAGCGCCCTGACCAGGGCTGGGATCAAACCCACAACCCAGGTACATGCCCTTGACCAGGAGTCAAACCTGCAACCCTTCGGTCTGAGGGCCGATGCTCTAACCACTGAACAACCTGCCAGGGCTAATATGTGTCTTGCAAGGTTTTTCTTTTTTTAAAATTTTATTTTTTAATTTTAATATTTTAAAAAATCTTTATTGTTGAAAATATTACATATCCCTCCCCCTGCATTTACCTCTTCTAACCCACCTCTACTCCCTGCCCCAGGCCTTCACCAATCTGTTGCCTGTGTCCATGGGTTATGCATATATGCATTCAAGTTCTTTGGATGATCTCTTCCCACCCACCCACCCTCCTGCTCTGAGATTCTGCAGTCTGTTCCATGCTTCTGTGTCTCTGGATCTGTTTTGTTCATTAGATTCCACATGAGTGAGATCATGTGATACCTGTCTTTCTCTGACTGGCTTATTTCGCTTAGCATAGCACTTCCAGGTTAGTGGTGCTGGGAATCAGGAGCTGGCCCTGCTCACATCTCAGAGCAGCTGAGCGAGAGCCCTCTAGGAAGAGCCCTTCAAATGTCACTCAGACGCCAGCGGGCCACTCAGGCTCAGACTCAGAGCGGAGCCCAGAGAATCCGACATCATTCTTAGAGAAAGATGCCTTACTTCTGTGGGCTCGTGTGACTTCTCTGATACTCTGGATATCAACAAGGATTGGAAGGAACACAGGAAACAATCATCTTGGGTGGAGATTTTCTGTGTTCCACATAGCTCTGCCTCGTGGAGGCTTTTCAGGAGCTGCAGGGCCTCTCTGTGGCATGTTTTCTCTGGCTGTACTCACTGTGGTAGCAAAGAGCAAGGATTTGAACTGAGCTCTTATCTTTCAGGAAAGGCTGCCATCCAGGACTGCCACCTGGGATGAGCTGGGCAGGGTCGGACAGGGAAAGTGGCTGCCTCGCTCTGGGTTCTTGTTACTGAACAGTCAGTGTGGAAAATGATTAACTGGTTCAAGATAATTAGGGAAGGGAATGGTTTTGAGAGCTGGCATGGATGAGGGAAACAGTGGACCAGGGTTCCAGCTTTCGGCAAGTGCTAAACATCCTCCCAGCGGGAAGGCAGACAGAGCGGAGATCAGAGAGCTGCCGGGGTATTCAGACCCCTTGGAATGGCTCTGAGGAAGGGAACAGGTGCAGCCAGGGATGGGGTAAGCCTACACACTCAACTCAACACTGGCAACCAAGATCAGTGGGAACTGGCCAGCCTAATTAACATTTCCAAATGGCCCAAGGACGGCTTCCAGTATTTCCAACCCAGCAGCAGTGGCTGTGTCCTGGCCCTGGCTCTGGGCTCAGCTTCCTCTTTTTGGTTGTTGGTCTTGCCCATCAGCTTTGGTTCTGCAGCAGAAAGCTAGGACAGCTGGACCAAAAGGTGAGCAGGCAGAGGGAGCGTGTGATGATGTGCCTGCATGTGCACAGGGACCAAGCCAGCAGGTGGAACACTCCTGAGAAAACTTCCCTGACATTCTTCTCTTCCTCTTCTGCAACTATAACGTACTCTAATAGATATACTATTGGTCGGGTGCATGAATTCGTGCACATTGAAAGGAAATTAAGTAGAATATTTTAATATCGCTATTCACCCTTTCTCTATAATAGAAATGTCAACCAAATTCACGATTGACAATGACAGATGGAAACACATGCATACAGTTGGTGGCAGTGAGAGCTTTATATGTATTGCGCATGTGTGAGTCAACTTAGCCTTTTATAGATATAGAATAAACTTGCTTAATTAGACCTGCTTTCTGATATAGCTAAACCTTTTCCAGCCCAGTGAAGCACCCCAACTTCTCTTTCAGGTAATTGTCAGGAACACAGCAGTAAATATCAACACGAAGCAGATTATTATTGTAGATCACACAGGGAGAACAAAAGGTAAAATATTTAACTGCAGCAGTGTTTGACTATATTCTTCGCAGTGAGAAAACCTGAAGTCATTTTTAAGGTCCACCATTTCTTACTTCTTTTCAGTCAGGTCAAATTTCTAAGCTTTCTAAATCTCCATTTTCTGGCTAATGAAAAGAAAATAGGATTCTATCTACCTACTCCAAGACTTCTGTGAGGATCAAATGAGATGAGGCAGGTGAAAACGCTTCACAGACATTTGGTTACAGTGTTAAATGTTTCTACCTGGCTATGAAGCAAGTCATGTTCCCGGGTTGAAGAAACTCCAAGGAGGCTAGTCGCTAGGCAGAGAAAGCCAGGCATTGCTATGTGATGTCATTTCCCGGACAGTTGGACACTTAGCATATTAGCCTTTTAACTAAGATTAAGTAAATTATAAATTTAAAATTAATATTGGTGTCAACTTTCTGGATAGGCCCTTCTGGAGAAAGAGGTTCCCAGACTCCCTCACTACCTCACAGAACAGGAACAGTAAGATTTTAGTTATGTCGAGCCACAGTGGCAGCTGTGCCTTCTACCAGTTGTAATTCACATCTCAAAATGGGAAAACACTACAGAAATGTTTATAGTAGCAATATTCATAATAGCTAAAATATGAAAACAACTTACATGGCCATCAACTGATGAAGGAATAACCAAAATGTGGTCTGCCCTTACAATAGACTATTATTGATACAGGCTATAACATGGATGAACCCTGAGAACACGCTAAGTGAAAAAAGCTGGTGACCAAAGACCACATACTGTGATATCACTCGTGGGAAGTGTCTAGAATAAGCAGATCCAAAGATAGAAAGTAGACTTAGGTTGCTTAGGGTTGGGGGTGAGGTAGGGAGAATGAGAATAGACTACTAGTAGGTTTGTTTTTGTTTTTAGGGAGGGATAAAAATATTCTAAAGTTAGATTATGGTGATGGTTGCACACCTTGTGAACATACTAAAAATGGAATTGTACACTTTAAATGGGTACATACCAATTGTATGGTATGTGAATTATATCTCAATATGCTGTTTTTAAAAAGGGAAAAATAAAATCGAAGGGAGAGCTACTGCTATTAATTTCCCAAAAATGACACAACAGAAGTGGCTCCAAGTTCTAGGGGAAAATACCCCCACCCCCATGAACCCCTAGGGAGGCAGGGGGACCGGGCGGCTACACGGTTTAGCAGCTGCCACCAGCATGTCTCCTCCTGCACCGGCATGCAAACTTAACCATCTTCAAAGCAAAGTAAATGGGGCCAGTCCTCAGGTAACACACTACCCTGACCTTCAAGGTCCCTCGCAGGTTTATTTAACTGGACTTCATCTGTCTTGTTATAAGTGGAGGTAGGATTACAGTGTGACTTTCCCCAGGACACCTGGGATTTTGTATGCAGCGCAGGAGTATATTTTAAATTCCCAATAATCAATAGCTCAAGAATATGCAGCAGTTACGTTTGTGGTGACGTGAGGGAGAACAATGAGTGATGAGTATCTGTCTCAGGAAACACTGAAGAAGCAATGGAACCGTCTGGTAGCTTCACTGATAGAAGCTGTCCTTGGTCTTCAGACATTCAGGAAGCTATTTGGGTCCATAATTAAGACCTTTTCTCCGTGTGAACCCTCCCTGTGGCGCTCCATTTGCACTCGAAAATAGGAAATACTCCGGTTAACTTCCAACCAAGTTTTCAGGGATGTATGCTGAGGGGGGTGTGCCTTGGTCATACAGCCTACAGAGCAGTCCTTCTTGCCTTTGGGGAGGAGCGTTTGGCCTTTGCCACAAAAGAAGGGCTCGCCCCCTCCTCCCCGTTGTTCGTTTCCACGAGTGTGTTCCCCACAAGGAGGGGTCCTCTCCGAGTGGGGTGCAGTGAGTCTTGTTGGGAGCAGAGACTTAGCACTTGAGCCTTGGCCTTGATATGACCAGCCACTTGACAATGAAAAACACACAGCCCTTCTCAGTTAAAAACTGCCAGAGAGATAATCATGCTCTCCTGAGGGCAGATGGTGGGGCTGGTGTTGCAAATGTCCACACATATGCAAAGAGCTATTATTGTTCACTGATTGTTCTAGAACCATGTTTGTAAGAGTGAAACAGTGCCCGGGAACCTTGCTCTCATAGCCTCGCTCTTCTGGATAATGGAGTCACTGTACGTCTCTTCAAACAATGTTCCGTGTTCCAGAGACACTCATCTACCACGGTTCTTCACTTCCGCTCACTGGTCTAAGACCACCGAGTTCTGGGACGTGTCTGCAGGGTCTTGGGGGGGAGGGAATATGTGACTGCAGGTCAAAACTCTGTCCTCCTTTTCACTCTCTCCCTTCCAACCCATATCTCCCCATACAAAGAGCTGCTGTCACTGTGCTCCCTTCACCTGTGCAACCCAGGTCAGGGGCTGCCTTCGGGGACACTGGGGTGAGGAGGCCACTAGTGGCCCCATAGGGAATGTTCAGGGAGAACCTTGTGGGGTTGCCACATGCTCATTCATTAGTCAAACATGCCGCTGTGCCCGGGGACAGGAATACAAGGGGAACGGAATATCATCTAACCAGTCTCCTTCCCACCCGCCTATAGTACATCCCCCCTACAGAAACCCAGAGTGATTTTTTAAAACAAGAATTCTTATTATGTTATTCTACTGCCTAATACCCCCTCCCCCCAAAGCAGGCCATCTCACTAGAGCAGTGGTCAGCAAACTCATTAGTCAACAGAGCCAAATATCAACAGTACAATGATTGAAATTTCTTTTGAGAGCCAAATTTTTTAAACTTAAACTATATAGGTAGGTACATTGTTATTAACTTAATTAGGGTACTCCTAAGCTGGCCTTTGCTAAAAACGTCCTCAATCTGATTGAGGTACGTTCGCTGAGGTCGACCCCTTCCAACTCTCCCATCCTCAACTCCTGCATGAATTGCGCGCGCCTCCCCCGCACTGTGTATCCCGCGGCCTGCATGCACTGTGTCTCCTGTCGACCGACTGACCGACCGACCGACACCCCCTACTTCTTCTAATGCCACTTCTTCAAAATAGACTCACCCAGGCCGAAAAACGACTTCTGCGCATGGGCCACGAAGTTTCAATCACACTGTACGTGGGCGCCTGCACGTGGTATTTTGTGGAAGAGCCACACTCAAGGGGCCAAAGAGCCGCATGTGGCTTGCGAGCCTCGGTTTGCTGACCACTGCACTAGAGTAACAATCAAAGTTTCCCTGCTGGCCACAGGCTGCTCTGACTTGCCTCATCCTCTTCACACCCTTGCTTACTCTGCCCTAACCAAACGGGGCTCCTCACTGTTCCTGGAAAGCTCCCGCCTCAGGGCCTTTGCACTTGCTATTCCTCTGCCTGGAATGCCTCTCTCCCCCAACCCCACTCAGTTCTAAATGACTTTCTCCATCACGTCTTTCATGTCTTCCCTCAAATGTTCCCTTCTCAGTGAGGCCTGCCCTGACCCCCGATTTAAAGTGCCACCCCAGTGTTATGTTTCTCAGCAGCACTCCTGCTCCTTTTGCTTTCTCTTCTTAGCTCCCCTCAATATTCCAAATGTTTATGGAATGAATGTCTGCAGGCCACGGCCCCCCTGGGGTTCCCATCTGCTTAAGCTATAGCAAAGGTGCATGTGTGTCCCAGGACCTGAGTTCTAATATGTAAACATGGCTCTGGCAGTCACCACGTTGGGTAACTGGGTAAAGAGCAGCCAGTCTCAGCCCATGGAGTTCCGTTTCTGGCTGCTTCTTTTCTTCTCTGTGTTGATCCCTTCCCTCTGGGACTCTTGCCCCTGATGGTCTGGGTCAGCGCACATCCCCCTGGTCAGGAGCCTGGCCTCAGAGGGCACACCTGGATGCCAGAGGCCCTGGCATTAACTGGAGTCGGGCTGTTTCTTTAGCTACTTCTCTGAGCCCTAGGGATGTAGCTAGGCAGCAGGGTTTCCCTAACTACAACGCACGGGCTCACGCCGGCCACACAGTCTGCCCAGCGTACCTCAGCAGCCACGCAGGGCAGCCGGCACCTCCTGGTTCTGCCTGAGGTTAGGGCTGGGGGAGCAGAACCTCGCAGTGCGTCCTGGAGACCGCAGTGGCTTTCTCCAGCATCAGGCAACCTCACAGGTCAGACGGTCCGGCTCGCGAGAAGGGAGATGCTGGCTGACGGTACTGACCCCAGCTCCCCCCACGGGAACGCTGAGCGCCTCGGGCAGGGCCCTGGCAAGTGAGTGCCGGTGGGTGGAATGTGTCCTCTATGCATCTGGGATCTCACTGTCTTCTATTCTTAAAGCGGCCGAAAAGCAGGGTTCTGCCGATTTTTCTAGGCACCCTTCACAGGGATGCTCCTGGGCTCCTTGGGACTGAGAGAGGACTTTCGGCAATGGCAACACCTTAAGCACTTCAGGTATTATTTTAAAGTCGACTGGCATGTTTCCCATTTTAAGGGATTTTTTTCAGCCTTTTGAGGGACTTTAAAGGCTAATGGGGAAAAGGAACCAGCTTTTCTCTTTATTATGCTGTTTAGAGGTTTAACTTCCTGGTTACCATCATATATCCCTCTGAAAAAGAAGAGTATGAAATATTCTCTTTTTCCGTCAGCAGACCTAAATGTTCCATTTGGCCTCTGCTTTGGTTTGTTTTTGCTAAATAGAAAACCAAGTGAAGCCGTTGGGTCTTCCAGGAACCCACCGCCGAGGCCGTACGTGTTCCACCTGCTGGAACCAGGACACGAGGCCACAGCATTGGTGCCCAGGAGTGTGGACCTGGGCGTCAGAAGCGCCAGGTTCTTCCGAAACAAAATCTCAAGGTTATTTCAAATAAGCTTTAATTAAGAGTCATTTCCAAAAATTGTCTCTGAGAAAAATTCTTAGTACCTGCCGGCCATCTCTTGGCAACTGCTGAAGTGTCCCCAGAGCCGTAATTAGCAGCGAGGCACTTACAACCCTGCCAGGACTGAGGAACCAGAGCTAGACGAACGCAGCCGTTCATAGAAAAAGCAGCATCTTCAAGTTCTTCCAAAGGAACAAATGAAATGTAATGTCCACACTTTAGAAGGAATAATCTCAGGTCCTATCTTTTTCTGGAAACCTGTGAGGACCCCCAATCTCTGCACCTGCCCTGGGGCAGGAGCGCCCCACCGGCTCTGACAGGAGTCCTTTCTTCCTCTCGTCTCTTCCTACAGTCATTAGCCTTTATATTCTTCTTGTCCAGGGCCTTCCAGTTCTCAGACGTCTTAATTTCCAGCCAATGTGAGAAAGTGAAGAATTGACTGGCAGGATGCTTAGTGGAAATATCTAATAGATATTAGGCAAGTTTTCATTTCCTCTCAGGTTCATAAGGCAGATGGCACAGCCCATCTCAGGGAAACCTCAACCCAACTGCAAACCATCGGCTGACTGGCTTTTCTTCCCTTTTGACTGTATCTTTTTAACATGTGGTTATAGGTTGGAGCTAACTAATCTGGACTTATTAATCATTAGCCATTACGGGAGGCTCCCGAGTATCTGCTTCTCCCTAACAAGACTTCAGGCTCCAGAAGGGAAGGACAGGCAGGGCACAGGCCTCCAGAGCCTTTGTGTTCCCTTAAAACGCCGGCTCAGCCCTCCTGGTGGCAGCTGCCAAGGGAAGGGAGGGGAGGGCCATTCAGAGATGGTGCGATTGACAGGGAGCACCACAGTGTTCTATCAGGGTCAGTGGAACACATGTTTGTCTCATCTCTTCCTTCCCTCTTCCAAAGATGATGTTGAAGACAGTAAAAGAGTTTTAAGAGGAAAAAGGGGTGAAAAAGCACAAGGCAAAATGTGGTGCTAAAGGGGGCAATTGAGAATTCTCTTTAAAATCCTCAGTAACATTGAAGAAAGCATCCTGCACCAAGTGTCAGTCGGTGGCTGACCCAGGCTTTCTCCAGGGCAGTTCTGACCACACTGCTTATCACTAGTCCACGTTCCCTAGGAGACCAGGAAGGGAGGGGGAGAGGTGCATCACCATTACAGGTGTTTGTTCTGCATCTGCATCAGGCCCAACACACACCTGTGGCCTGGGGACACACCTGTACTGCTTAACGCAACAGCCTGACCGCTTTCTGTCACATTTCTCTTCTACTCCTTTTGCATATGTGATAAGAAAGAAATTATATGCATCATTCTTTAAGGCAGCGGTTCTCAACCTGTGGGTCATGACCCCTTTGGCGGTCGAACGACCCTTCCACAGGGGTCGCCTAAGACCATCCTGCATATCAGATATTTACATTATGATTCATAACAGTAGCAACATTACAGTTATGAAGTAGCAACGAAAATAATTTTATGGTTGGATCACAACATGAGGAACTGTATTTAAAGGGCCAGAAGGTTGAGAACCACTGCTCTAAGGGTTTTACAGTCTATTAAGATAGAAGAAACATACAACCTGACAAAGACTTGCATAGGCTAAGAAAAATCAAGATATAAGTAACAAGTGAGATGGCACTAAGGCGAGGCCCTAACCATAACTGAGAGGCCTTGACTTAGGACAGTGGTTCTCCGTCCTGCTTGCATATTAAAATGCTCTCAGGAGTTTTTAAAAGAAGGTCCCCAGGGCCAGACCACGGCCCAGACCAGGAAATCCCAATGCCTGGTGTGGGGACACAGCATCCAGATTCCTACGGCTTCACAGGTGAACCAATGTGCAGCTGTAGCCAGATCCAGGCGGATCAGCAATGGGACTGTGGGTGGTTAAAAAATTCCTATGGCTGCTTCATTGTATTTTTAAAAAGAATGCATTTTAAGTGTTGTTTTTTTTTTAAATGTCATATGCAAAGGGGGTCAGAATTGAGGCAGTTAGGTTGTGAAGAAAGATCTGGTCTGGGTCTGGGAGGGATTATTGGGTGGAAGGACCACACACGCAGGGCAGTCAGTTAGCAGGGCGTGTGGCTACACTTGCTTAGCCACGGACACCTGAGGGTGCAGGGTGGCAGCCGGAGCTCCTGAACAGACAGGGTCACAAGAGCACTTGCACTTAAAGGTAACTTCTTGAGTATCCGAGTGAAATGCTGAGGTTCAGCCCTGGTCTGTAACTGATATGAATACACCAGCAGCCGTGGCTCTGATTTCTGGGACCATCCCACGGGGCGGGCACGGGGCCAGCATTTTCATATGTCCTGGCCCTGGCTTGCACCTCTCCTTCTAGGAGACAGGCTGCTAAGAGATGCACCCAGGGTCTTCTGATAGTTTCTGTGAACTTAATATAACGATTTTGTTGCAGAGAAAAATTACTAAGGTCTTTTCTGTTAGGTTGGTAAAGCTTTCTAAGCGGGCACCTGCGCAATTCCTGAGCGCGAAAGGTGAAAATGTGAAGCTCTGTACAGTAGCAGCAGAGGCAGCAGCATCCGGAGACCAACTCGGACTAATCTGCTTTAAGCTCCAAATACGACCTACATTACAAGTGGCAGAATCTGATGGTGCCTAGTGAGGCATTTTCTCCCACTTGCTCTAAATCCTGGAGCCTTCACAGTCTAGCCTGTCGTGAAGGAGGGAGTGTTTCTGACCATATCTTGGAGAAATCATGTTGTTTTATGTAGGGCTAACAAATAAACAACGATCTGTGCTCCCTCTGCTGGCTCCCTATAGCAATATTAAAGCAGGAAGGACCACAAACAGTGCCGGCATCCTCAGCAAACACTCACTTCTCCTATATGGAGAGGGACCACTCATTTTTCTTGGTTTTAGACATTCTTTGAGAGAAATCCATCTTTATCACCTTCTGACCAAAGCACTTGGAAATTCTTAAAATATGATGTTAAATTAGACATACCTCTAGTTCACAATTACCAAATTGTCAGCTGTGACTGTAATAGTAATTTGGGGATCATTTATCAACAGACACAAGGGGATCCCTCCCAGATCTTAAGGTCCAGACACAATCATTAAAGCAGTCCTGAAAAAAAAACCTCAAGTCCAAGCTAAAGTTTCTCTTTTCTCCTTTTGTTTTATAAGAGCAGCTTCCCAAAAGTAAAGATTTACACTATTTATATCCTTTCTGATAATGTCAAGCATTAGACTTGATTTTCCAAATCATTAGCATGCAGAAGAATGACCTCATGGTGAACAGATGCACTTGGCTGTGAGCGGCAGCGATTACATCAGCCCATCCCAGCAGTCGAGGGCGCCCGTGCCCGTTAACCCTTTAACAGCTCCTCTGCTGGCCCCCCTTCATTGGAAACATGCTTGGAAACACAAACTTAGTCCCTTACCCCAATGTGTGTGTGTGTGTGTGTGTGTGTGTGTGTGTAATGCACATATGTACATACATAGAACATATCTATACACACACGTGTAGACATATATATGCAAACACACACTCGTGTGTGTGTTAACTGCAGCCAATAGTTTAACACTGGCTACCACTCAGAAATTGCTGGTCAATAAGGAAGGAATCAAAAGGAATGCAAATTACAGGGCTAGGTAAGAAAGCAGCTCCAATCCCGATTCTACAGTGGGCATTATTGAAACAAGGAGTGGGCAGAATAGATAGGAGGTACGTGGTATTGTAAAATAACGTTTTTGCACTGGCAAAATAGGTGTTTAAAAAACCTCTTTTAAAAAAGCTGAGCACCCACCTATTAGCCAAACAACAAAGGACCCTGCCTCACATCTGTGGTTGACAGTGAGTCATGAATAGAGGACACAGTTGGCCACCATGACCATCTATGGCCGCCTTGGGTGACAAGTGACAGCACTGGGGCAGGGAGAGTCTGAGGAGAGGGCACTTCCCACTTGGCACATCTCTTACTTACAGCGAGGACATAAAGCAACATCAGAGTCCTTCCCTCTAGAAGCAGGGGCTGCTTGCTGCTACAAAGCCAGTGTGCAGTGAACACAGCGTTCAGGTTACTCTCCTTCTGTGTTCACAACAAAGCCCTTGGACAAGGATACAAAGAGAACCCGAGAGCCCCTCGCTCCTCAGGCTGTGCATCTGCATGTGAGCAGTAGCCCAAGGCCTGGCTTTGGTGACCCTGCTGGCCAGGATGGCCGGGTTGGGTCGGATGGGCACTGTGGGAGCTTAAGCTGCTCGGGGTCAATTTTTCCAATTGGCTTGCTGCTTGGAAGAGCAGACTTCCCCTCAGTTTCTTAGTTTAAGCTGCTCAGCTCATCTGGGTTTGATCACACTTGCCCTAAGATAATAAAAAACACTGTGAATAAGTGAGAAGTGTTTTCATCTGTAAAAGTGGTAACAGACAGGGGTAGGGATTCCTCGAAAGCAGAACCGGCACGGGCATGGGGCGAGGAGGTGGCTCTGAGAGTGCGCCTGTGCGTGCTCCACCCTCACTGCGCTGCCCCCAATTTCAGTTCAGGTCAAGTTCATTTCTAGTTCCTTCTTAATCACTGTGGTGGGCACATAGGCAAAGCATTAAAAGAGAGAGAGCGCGTTATGCCCTGACACAAGTCCCATTCATGGATTGGTGTGATATCCATACAAAAATTTTTATCACTAAACACCCAATTCCCTAAACCCTAAACAGTATGAAATGTGATACTGGTGTAAATAACTTGAAAAAAGAAAGGAGCAGGATTTGTCTTGATATTCCATCTTTGGTTTCATGTTCCTTTTGTACAGGTTCCAATGCCCACACTTCTGAGCTGTCAGAACCTTTATCTGTTAAGGGACTTTGGCAAACGCGATGTTCTTGAAGAAGCTTGTCAGTAATCGTCTTTAAACTGCGGTCTTAAAAAACCCAAATTACTCCTACAGTCTCAGTTAAGATGTTACCTACACACTAATTTAAATTGGTTTTAATAATCTTAAACTTTTGGGAAAAAAATCAAATTTATACAGAGGCTAAAATATACCTAGAAAATAAAGTTCATCAATATTTGTTTGAATAGTCAAGAGCCTTAAGAACGTAACAGTTGAATTGATGAGTGCAAATATCTATTATTTAATCTCTTTAATTTTAAGAAACAAAAAGGTTTCTCAAAGCACTGAAAAATTAAGCCCCAAATCATTGTGAGGGTGAAAAAACCAGAATAATTATCTTTAAAAAAAAATTAGCTTTGCTATAGATCTTTCATGGGCTTTCATCAAGAATTAGAAACAATTTTAAACCTCTACCTAAACTGGGTATGAAATCTTCATTTCCCTTGAAACTGATTTCCTTTTGGTTTTAGATGGAACATTGGCAGAGTGTATAAAAGAATTCAATTCACAGCTGTTCTACCTTTTTAATGTAGGAAACATTAATCAAAGCTTTAAGTTATAAGCTTTTCTCATGTTGCTTAGTATTCCAGTTCAACAACGATCAATAGAGGCCATCCCTGTGTTCCTCGACGCCTCACCAGGAAGCAGGGGCGTGATTATGTAAATCGCATGGCTCTGCTCCCTTGGCCAGCTTGCTTATCTCCCAGGCCTTCTGCCTGCTGCTCCTGGCTCCCCTGGCGAGTGCAAGCCTCTCCTCTTATCTCCCAACAAAGCTGGGAGAGGCGAGGACTGAAGCCAGCGATGTTAAACAGTGATGCATGGCTGATTTTATTTGTAAGTGATTTATTTCACGGAATTTAATTTTTTTTCACTTTGTGTGTAAGAGATTTGTTAACAAGTCAGAACAGGAGAAGGAAGGTGGTGTCAGAGGCAACTGACACAGGTTAGAAATCTATTAAGCGCCCTCACAATGTGTCTACACTAGCAGAAGGAAGCCCTTCACTGAGAATTTCAGCATGCATTGACGAAGCATCCCATTACTCTCTGAAAGGTAAGTCATCTGCAATGACATGCAGAAATTTGTAAGTAATTCTATTCTTTGAAAAAAAAAAATAAAACCCCACCCACAATAATCATACAATCATTTTAGGTGGCAGTACACCATTTTCCCCGAATTGTTCATATAAGAGAGTGAAACCTAAAAATAAGAGCATTCATGGAAATGTTTGAAATTTCCCATTTGCCTAATAAATGAACATGACGGTCAGCCAGTTTCTAAACAGGTTCCACACCAGGTGCTGCTCTGGTCGGCGGCCGGTCCGTGTGACACAGGCCGCTGCAGAGAAGGCTCGTGCGGCCCTGCCGTCATGATGGACCAGGGGACACCGTCCTTCCATTCCTCCCGCATTAATCCCTGACCCGGGTATCTCGAGTATCTCGGCAGCGTAATCCCCATTTAGCATTAGTAGCAACGGCTTCGACTGTGAGGAACTCTTTTTTTGATAAGTAAGCACTGATGCGGGCATCGCTTTTAGACAACATTATTCCCAGCTCAGCAAGAAACCCACACTCCCAAATGAGCCGAGCACATCACTGAGGAAAGTTCATTAACCTCGCTAGATTCGGAGGTTAACAGGATAGCGGAAGAAAAGAACTGGGTGAACAGCTCGGATACAAAACACATTAAAATGAATGTCATCGTTCCTTTTGATATTCATTAGTTGATTCAGAGGGAGAATGCTCTTCTTAAATTCGCAAGCATTTATCTGTGAAAAACAGGTGTACATCTGCTGCTCGAGTGTGTCTTAAGCGCGCGAGGGAAGAATAATGCAGACACTCACCCGTTCCACCGAGGGAGTAGCTGGGAGACGGAGAGAAGACTTGGGCTGCGAAATCCTCAAATGTCATTACTTCGCGGTGGTTCTGAATTATGGCTTCGAGATAGAGGGCTCGCTCCTCGTAGCTGCAGCGATCGGTTAAGGAAACAAGTGCATGTGCAGAATGGCACACGTAACAATGCCAGAGTCCACTCTACTTTACATACAGTGATGCAACTTTTATGTTTTGTGGGGGAAAATTACCTTGTAAGTTTGTTAACATCTGTCAGAAATTTAAGGGTTGGTCTTAATGATAAAATTCTGATTTTGAGACCTAAGTTTCTTTTGGATTTCAATTGCATCCAAAAGATGCAATAAAAAGTATGTACACCCATAGTTACAGAATCACATCAAAAGACCATTAAGATAGAGTCAAACGAACAAAAACAGAGACATGGACTATGACAGCATCTCTTTCCATTGACAGCTGGGGGACAGATCTGGATCTTCTCTTGCTAGTTCCTGGATAAAATGTTCTTTTCAGCCTACTGACAAAATGATTTGCTACTTCAAGCAAGGATCAGTGAGAAGGTGGTGGCACACACTTCTAAGAAATAAGCTAATGCATATCCCTAGGAAGAGGGAAGGCCGAGGAGGTATGCTCTGAGGGGGCACCTGAGCCGAAAGCCGAGATAGGCTGTGAGCATTCGGAAATAAGAACAAATACGTTGGAGGATCAAGCAGAGAGCGCGCAAGACAATACTTAAAAAAAGACTGCCTTTTAATTAAAACTGCGGTCTGGAACACACGCATTCAAATGTGTAATCAAAAACCAGCCACCAATAAAACTTACAAGCGTAACACACTGAAGCAACTTTCCAGCTGTCTTAACAGGACCCCTGCGTGTGGCCGCCTTTCACGGGGCAGAAAGCAAATCTTCCCCTTTTGTGTGCGGCTTCTGCTTCCTGGGAAGGTGAATGCTGCACTTCCAATAACAGGATAACGCCAGAACAATTCGACAGCGATGGAGGCACCACACGTATGACTTTATGAATTAACACTGGGGGAAGGCGGCATGATGTCTCATTTTCCCCTTCCTCATCACCAACACCAAAGTTAAAGGACGCGTTTTGGTCATTGTGAAAATCATGCTAATTTTCCAGGAGCACAGGGAATGTGGATCACCATCAGTTTATGATCTGTAGCGACAGAAGCAATTCTAGCATCTCTCACTGTGTTGTCAAAATGGCCTCTTTAAAAACATAACTTGGTGACAATTATGCCCTTCCAATTAGCTTTCGATAGAGTACGTGTCTTAAAACAGGAAAATATTTTTCTGTTTTCTCGGTGCAGGCTCTCCCTCCCCCTTCTCCTTGAACTGTATTCAGAGGAGCATTCTGCACCACGAAACCAGAGGCAGTCCGGGCTGTGCTGTCAGTACAGCGGCCATGGGTCACACGTGGCTATCTAAATTTAAGTTTAAATTAACTACAGTAAAGAACAGAGATCCAGTTCCTCTTGTCTCCCTGGCTGTGGCTCGGGGTCCCCGTGCTGGAGGCACACACAGACGCACCTGCCGCCGTGGAAAGCAGGACTGGGCAGCGCTATTCCAGAATTTGCCTTTAGGCTGCCTCTGTGCAGCTTTTAAAAAGGGAACTGAGTCTCAAGGTTTCAAAAGTGGCCCCTCTCATGATTTATGATCTTTTCCATAGGGGGTCACACAGCCCTGGGCCTGCAAGCATGAGCTGCACCGGCTCCTTGGCTGCAGGCGGAGCTCCCGGCGACTCACCTTAACTAACGAACAGGCTGCCAAACTTCCTCGGCGAGAGGCGCCCGCTCAGGCCCCATTCCAGAGGGACCCACTAATGCCATTCACGTCTCATTATGAACACGCTTATTCTGCACAGTACTTGGCTGTCGCCGCGGCTCGGCCCTCTGTGCATGGCCCCAGCAAGCCGCTGGTCTGGGGAACAGCAGGACGTTAGGCCTGAGTGGCCGTCTGGTGAACAGGCACTCTGACACTAAGCTGGCACGTGCTGGCCCAGCAGGGGCCGAGTGAGGCGTGACAAATTACTCAAAGAGCTAAGCTAAACTTATGTCTGACAACCACCTGAGCCTTCGGACAGCCATGGCCCGCTGTCAACACTCAATTCATGGAGCCTCTTTTCAGCCCCCCGTTTGCTCGTGGGCCTGGGTTAGAGCAGGTGCGTCCCTCTAAAGACCTGTCATGCTCTGCCTGGAATCGTCCTGCTGTTTCCTGAAAGGCCCCACTGCGTCCGACACATCCACATACAGCGCTCGGGACAATGGTGAACAAAACAGAAATGTGAATGCATCTTGCTAAATATGCTATCTGGGAGCGTGTCTGCTATGTAAATCAGGCTCACAGTCAAGCCTATACAGGGATGCTGTGTGCAATCCCATAGAAGCTGACCCCGGACAGCAGCCTGTCATCCTCATCCTGCATGACAGCCCCCGACTGTCCTAGCGAGTCCCAGTCAAGGCTGAGAGCAGGCCCAGTGCTAGAGTTCCGGAGGGTAGCAACCAGGTTGTGAGATTCTCTGACTCGAGGAACAGATGTGGTATGAACCCTAACATAAGGCTCTATGGGAGACAGAGAGCACAAAGGGTGCTTCTAGAACTGGGTAACTGGAGAATTCAGACTTCATAGAAGGTTCCTGATCTCCGTATTTTTGCCCAACAGTCACAGACCCCCCCTTCCCCCCAGGCTGGTCCTGTGCTGGTGTAGGAGCCTTAGTGCTCAAGTGGGTGTTGTCGTCCAGACAGACATCCATTAGGGAATGGGTGAGGCCAGGAAATCATCAAATGCATTTTCACTCGTGGTCCAAGCCAGGTCATGTAAACACCATGACAAAAAACAAACAAACACCATCCCAAGTCTGGCAGCATTTAGAGACAGCCACGCAGCTCATGGGCGCCCCAAGTCATTTCTTTTAGAAGCTTTAAAAAATGTAAGACATGCTAAGATGTGCACTGCATGCTGAAAGCGTGCTGGGCAGTGGGCAGTGCAAGACCAGTGACCTCTGACTGAAAGCAGGTAGCTCAAGAGGCACCTAGTCTCCAATCCAATTCCTGTTTCAATACGAACCACTGCCCTTTATTCTCTTAAGACCACTAACAAATGTGAAAGCTGAATTCGGTCCTGAATTTACTATCTCACTAAAAACCACACAAAGTACTTTTTTAAACAGCAATTTTCCCCGTTAATTACGCAATTCAGAGACCATTCAATTTACTAACTAGAAAACCATCTTGATTTGTGGTTACTTTTGGGTTTCTTTGGTGACCCATTCTGTCTATATTTTCACGTAAGAATTTTTATCCATTATAGATCTTCCTCTACTTGACTAAAGAGGCCATTGGTCTTCACTGGTTACATTTCATCAAAACTTCAAGAGGACTTCCTGAGACCCTCAAACACACTCTGCTGGGCTGCAAGAGCCTGAGAATTCAAGTTCAAAACCTCCTCCCTCCCCCCTGCTTTATTCTGATTATAACTTGTTTTAATTTTTAGAAATGGCAGCAGCAGATGACAGGAGGGAGCTTAGTTTTTGGAGGAAGATGGGTCTAGGTCTGAATTCCAGCCCTCTCCCTCAACAGCTAGGGGACCCCCAGTTCACCTGCCCCCCCCTTACCCCCCCCCCCCCCCCCCCCCGCACCTTGGTTGTCTTATGTGTAAAAATGGGGACATTGACATCTGCTCTTGGGGCTGCCAGAAGGATTAAGTGGAATCATATGAAGCATCGACCCAGCTTCCAGCACACAAAAGAAACTCGATAAATGTGAGCAGCCTGTTCCTCCCACCCCCTTTCACGTGGGCTTGGCCACAAGCAGGCCTCCTTCACACTGCAGCCCCCTGCTGAGCTGGGGGGGCGTGTCCTATGGTGTCCATGTGAGTAATCATTAAATGGAAGCTCTGAGTTCTAGTAAGTTTCCAGAATCATGGTTAGTGGTGCAATTGGGGCTAGAACCCAGGTCTTCTCACATTCACTGCTTGCAGCCAATATCTAGAATTCTAGAATACATGGAATTTCAAATTTTAAGCAAGATTGGGAGCTAAACTCCAAAGGAAGATAAATTGACTTAAATATACCTGGGTATAAAAGTCAATCTGCAACTTAAACTTGAGCACATGGCTTTAAATTGCTGACTTTATAAATTCGTGCAAATAACAATTACTTCATTGAATTTATTTTTACTTATTCAGGCTACGTGCTTGTTGACTGCCCATATAGTAGTTTTAAATTTCTATCTTGGGATAACTTTTACCTTGGATTAATTCCATTTTCTTTTTAATCAAGGGGAAAAAGGAATTGCTTGAAAGAGTCTATATTGCAAGTTGCATTTTTTTTTAACCCATGAAGTCCTTCTTGCCTGGCCTTCTCTAAATTTCCCAAGGATGAACACCATACTCAGGTGGACAAAGCCGCTTGGAGGAGGCTGCCCCTTCTTGCTGGACACAAACCAACCCAGGGCCCTGCCTGTGGCTGCAGCCTCCACTCACAGCAGTGACCGCAGAGAGAGGGAGCACATCCCTGGGCTGCAAGTTGATCCCCAGCCCGGTGGGGCGTGTGCGGTAGGCAACCAATCGATAAGTCTCTCTTACATCGATGTTTCTCTCTCCCTCTTTCCCCTCCCTTCCATCCTCTCTAAAAACCAATGGAAAAAAATAGCCTCACGTGAGAATTAACAATAATAGCAACAAAAAAACAAACTGATGAGAACAAAAAATAGCACTAATCAAACTGATCTTTTCTCACTCATTGGAAGGACAAAATGAGCTTCTCTAAGCCCAAGGTAGATATAAAAAGTATAAGTTTGCTTATTAGAGATAATGACAACAGAAAAGTCCATATGGTTGAGACACAGAGAAAGCAGAAAACAGACGGTGTTATTTTTAGGATCTTCGTTCTAGAAATAGATTGAAATATTAGAAAATTAGAGAAAAATTCAGAAAGTTATGAAAACTGACAGATGAGCTTTAAAGAGCTCAAGTCAAACATGGACACAAATGCCATTCATGGGGGTGGCAGTACTGCTTCAGCCAAAATGTTTCTCCTCAAAAATACTGTTGCTAGAATTACCATGCACTAAGAGTGACAAAATGGGCTGAACCAGACTCAAAATACTACACATGTACATGGGCCTATGTGTCTGATTTCTATACATTATCCTGCTCTGTTCATAAGACTTGATCTCAAGTGACTTTGCCATTATCTAAAAGCAAGTCCACCTTCACTCAAGTGTGCATCCATTCAATAAATGCGTACTGAGTGCCCATCTGTGCTTGGTGATGGGCATGCAACTGGGAAATGAGACAGATGCTGTCCCCGCCCTTGTCAAGCCTGCGTTCTAGCAGGAACAAATCCACAGAATAAGGCAGACTGTCCTTACATTCGTGCCAGGTAGGAAAGAGGGGATAGGAAAGGCAGGGCAGTCTCTGAAGAAGTAGCAGGAAAGGGGCTAATCATGGGGGATGTGGTCAGGGAGTGGTAAGAGCATTTCAGGCACAGAGGTATGACCCAGAAGGAGCTTAGGGCGTTGCAGCCAAGGTGACTGGAGCCAAAGGGTGGCAAGACGGTGAGGAGGGACAGTGGAAAGACTGGCTGTGGCTGGGTCACGGGAGGCCTGTTTGAGGCAAGGGAGCGTATGATTTTACTTAAGTTTTTGGAACTCTCTTAGAAGATCTTCCATCACTAAGAAGAGTCTAGCACAGGGGTCCTCAAACTTTTTAAACAGGGGGCCAGTTCACTGTCCCTCAGACCGTTGGAGGGCCTGACTATAGTTTAAGAAAAAACTATGAACAAATTCCTATGCACACTGCACATATCTTATTTTGAAGTAAAAAAACAAAACGGGAACAAATACAATATTTGTATTTGCATGTGGCCCGCGGGCCGTAGTTTGAGGACCCCTGGTCTAGCATGCCCTTGAGTTTTGAAGAAGTGATGCTGACTTGAATCTATAGATTCAACCAATGGGTTTGTACAAATGTCTTAATAATTTATACTTTTTGCCTGTTGCCAGAAGTGAAGGACATCTATTCTGGGCAAGTGGAAAAGGTAAGAAAGTTCCTTGAAGATTTGAAATGATCAGAATCTCTGAGAATAGTCTTGACAGAGAAAGGGTCATATTGGGTAATGGGTCTGACTTGGAGGGAAGAGGAAACGGAGCTGAGGTGGGGGAGAAGCAGCCATCCTTAGACGAAAAAGAGAACAAAGCATTATAGACCAGACAGTGGGAACATTCCTCACACAAGGATAAGTACTGGGCTCACATAAATCTGGTGAAAATGAGATTGCTTAAGATAGCTGTGGTCTGGCTGGCGTGGCTCAGTGGTTGAGCATCGACCTATGAACCAGGTCACAATTCGATTCCTGGTCAGGGCACATGCCTGGGTTGTGGGCTTGATCCCCAGTGTGGGGCATGCTGGTCAAGGATTCTCTCTCATCATTAATGTTTCTATTTCTCTCCCCCTCTCCCTTCCTCCCTGAAATCTATAAAAATATATTTTAAAAAAGATAGCTGTGGATTGAGGAATGCTACCCTCAAGCAAATGCTTAAAATATATCCATACATACATTTTAAATCTAGTAAGAAAGATGAGCCAACAGTGGCAGAGACTCTGAGCTCAGAGAAGAAATGACTGAGAATATTTTATAAAAGTAGGAAACTAATGAGCTAATATCATCTGTTGGTCCCACTACCAGTAGCCTTTGGATTAGAGAATGCAGCGGATGATAACACCTTCTCATTTTGGGGGCAATTTTGTGAACAGTGATCAAAGGATAAAGTTTTAAAATGCCTACCGGTCTTACATATGACACCAAAAGCACAAGTAACCAAAGAAAAAATAGGAAAATTAGGCTTCATCAAAATGAAATACTCTTAGACTTCAAAGGGCTCTATCAAAAAAGTGAAGAGACAACCCACGGAATAAGGGAAAATACGTATTTGCAAATCTTACGAGACCCTTCATAAGGGTCTCATGTACAGAATATATAAAGAACTCATAACTCAATAATAAAAGCACAACCCCCTTAAAAATATGGGCAAATGATTTGAAAAACATTTCTCCAAAGAAGATATACACATGACCAATACATGACCAGATGCTCCACATCACTAGTCAACAGGGAAATGAAAATCAAAACCACAACGAGCTACCTCACACCCAGCAGGATTGTTATAATCAAAGGATAAGAATCAATAACAACAAAATTAAAAAAAAAAAGAAAAAAGGATGAACAACAAGTATTGGTGAGAATGTGAAGAAATTGAAATTCTCATGCTTTGCTGGTGGGAATGTAAACTGGTGTAGCCACTATGGAAAATAGTTTGGCAGTTCCTCAAAAAGTTAGACATAACCTGGCTGACATGGCTCAGTGGTTGAGTGTTGACCTATGAACCAGGAGGTCACAGTTTGACTCCTGGTCAGGGCACATGCCTGGGTTGTGGGCTCAATCCCCAGTGTGGGGCATGCAGGAGGCAGCTGATCTATAATTGCCTCTCATCATTAAGGTTTCTATCTCTCTCTCTCCCTCTCCTTTCTTCTCTGGAATGAATATATATATATATTAATTAGACATATGACCCAGCAAAACCTCCTCCTAGAGGACTGAAAATACATGTCCATACAAAAACGTGGACAGACACGTTCACAGCAGCATTATTCATCATGGTCAGAAAGTAGAAGCCCAAGTGTCCATAAACTGATGTATTCATAGATAAAATGTGATATATGCATAGGATGAAATAGAACTGAGTCATAAAAAGGAATGAAATACTGAACATGCTACAACCTGGATGAACTTTAAAAACATGTTAAGTGAAAAGAGCTAGTCACAAAAGGCCACCTACTGTATGACTCCATTTATATAAATGTTCAGAATAAACACCTCTATAGATTTTATTTTATTTATTCTGACAGAAAAGAAATTAGTGATTGCCAGGGGCCGGGGTCAAAGAAAAATGAGGAGTGACCACTGTGGGTATGGGGTTTCCTTTTGGGGTGATGAAAATGTTCTGGAATTGAATGATGGTGATGGTTGCACAATCTGGTGATTATGCTAAAAACCACTGTATTACACAAGTGAAAGGGTGAGTTTTATGCTATGTGACTTATACCTCAACAAATGCCTACTGGTGTACAGTACACACTATATATCCTGGGGAAGGTCTTCTCACGAGAAGGTCCTCACTGACCACACTCCCGAACCAATGGCAAGGTGGCCTGGCAGAAGCAAAGCCCTCCAGGTCTTGGTGTGGGATCTTTTATTCTTGGAGACACATGAGGAGGGCACACCATGTGGCAGGGACTGTCCCTGGAGTGGGAAGGAGCACCGTGACAGAGACAGTGCAGTCCCTCACAGCATTCACCCTTCACATGCCAGGTGGCAAGGACCCCAGTGAGTGGAACGAATCCAGAGGGTGGTGCAATTCCCTGGGGGTGGACAGTGGTCTAGGCCAGACAGCAAAGGGACTGCCATGGGAAGAGAAGCAACATCAGTCTACAGCATCTTGGAATCACTGAAGGGTTTAAAATAAAAACCATCAAGATCTAATCTGTACTTGAGAGAAAATGAGGGGTGAGGGGAAGGATGTGTGAGAAAGGGCCTAGAAGGGAGAGAGACAAGAGGAAGAGAAACTAGGAACTAGAGGAAGAGAAAAGAGAGAGGAGAGAGGGGACATGGGCCTCAAGAAAGTGCTGGTGGAGGGAAAGGAAGGGAGGAGGCAGGGTGCAGGGCTCTCTGGGGCAGACCCAGCTGCATGAGGGTGAGAGAGAGGGAGGAGGGAGGACAAAACTCCGGGATCGGGGTGTAGGTGACAAGATGAAGGGTGGAGTCTGATGGGCCTACAGGATGTCAGCTGAGAAATACTGGGGAGGGGATGAGGGCGCTTCAGCAGAGGCCTGGGCTGGAGATAGAGAGCTGTGAGTCACGGGTCGGAGATGATCATGGAGGGGAAAGGGGAGAATGCAATGCTGGGAAGTCCCTCCTGCCCGCGTCGGAGGGGGATACAGAGTGAGAACCATGTCACAGAACCCTGGGAGAAGCTTCTGGAAGGAGAGGCCTCTGCTTCGATACCCTTCTGGGTTCTCAGCCTCTTCCCTGGTATGTCACCCAGCAGGATACGCCACTGATGGGCTGGGTTGGGCATCTAATAATCCTAAATAAGTGGATGAAATTCCATAATAATCGAGACAAGAACAGAGGCTAGTTCCATCCTGAAGCCATGTATCACTTCTACAAAGATTTTGTTTGTCTTTCCATATAATGCAAACTTAAAATTCTAGGATTAAGACCCCAAATAAATGAATCATGCAGAGTAAATGTCACCGCCTGGCAATGGATAGAGAGGATGACTCTACTAAACAACGTAACCAAATAAAATGAATGTTTAGGAAAAGGAAATTAAACGCATAAGATAGTAGATTAGGTTTCAAACCCTAATGATACACTCCTGGAGAGGAAAACAGTCCACTACTGCCAAGAAAGAATAAAATACCCAAATAACCAAGTTTAAGAATAATTCTGAGGAAATAAGAGTAAATGGGAAAAAATAGGTTTTCTTCAGGCTATTAGATTACAGGCTTTTGGAGAAGGTCTGCTCTCAATGCCCATGTCCTTCTGGCATAGGCAACGGAAGGAAGGTCCCTGCAGAATCCGAGATGCTGATGGGTTAGATCTATATTTTATTAGAAACGTTCAAATCAGTTCTTCCCAGGGATTGATTTGTGAAGGAGCACAGCCTTAATTACAGCATTTTCCATTTCCATCTTCTCCAGTTCTAGTGCATCCCACTCTCTGTAAATCACCAAGCGAGAAAGGGCCCCGCGACACTGTCACTCCGGGTCTCCCATCAGGAAAAACGTAAGTGACAAGAAAATCAGTCATTTGGCGAGCAAAGATTCTGCAGGCTGCTTTGCTGATGACAACGACCCAAGAAGTGACGGATCAATATGAACAATAGAGAGCCTAAGAGTTCTGCCTTCTTTACGTCAATACCTTGATTTCTGGGAGGAAGGGAGTCTATGACACTTGAACTGTTTCTTTCACTGATTTTCATTCATCACAAAGATATGGTATCTAGGAGCTAAAAATGTAGTCATAGACATGTGGCACATATTCTGGTTATCACTTTCTTGAAATAGTCCATCTGTT
The DNA here is from genome assembly GCF_000147115.1 of Myotis lucifugus. Classification (NCBI taxonomy): domain Eukaryota; kingdom Metazoa; phylum Chordata; class Mammalia; order Chiroptera; family Vespertilionidae; genus Myotis; species Myotis lucifugus. The sequence continues at coordinate 1,182,563 of NW_005871253.1, forward strand.
AACTATCAATAACCCGGTAGGCCCAGATGAAGTCAGACTGGGCTCAGGAATGGCAGAATTAAAATGTTGTGGTCCAAAGTATTTGCACCAAGCTCTGTATAGATTTTTCTTGATTTTTCATCTCTGAAAAATAATTTTGGGAAAATATTCCCTTTATGATGTTTATAAAATTTGAGCTATGTTCTTTTTTTAATCCTCACCCAAGAATATGTTTTTTTATTGATGAGAGAGAGAGAGAGAGAGAGAGAGAGAGAGAGAGAGAAACATTGATGTGAGAGAGAAATATCATTAGATCAGTTGCCTCCTGTACTTGCTCAAACCAGGGATCAAACCCACAACCTAGGTATGTGCCCTGATGGGGAATCAAACCCACAATCTTTTGGTGCAAGGGATGATGCTCACCTGGCCAGGGCTATATTTAAGTTTTTTTTCTGTACATTTAAAAATAATAAATACGAATATATCTAAAAATAGAAACTAATCTATATATATATAAAACCCTATATGCAAATAGACCAGAAGGCAGAACAACCGAACAACCAAACAACCGGTCGCTATGATGTGTGCTGACCAACAGGGGGTGCACATGGAACATTGTAGGCATTGGCCGTGATGGGATGGTGGAGCAGGTGAGCGGGGTTGCCAGACCAAGGCAGGGCGCTAGTTGCTGTCATCGGGGCAAGCCTCTGGTGGTTACGGAAAATTCTTTGTTCCCGCACGCCGCAGTCCCGCCCAGTGCTGGCACCCACCGCCGATCACCCTTGAGAGCTCCTCCCCCTCCCCTGCTCTTGAGGGGCGATCGGGGCAGCAGCCACTGCTCACACCCGCTACTGGTGCCAGCCTTAATCGTTCGGTGCCATCAGCGGGTGCGAGCAGGGCGGTGCCATCAGCGCGTGGGAGCGGTGGGGGGATTGGGGCTGCTGGCAGACAGGGGATGGGGGGGCCGTGATGGGAGGGGACGGGCGGGGGTGCAGAGGATGGGCCAAGACCCACCCCTGTGCCCACCATAGCCTCGCAGCCCACAGTTCCTTTCAAGGTGCACAAATTCATACACTGGGCCCCTAGTATTTTTATAAAGGCTTAACAGCATCTGTTTTTTTTTCCAGGAAGATGCTCATCTTAATACCAAATTATCAGATGACCAGAAACTCCAAGAAAAGTTAGGGGTTTACCAAATGCCAGCGACCTAGAAACTGAGGAAAGCAGCTCATGTAAAGGGTGCCAAGCAGTCTCCTCTGGCCTGTTCAGACTCTGGCCTAGTGGGCAAAATAGGGCGTCATGGCACACCTGAGTGCAAACTACCACTGCTGCCCCACACCTGAAACTCAATACACCCACAGACTTACCAAAGAAACTGCTGCACAGTTATTGAAACCTAACTGGAAATTTGGGGGAATTCTAATGATACAAAGCTTTTCCATGATCAGCAGCAGAAAAACCGTTTGCCATTTAATATTAAAGCAACCGATTTCTGACCATTAAAAACAGTGTGATACCAATGGCTCACGCAGGCAGAAGCTACACTGAGCCAGGACACAGGGCTGAGCTGCCACACTGAGTAGCATGGGGCGTGGACAGACTGATGCAGCACTCGGAAGACCTGCTCAGTCTAGGCATGGCCAGGCTTGCCAACAGGCATGGCCCCTGGGCCAACCAAAATGGCAGGTGAGCACAGAGAACAGGAATTTCATTAACGCTGTGGTTGGAAAAGGGGTTTCGAGCAGCAGAAGGCCAAAATGCACCTTTTCCATCTGTCCCAGCCTTGGGTCAGTGTGAGATGAAAAAAAAGAAGTGCTGATTATGAAGTATACAAAAGTAACTTAAAAAATCCAGGGGCGGGGGGGGGGGGGGGATTTTTATGCGTTGCTTTCAAGGTTGGTCACAAAACTTCCCAGGAGCTGCAGGAATGACTGATTTCATGACGACCAGATGTGGGGTTCCACAACCTCGCCAATCTCAGTTCTAGGCTGTGCAAAGGAAAAGAACATGTAGTTCTGTTAAAAACAATCTGTCTCGCTGAAGGTCTAGCTGTCTGAGTGGGCCAGGTGTCCCTGCAATGCCCTCCAACAAAAGAGGCAGAGAAATGTGTTTCCTTGAGTCCCCTGCTGAAGGGCCCGGGGGCCGAGGACCCCGTGAAGTGGGCACGGGTTCCTGTGCCACTCCGGCTTCCCAAGAGGAGGGAAAACTCCTTTTAATGAAAGCAGGGGAGGTCTTAGGGAGCAGCCCAGTGTATGGCGCAGGCGTATTCTCAGACACATGGGTGTAATGTGGTGTACAGCCCTCTTACACACCCCACAGGAAAAGTCCTTATTCTGACAGCCCTTTGGGTGAGTTGTCTGTTTCTAGCAAAGAAATCAAACCACATCCTGAGCATCGCTAGTCCCACGGCAACGATCACAGGTTATATTCAGACAGTGATTCAACTAAGATGACCAATTGCTTTCTGTGGGCCAAGCACTGTGCTAGGCCTTTTATAGGCCACATCTCATTTAATCCTCACAACTGCCTCACATGCTTTGTGCTATTATTATCTTGTATAAAGGAGGGATCTAAAGAGCAGAGAGCAGAGGCACTTGCTCCTGATCCCCGAGATGGTAAATGCCAGGGCCTGGACTCGAACCCAAGCAGCCTGACTTCCGAGCCCCCCTCTCAATGGTATTGCCACTTGACATCACAACTCTCCCTGCAAAGGAAAGACCGGTGTAGCCACAACTAACGGAAAGCCCAGTTCCGTCCACTTGTGGGAACACGAAGAAATAAATGGATGTCCTTCTCCCACCCCCTCTAATTCAGACAATTATCCAACAATTTCAGGAGGGAAAAAAAACCTGCATTTGAAAGATTTCTCTTCCTTCCAACTAAATTAACCTCAATGCTCGTATCTCAAGTATTTCTAGCTACAACATGTCAGCGGGAGAGTAGGGATGGGCGTGACTGTCTCACTAAGTCCCACTGGAGTGTAATTCTGTTCGGGGTGGACTTCTGCAGCATGGACACACCTAGTCCTTTTATCCTGCGCTAACCAACACAGAGGTCTCTTTCCCTCTGTCGCTCAGTCCTTATTTAGCTCCTCCCTCCCCGGCAGGCTCATCCATTCACTGGTGGCCTCTCCACCTCGACTCCCGCCCCTCCCAGCCCCTGCTCCCCCCCTCTCCGGGCCCCCCAGCCTGGCACCCTGCATTACAGGGCCATGTTCATCCTTCATGTCTGGGCTCCTGGTGTTACCATTTACCGGCTGTGGTGTCCCCCACGGCTTTCAAACTGATACCAGACGGTGTTATGCCAGTGATTCCACAGGCTGTCAGTTTCAGAAAAGCAATTTTCTCCATGAGCTATGGCTAAATCTGGCTCAGGGTGGACTGTGGGAGGGAAGAAAGGGGATTTCTGGGGGGGTCTTTTGTATTTGGAGAATATCTGTCATTAGGTGCACAGTAGATATTCAGCCCCATTTCAGTGTGACATTGGACAACATCTATACTACATTTCAGTAGGTATCTTTGAGTATCTAGAAATTTTCCATTTTAAGAGCAACGCAGAAGGAAATAAAGAAACAAGGCTGTCCCAGTGGGAACAAAGATCAGAATTAGAAATTCTCTCATGATAATGCAGTTTAAAAACAAAATGTATACATAAAAATGATAGGATGTTTTCTGGGATTATTCCACTTTATACTTCAAATGAAAAGTGCCTGCTTTTATACTTTACATGCAAAATTCCCTGTCAGATAGCCCATTCATTCTGATTAAAATATATGTGTCCCATTACACCAGAAACAACCCTGAATGCTGTTAGATAAAATTCCCAACTCATACAATTCTCTGGGACTTTCCATTCGAGCCTCATAGATATCATCTTTAGGACTAAAAATATAACTGCAGTATTACTTAAAATCATAATCAAATCATTCTCTTGCAAATTAGGACACTTACTCTTGGAAAAATAGCAAAATTGAATTAGGTGTGTCTTTTCTTGATAGATCAAAAGCAGCTCCATTAAATCAACAGTTTTATATTAATGGCATGAGACGTGGCCCAGAGGAGAGTGTGCTTTGGAGACATTTTGTACTTTACGTGAGGAGAGCGGGAGATGTTCCTCACAATTCAAATATGAAACACGGTTGGATCACAGGTCCCTGGAACGGGCCAGATATGGTCTCCATGAGGCAGCCCAACCACACCAGGAAGCCCAGGTTCTTCGTCCCCCCATTCCTTATTTCTTCCCATTATTGTGCCTGCCATGCACCCACCCATCCACCCACCTGTCCATGCGTGTGCCTGCCCATCCATCCAGCTCCTTACTGAGTGCCTCCTATGCATCATTATTCTTTTTTCAGATGTAAAGTAAGTACTTCCTTGCTCCTCAACTCTTGGACTAAGTCTTGGCTTCTACAATGCCCGACCATTACCGAGTGTTATAGTATTTGGGGAGGCTCCTAAAACACATCATGGTGAGGTTACATTCTAATTAGCCCGAGTTCTGTTGGGGCCATATGTCACTTAGAATAAAAGATACAATCTTTATGAAATAAATAAGAACCACCGACCCAGTGCTGTCATAATGCTCTGCCCTTTCACAGCCAAGACCCCTGGATCCTCCTGGGAACTCACACCAGAGATGATAAAGCAGAAACAGGGCACAGAGTGATCCCGTGAGACCACCCAGCTAGTAACGAGCAGGGCTCACACTCAAGCCCAGGACAATTTGTTCCGAATGCTGGTGTCTTCTACTCTCTTGTTCAATATCAATTTAATTTAAATATTATTTCAGTTAAGAGTTTGCACTGTTCATGCTAACTTACTTCACAAATACTGCTGATTGGTGCTGACAAGAAGGATGAGAATAGACAAATTAGATCCTTCTCTCTCCCAAGAGAAGCACAAAATAAATTGGTCATTTTCATAGCTGATCTGCCATAAATGGTGACTTCCTAGATGAGTTATTATCTGATTGACACAGAAGCCAGAATTTAGACTAATAAACTATATGAATTCAATCCTCTCATTGATGTGTCAGGGACTGGGAGGTGGGTCTGACAGCCAGGCACACAGGCTGGGGGGCAAGGAGGGACCATGGCACACAGAGTCTGCACAGAAAGCCCCTGACACAGCCTTGGTGACGTCTGGATGAGAGAAACAGGAGGGCAGAAGGAGAGGGTCCCAGGCAGGAAGAAGACGTTTCAAAGAGCAGACAGGTCTAGTGGACACTGCAGAGAAAACAGAAACTTAATCATGTATCACACTTTATAGTTTTTAAATTTTTGATTCAATTTGTGAGAATATTTGCAAACTGGCAATAGACTATTCTAAAATTCTTCTTATGGGGAATGGAACCCCACAAAACAATTTTAAGCACCTCCATTTCAAAGTGAGTATGAGTCACCATGTCATAAATGTCGCACAGAGAGAACAGGCCTGGATGCAACCGCGGCTCCTGGAAGAGGCCCTCGCCCCGGGATTCCCCTCCACGTGCAGTTCCAGTATGGGCTATCTTCACTGAGGAACATCTACCAATGTTACTTGCACAGATTTAACCAGAGAGGTAAATGGGTTAACTGGTATACCTAATAACAAATCACATTTAGGTCACTGAAATCATGTATCTTTTTGAAAAATCGCTTGATGAGAGAAATTCCAAGGGCTGTGAAAAAGGAACCATTGTTGCACAAGGGGTTAGCGATCTTGTCACCATCAGAATTCAGCATGAGAGCAAGCTGTTTCCCCCGTGGTGATCCTACTGCTATAGAATAACATGCTTGGGTCATTTCCTAGAGAAGGTCAGAGAGTGTGACTGTCTTATTGATGAGTGACTGTCTCCTTTGGTGATTATAATTACTGGTCTGGTATCAAAGATAGTGATCCCAATGCGACAAAAATTGGGGGAAAGGTCAGAAGTTACCAAGTGGTAGTTCTACCCAGCTTCATGACAATGCTAATCTTGTTAAAGGTGAGAAATAAGTCACCTGCTGAGCTTTTACTTTTGAACTTTTTGGAGGACAGATTAAAGGCACCTATCCAGACTTTTTTTTATCACTTAGTAATGCCATTTAATACTTTTGATTAGAGAGAATTAAAAATAAAGGTCACAGCATTTTATTAGAAAACAGTTATGTAGCCCATCTGGTATGGCTCAGTGGCTGAGCATCGACCTAAGAACAAGGAGGTCATGGTTCAATTTTCGGTGAGGGCATATGCCTGGGCTGTGGGCTTGCTCCCCAGTGTGGGGAGTGCAGGAGGCAGCCAATCGATGATTCTCTCTCATTATTGAGATTTCTATCTCTCTCCCTCTCCCTTCCTCTCTGAAATCAATACAAACATATTAAAAAGAAAAGAAAAACAAAAAAAGAAAACAGTTATGTAAAGTTAATGGTTTAAGGAAGACTAAATAGCAGACTAATTCAACATAGGGAAAATAGATTCAGCCATGTTATACGTACATGGGAAAGCAAAGAATTATTTACTTATTTACTTACAATGATTTATTTTGAAAGAACAAATTCTGATCTCTTTCCAACCAGCCTTGTCTCTGTTTTTGTTTGTTGTTGTTTGTTTATTTGTTTTTAACTAGCCTCCTCCTTTTGCCAGGGAGCATCATTATCATTGTTAAATGCACACATTCCTGAAATTGCCCATTCTGGAGCTGCCTTATGAGAAGAAGCTGCTGTCTGCTGGGGCCTCTGTCAGGGCACAGCCAGAACCTCTGCTCCAGATGTCTGCAGGTCCACATCTGTCTTGTGCTCCCAGCAACTCCTAAGTGAATTCTGACTATGCTAAAGAGCCTGTATTTTAAGAAAGACCACTCAAATTTTGGGACAACCCATTTGACCATTTTCACTTCATGCCACAAAGACAAACAGTTATATCCATCCATCTGTCCGACCACTTGTGCTGTGCCAATTCTGCACCAAGATTATTCAGACTAATTCTCAGAAAATTCTATGAAAGAGGTATTGCTATATTCACTTTAAAACCGAGGTTCTGAGAAGTTAAAGATTAGGCTAACAGTAGCAATTTCAATTTCATTCATGGTTCAACCTAATAATTTTCCCAGAGAGATAGAGATAGAGAAAGAGGAAGAGAGAGAGAGAGAGAGAGAGAGAGAGAGAGAGAGAGAGAGAGAAAGAGAAAGGAAGAGAGAGAGAGAGAGAGAGAGAGAGAGAGAGAGAGAGAGAGAAAAGACTGCATTCTTCCTGCAAAAAATTTGAAAGAGGTAGAACAAACTAGGAGAGACACCTAAGCCCATCAGGAGTTGGGGGTCTGGAAAAGCTGGGCCACGCATGGGAGACCATGTCCAGAGGCCGACAGACTGTGATAAATCAGGAATCAGCCCTACGATGTAAGCAACAAATACAAAGTCAATTTTTTGAAAATCTGGTACATTTCTGTACAAGCTGCACCACCAACAGTTTGACTTACAGCTTAGAACATTTCTTGGATGAGGCCTAGAAACTGTAAATATTCATGAAAAAACCCCTCAGCCCATATGAAGCAAGCTCTCACTAATTAATTTCATAATCAATGTGTTCTCACTTAAATCTAGTCAGTATCATGTACCTGGAACGTTCCAGCCTAGATGCATTCTTGAGAATGAAGACAGTGGTCATGAAGGCCTGAGCCTGGAACCTCTGCTTCAAAGCACAACAGTAAGTGCTAACACAGCCCAGAGATGCAGTCAGCATTGAGGAAAACCAGAAACTTTCCAGAACAGAACACCAATCAAAGAAGAAATAATATTCCATAATGTGTATTTTATATAGTATACAATAGAAATGGAGTTTTGATTATGTTTTTGGTACCAAAAGTTACACAAAAGTTTTGATTATGTTTTTGGTACCAAAAAAAAAAAAAAAAAAAAAGCACGGAGGTTTTAATCACAGCTTTTCAGACATGGAAGGCAGTTGCAGAATGCCTGCAGGGCGAGGAAGAGAGAAGAAAGAAGGAATGGAGATGTTGTGGGGGTGTCCATGACTTGGTGTCTGGAAAAACAGCCTGAAGAACCAAGCTTTACTAATGTGGCAGGTCAGTGTATATAAGCAAAATGAAGGCAAAAGTAAAGCAGATTTTAATAACAAGGCTAGTCTCCCCCCAAACACAAGTCGCTCACATCCCTGCACACTGGCCTCTTCTGAGGATGCCCTAGAAGAGCCAGCAGCTTCTCGTAGAGTGGGTCCTGGGGAAGGTGCGGCCTTGAAACCGACAGGCAGCCCCAGGGCCTGGGCTCTTAAACGGAAGTTCAAAGCCAGGGTAGATGGGAAAGGGGGAAAGCATCTTAAACACAAGAGGAGATGCTTTCTGCCGGATCTGAGTTCTGCAGGGGACGGTCTCAGCTACACCCAGAAGTCACCGAGGGGAGTCGCGGGCACTAGAACAGAGATGTTTCAGACTAAATACCGGGAAGTGACGAGGCGGGGGGGCTGTTTCCTGGAGGGGGCACTCATTTTAAAACAGTGTGCCATAGTTTTTTTACCTCTTTGAGGTGAGAGTACTGTATTTAAATTCCTTCTAGAGAGAGGCACTCAAAGTGAACTTAGGAAAAGTAACTCTACAGTTATTCTTTCACGTTGTACTCTTTGCCCTGAAGCAGACACGACATTATAGAGAGATGGCTCTAATGTGGAATCTGTTCTTCACCGACAATTCCAGAATTCAATCTGTCCCAACCCTCGAGGTGCAGGGACCTCCTGAAAATCAGGAGCAGTGGACACTTCAGCTCTCTTTCCGCCCAGGAGGTCCTGCAAAGCCACCTGTGCGTGCCCGGATGCTGTGATAACAGATCCTCTCACTGCTGTGGGAGACTCCTGGCCCTCCACTCAGTCCTGGGCGAAGGACATGCCATGGGAGGCAGTGGGAGGGACCGACGAGTGATGCAGACATATGAAACTAAGCTCCATGATGGAGACGCAGAGGTAAGACTCTCCAAACCTAGTGTGTTCAGTCATCTCTGCTAATGTTGGGGAGCGGTGAGAAAAGGGGTGCACAGTAGCTCCTGTTTTTGTGTGTGTTTTTTTGTTGTTGTTATTGCTGTTAATTCTAACCTGAGGATATTTTCCCACTAATTTTTGGAGAGGGTAGGAGGGAGAGGGAGAGACACACAGAAAGAAACATTGATGAGAGACACATGGATTGGATGCCTCCCACACGCGCCCCGACCAGGGCCGGATCAAACCTCCAACTGAGGCACGTGCCCTTCACCAGAATGGAACTGGGACCCGTCAGTCCTCCGGCCGATGCTCTATCCAATGAGCCAAACTGGTTAGGGCTCCTGGTTCTTTTAGGGAAGACGTATGCACAAATGCAGAGCAAAAGAGAAAGGATAGTGGAGAATGAACTCTTTAATCAAATGTAAGCTCAATCAATTATATCTGAGGGGGAAGAGTAGGGAATGGCTTTACTATAAAGGCCACGGTGCAAAGAGCTGAGGTCCGTGCCCCCGTGAGCAGGGAGGAGGCACGTGCACAGCACACCTCCTCTGGGGCAGGAGGAAGGAAGGAGCACAGCACCATTTAGCGAAGGAGATGGGCTGAGGAGGGAGTTGTTAGGAGGCCGCCCCAAAGTCCCATGTGGTGAAATGGGGGACCCTGATGCTGGGGTGGGGCCGCAGGCAGGAGCTGCAGTCCCAGGCCTCCCCAGCGACTCCTCTGGATGGAACAAGAATCAAGAGTCAGTCTGTGGACAGGATTGGTACAAGTTTTTTGAGATATCTTGTTCTGAATTCTGTTTAAGTGAACCATCCCAGAAATACTGCAGCTGCTGAGGTCTAAAAATGGGGTGGATTAAATATTAGGTTGAATCATGCCAAACTGCTGATTTTTTGAACTAAAAAAGCAGCAATTTCACATGGCCCAACCTCATTCAGAGAGTCACTGAGCCCTCTGTAAACCCCATGGTTCGGCCTGGGCCACAGCCCCACTTGTGGATGCTCCTCCCTCTTCCTCAGGCCACAGGCCACGCGGCTCACCAGGGCCCTGGGCAGCCTCCAGTGTGCAGTGCTTCCAGAACCTTCACACAAATCCCGCAAAGGAACCACAGAGCAACTGGAATCCTGAGTGCCTCCGTGCCCCACCAAATCAACGCGAGACCTTTACAGATGGGTTCCGCAAGACTTTTCTGAAAAGGTCTCAGTCTGTTTGTAAATACCACCCCTTCTAAGCCAAACAATTTAATAAGGTTGCGCTTTCCTTCCTCGAAGGTGTTATTTATCTATTCCCCCTTCCAGTGCAGTTCCTGAACGGAAGGGAAAGGCCTGGTGGCTGACAGGGAAGGTGTGTGTAAGTGCTACGGCAATAAGTGAGCAACGAGGCAGAGTGTCCTTGTCAGGCAGCCAGCTTCTGGCCTGGGCCTGACAGAGGCGCGGGAAGAGCAGCCTGGCGGCCGAGCGCAGCTGCCTGCTTCCCCCGGGAGGAAACACAGGGATGGCTCCCAAAGGCTTCAACAAGTTCACCCTGCTGCCTCCGCTGCCATAAAACTGGAGGCGGGTGAGTCGTCTAAATAGAAGGAATAGAGCCTGGCCTTGCCAGGGTAGGTGGGTTCTGGGGAAGGAGATGGGTCGTGCCCGAGGCCCATGAAAGGGTCTAGAGTTACTGTCTTGACAGCTATGCCTGACCCTCCTGCACGTGAGAGACCAAGGCCCGGAGTTCTGAATGCTCCCAGGGGACCTGGGCCAGTTCCCTGCCCTCCCTGAGACCCATGGCCTCCTCTGTAAAATGGGCATATTGCAGAACTCATACAGGGAGGGGCAAAGTCAGTTTACAGTGTGAGTCCCAGGAACACACAGTTTATTCCTGTATTACTATTAATTATTGTATTATTTTCCATATGAACAACTGTAAATCTACTTTTGCCTCACCCTGTCTGTATAATATAAAACCTGTGTAACTCAATTTAGCTAAATGCGTGCTAGTTATTATTGTTAATGTAAAGAGATGTTTAACTTTTGCAAATCTTAAATCCGACCAGTGGCCATAATTATACTGAATGCCCCACAGACTTGGTGACTTAGGACGCCCATGACTCTGCTCCTTCTGACACGTCATGTCCCACCTGGCAGCAAATCCAAATCTCTCTAAAACCCAGCCACTTGTCACCGCTTCATGCTACCCCTGGGACAAGCCAACATCTTGTCCCTGGATCACTGCACTATCCCACTACCCGGGCTGCTGGCCTCTGTGCAGCCAGCAGTGGGGGTTCTTGTGGGATGGTGTGCCCTTGGCATCACTCATCCCTGGCCTCCATTGTCCCTCTCTGTGTCCTCTGCCTGGAATGCTCTTCTGAGAACCCTCTTCTCTTCTCATTCAGGTCTTTACTCAGATGTTACCTTCTCAGGAGGCACCCTGATCTGGACCCTCGGCTCTCCTCCACCCTCACCACACACCCATGTGTTCTGCATTTCAATGACTCATCTTGTTTGCTGCCTGCCTCCCCCCACTGGAGTGGAAGCTCATTGAGGGCGGGGATTGTGGTCTGTCTTGGTCAGGACTTTGCCCATTGCCTACCACAGCAGGCCTTGCACCGACAGGCGTCAGCACCAACTTCTTGGGTGGGTGGCTGGCGGAAGGAATGCTGTAACAAGTGACTCTGGCTTTTTATCCCAGTTCAGAGCATCCAACGAGGCAGGGCAAAGGGCAGTCCTGATTCCGTGACTCTTGTGAATTCCCCAGGAGTGTTTCTGGGTGTATGGACCCCAGGCATCTCTCACCTGGTGATTAGAATTTAAGATGTCCACGAACTTGGATGGTATGAACTACATCTTTATTTTCACTATCTTCTAACTGAAAATAAGCAATTCTTTCCATTATAAATGTGGATAATGAACTACAGTGGTACTACCAGTGACTATGACACCAGTAGAATCACAGATATTTTCTTATCACATTATGTTATTGCTGATGTCTTCAAATAGTTTCTTTTCATCACTGACTCAAAATTATAGTAGTTATAACACCCACCCCTAGAGCTTAGTATTGAATGCATGAATAAAAATGTTCATGTATCACTACCTATTAGCTTGATTTTAAAAGTATTTCACCATAACGGATTTACTTTGTAATCCTATGTGTTTTCTTTTCTGCGTTTATAAACATTCTGAGAAGGGCCGACATCCATGACACAAAGGTGAGAGACCCTGGGACCGGCACTGCCTTTAGTGCCCCTGTTGAGTTCTAGGGTGTGCCCAATGCCAAGCCCTCAGCGGCCATGATAAGGCTGAGAGCCCTCAGGGACCACTACAGTATGGTTCAGCGTCGCACACACGCTAACCATCGAATCCGTCCGACTGCCCTATGATCCTAAGATGGGCGTTGCCTTCAGCCCATCTTACCTGTGGGGAGAAGCAGTCATGGAGCAGTGGGCACTTCTGAGGTCCAATGGGAGCAGGTTTCACATCTATATCCCGAGACAGTGCCGAGGAGGGCTGCCAATAAGACTCTCCCAGTTTGAGCAAAACAAAATTCCAAGATAGGAATTCCACGCTGGAAGACTAAAGGATGGGAAATGTGTGTGTGCGTGTGTGTGTGCATTTTTCTTCTTTCCAACAACTAAATTTATATACATTTACTTTGTCCTTGTAGAGCAGTTATGTAAAATGGGGTCTGAAAAATCAATCCCTTGGAAAAAAAGGCATGAAAAGACCCAACCTGTGGGAAGGAGGATGAGAATTACATTTATTAAGCTGCTGTCTGTAGCAGACACTGCACTGATGGCTTTTCATGTACCACTGTATTTACCATTCCTTTCCACACGGAAACGAGGCTAGAAGACATGGCCAATTTGGCTAGTGACTCTCCCGTTTATTGAGGTGTGGCCTGCCTGCCGTTGGGTAATACACAGAGGAGACTGCAGATCTGACACCCAACCTCCCAAGCAATGCTGGGAACTCTCTACAGGTAGGTACCACAGACAGACTACCAACTGGAAACATTTTTCTCATTTCTGTTCCTAATGATACTGGCCTGGGGGGTTAGAGGGAGGTGGGATTAAGCATCAGAAAAGCTACAGGCCACAGTTAAAGCCCCTCTGAATCGACAGCTAGGCACACAGCTCCAGAGCAATACAAAACAGGTCATTTAATTTCATAAAAGGATCTTTCTACAGTTTGTTTTTTCCCTCCAGCCTATTGAAATGTACACACCGCAAGTACAAAGTACAAGGTACCATTCACTGTAATTTTACTCCTGCACATATTTAATGTGCTGCTGTGGGTGAAGCATTTCATGGTTCCTGTGCTTAGCAAACAGAATAAATCAGTGTGTTGAGAGAGCAATTTTTTTCTTGCTGTTTGGGGGAAGTGCTCTTTATGTTTCTTTTAACATGAACTTAATGAACCATTTAACATTCAAAACCCCTCAGAAAGGTCGTTATGCCTATTTCTTAATTAAATTTTTTTTAAGTCAAATAACGCTAATTCTCTTTTATATCTCCACATGCATAGCAGCGCTTTAAAAAAAATTACTGAGCACAAACAACAGCCCAGAGCGGGGACTATTTCAGTTACTTCACTATAGAGGCTTGTGGGGCTTTATAAAGGAAGAAGGAGAAAGAGAAATGACCTGGCCCAGCATTTTATTAAGCATAATCAAAGGAACCGGGGAATTTAGGTTGCCATGGAATTCAGGCTTAAATAAAGTTTATCGTTTGGTGATAACTTGGGGTTATGCTGTGAGACAGGCAGCATAAAATAAAGCCAGCATGCTTTAAGAAACAGAGGTCACTCCGTATTTAGGTTCCTTTTCTCAAATTTCTTTTACATTTTGATGCTTCAGCTTTGCAGCCTGCATGAAAAAGGCGGAGGCCTGGGCGGCTGCAGACACAGGTACTTGAGGTTCGCTGCTGCTTCTTTCTCTCTCTCTCTCTCTCTCTCTCTCTCAGGCCGGCCTGATTTTTCTTTCCTCCCTCAGAGCTTTGTCAGCGTTACCTGCTCTGAATGGAAGCACTTTCGGCCCCTTGTCAAAGACCAGGGAAGAAAGCGGGCCCTCTGGTTGGCAGCGGTCTTGGATTCTCGCCCCCGGCCATACTGTGCAATCACGCTGTTTATTCCACTGTAACAATCAGACAACGCGAGCGGAGCACCTGGTCCTCCCGCCCGGCCTTCCTTGGCAGCTGACGGGCAACCTCGCTGCCAGGTGGTTGTGCTTCAATTACATTAGCTAGCCATTCTAGGGTTAACGAGGACCCACTTTCTTCAGAATGCCCCGGGAAAATCAGTTATTCATAAAGGACAGTGTGCCTTTTGTTGATCACTGAACAATGTTGCTGAAAATCCATTAAATTAAATTCTCTTTACTGGACTGAATAATGCAATAGCGATAGCCCCAGCTAGAAGTTTGCACATTTATTTATCAAATTTCTGAATAATTTATACATGGATCCTGGCTCTTTTCATTCAGTGGCCAAATGCTTCTTCCGAATGAACAGTGCAGCTCTGCCTTCATTTTAATATGGGCTAACACTCACTTGCAAATAAAAAACAAACAAAAGCAGAATTTAATCAAGTGGCCAGAAAACTAAGTCTCGTTTTAACTGAGAATTCGCATTCCAATTTTCTTTTGCAGAAGGACTTTCAAATATATTGGCATAAATTTACATAAGATGCTTTTTAAAAAAAATCTTTCATGTGATCACCATTTTTATAAGAAAATGAACAAGAAGGAAACAAGAGTGGGATGTGTGAAAGGTCGCTAATCTCTAAGTTGCAGAACTTGCTGGTGCTGAGGTGGAAGGTGGGCCGAGGTGAGTGAGGGTGGACCTGTGGATACACAGTAGCCCAGTTAGATGGGTGGTTAAGATGTCCCTCCCACCCACCCAGGGAGCCGCTCTCTGCAGGCGCCAGTGGGCAGAGGCAGATCATGGCAGGACAGCAGCAGAAAGGAGCCTCCCTTCCCACCCCCTCTTGGCTTTCCTCCCCCCAGCACTGAGAGGGAGGCCACTGGAGGATCTTCCCTTTCTTTTCTGGGAGGATGCTGGGGGCTTCCTACACTTAGACACAGGCCGGCAGCCTCAGACACATGCTGCAGAATTTGAGTGGGTTGGGAAAGTGTGACTGGAAGAAATGGAAGAAAAACAAAGGCACAGAGAGATCAAATAGACATTTAAATAACAGTCTTAGAGATTTAGCCTTAGCTGGTTTGTGAGATGATTTAAAACAAGATTTTTCCTTTTTTTTTAATTCAGGGGTAGCATTAATAAAAAAAATCAACAAAGAGTTAAGTGTATCCTGATGTACATATTCGTTAACTAACACATAAGCCAAGCAAAGAAAAAAATGCCTATGGAATTTCCCTTTCATTTAAGAAAAAGAAAACTGCATTTTTTTCAGAGATGAAGTGTCTGAATAAACTTAGAGAAACATGTACATTTTAGTTGACATGCAAATTCAAGGTCCTGAGTGAGATTATTCTTAGCAGTTGGGGACAACGCAGGTGGGAAGTTGGAAGACTTTAGACAGCACAGTGCACGGCGGTGAGCGCTCGTCTGGGTGTGAATTCCTCTCCACTTACTGGCTACGAGGCGTAAGCAAGTCACTCACGTCTCTCTGTACCTTAGTGTCCTCTCTGGTAGAACAGGCAATACACCCACCTCTTAGTTATGACGACTGCACATAACAGCATGTTGTAGACATACATCCCTAGGGCTCAGGGAGGGGGCTGGCCAGCAGACGCCAGCTCACTGAGGCCTCTCCACTCCACTCCCCATCACCTGAGCCTGCTCCGAGTTGGGAGCATCACTGAAATGTGACCACTTCACTGATTTCTTTTGCAGTAAAGCCTCAGGAGCAAAAGCAAACCGGAACCCCGTGCCAAGACAAAGCAAGCACTAAAGAATAACTTTCTGTTATCTTGCTGATGAAATATCAAGAGCACGGATTACGAGCGGACATTCAGAAATAAATGTTTTCGTCTTTGCTTCCTGATCATTTTCGATAAACGCTTTGGCTTTGCCTTGGCATTTATCTTCCGAGGCGGACTGGTGTCTGGTCACAATGTACGGCTCTAGTAACATTATCTCTGAATTATAAGATCCACCTTGAACAAGGCTCCAACACAAAGGCGTTAGAATGTGCCGATGACAAGCGGACGCTCTTCTGCGGCTCAAAAACAATGGCTGACACTTGTGAATGAATAGACAGAAAGCACATCAAAGGTAGCCTTTTACAGAGAAAAATCGTGTGATGCACACTTTAATCTCTCTGAAAATCTATGCACAAACGGAACCCAATTTCATTTTTCACATAAATGGTAAGGCTTGATACAAGGACATCTTTTTTCTTTATAGTTAAAAGATGAGGGGACAAAGACATGCTAGCATAGCCTTTGAACTTTTTATAGCTGTATCAATGGGCCATGCTACTTAACCACTGATACAAGGGCAGAGATTTTATAATAGCTGCATTTAAAGCATTCTAACTAAAACCAGCCATTATTTTAGATTAAAGAAGGCAATGTCTACCTTTTCCTTAAAGCTGCATAGTTTTTATTCTTTTAACCCTTTGATCAATTAGTATGGGTCTATAAAGATAAGACAGTAATATCTCAAGGGTTTATGAAATTATGGGGCACAGGGCTGAGATATGAAGGGGGTCATTACTCATTTCTTGGATGAAGAAGCATGCAGAATAAGCACCTTTCTGGGTGGGAATGGGGCGGGGGGAGTTCCCCAGCACAGACGTCTTAGAACAGAGATAATTCAGGCAGCGGCTTTTCTGCATTATTTTGGGGAAACTATGGAATGGTATCTCCAGATGCCTCCTGATTGCCATCTTCTTCTCCTTCTATCTCTGGGTCCCTCTGAAGTTTCAGGTGTCCCAAAACAGGTACCCTAATTGTAAAGCTGGGGTTGTCTTTCATAGTTTCCAGCCAATACCCCTCTATCCCCAACTTCTTCCCACCTGCCAGGCTGCTAGTGCAACTCTCAACACATGACATTCTTATGAGGTGATGTCCAGGCTCCCAGCCCACCATCCCTACTCCTCTAGCTGTGTGCCCCCAGCCCATCCCCACTCCCCTAGCTGTGTGCCCCACTCCTCTGTGTGCCCCTGGCCCACCATTACTACTCCCCTAGCTATGTGCCCCACTCTTCTAGCTGTGTGCCCCACTCCTCTAGCTGTTTGCCCCTGGCCCATCCCCACTCCCCTAGCTGTGTGCTGGTGAGAAAGTCAGGCCTCTTGAGCCCTCCGTTCCCTCATGTGTAAATAGTGAAAGCGGTGGTCCTACATGAGTGCTGAGTACAGTGTTCATCAAAAGCTAAGCCCCACAGCAAGCATGTCAAACTCAAAGGCTAACACGGGCTAAATAAGAGGCATGCGGCCCACAGGCTGCGAGTTTGACATGGTGGCCCTACAGAGGTGTTGGCTACTGTCTACCACTCCCTGCTCAGAAGGAAACCATGGAGGGGCTTTACTCCATCTCCCACGAAGCAGCAGCAACCCTTCCTGTTCCTTGGGTGCCCATGAACCCCAGCTAAGTGGGCTGCGTAATTCCTTCTGGCAGCAGCTCATCCCTGGCTGCACCTTAGAAACACCATTGATTAGTCCCCGCTCCACACCAGGTTAACCAGAATCTGTGAAGTGGCCTGGGCATCAGTCAATAGCGCAATTCCCCATGTGATTGAACGGTTGAGAACCATGGATGGAGCCCATGCAACAAAACTTTTCTTTGGGAATGCCCCCCTCTGCACAGGGCACAGAATGGGATTGCCCCTTGCCACCCCCCCCCCCCAGCTCCCCCTGCACAGGGCACAGAAAGGGAAGGCGGGACCTCTAGGCTGGACGCTGGGCCTGAGAAATTTTAAGATAAGGTTTCTTATCTTAAAAATAATGCAAATGTATGGCTTGTGTCCACCTTAATAAAAGTATTGTGAATGATTGCCCACCAAGTACTGCTGATGGGCTGCCATGTCATGCTTCTCCTGGGACCTGCCTACACCTGGCTCATGGGCGGTTTCTCCAGTGTGAGAAGCGCCACTGGAATGTCTGCCTATCACAGGAATGTCTGAGTTCTGAGAGGAGGCTCATGAAGACAGAGAAGCCTATTATACCAAAGGGCTGAAGTCAGGATGGCGGGAGGGCAGATGACAGGACAACTAGGTTGGTCAGAGGTTGGCTCTGGGTATGAGGGCCAATGAGTGAATCGGAAGCTCAGGAGAGCCTTTACCCTAACTCTGGTGTTGGCTCCGCTCATGGCCTTGAGTAGTCCACATCTCTTGGAAAGCGCTGCTTCTGCAAAATCTTGTTTTAAAAACAAACCCAAAGCAAAAGAGACCAATCCCCCTTCCCCCCCACCAGCACACGGCTTTCCTCCCCATGGCCAGGGGGCATGGCCTCTCCACAGTGCCTCCCCTGCAGGGCACCAAAACACCGTCATTGCCTTGAGCTGTCACTGGGTCTTCAAGGCTCACGCTTCAGCGTGACTTCAATTACAAATAGATTTTACCCGTTTGTTCTAAGAATGCCTGCACATCCTTAGAACCAGCATGTAAAGAAGTACACCCTTAAAAAGAAAAACTGGCAAAATCCAGCAACTGCTTGGAAAAACACTGTAAGATCTGAATTTGTAAGCATTTTCTAAAAAGCTGAAATCATGACCTAGCCAAAACGAATGTAGTCTACTAGCACTGAATAATGCACATTTTGGAAAAAAAATTTAATGACTGAATTTACATAGTCTATTTTCTTCTTAGACCCCCAAAGTATCGTGTTTTGTTTTTTTTTTCTGCTGGAAAACCTGTTCCCCTCCTTTCATCAGGAGCTGTGGCCAACAGGATTTTATATTCTTACTTAACTACATGTCTTTAATAGAAATCAAAACTATGACCTCCTTGGATTGTTGAATAAATGTATATGTTTCTAGAGAGTATGTGTGAATAGTTAAAACTCAAAAGTTATAAAAAAGAAAAAAGAAAAGATTTCTTTTCCTCTCAATTTGTTCATTTTGACGATTTTACTTAAAAACAAGTGAAACCATTTAGAGAAAAAACAATTCTAAACTAAATATAAATAAGTTAAACACATACGGTGGCTGGTTATAAACCTTTCTTGGAAAGTGCCACAACTTCTTACAGTGAGAGATGTGCATGTTCAAAGTGGGTTTAGAAATTAATGAGAAGGAGGAGAAGAGGAGAGGAGGAGGAGGAAGGGGAAGGCGAGGGGGAGAGGAGGTGGAGAAGCAGAAGCAACCGGCAGCATAAAAAAACCACAGCATCCTGACTTCACAGGACTGCTGTGGAAGCGAAATGAATTAACAACAGTGAAGAGGGAGCACGGTGTTGGCCAGCACTGCCCCTGGGCGACGCAGAACAAAGCTGACTTGAGCTGCCACAGGTGTAATGCAGAGGCCAAGCATTCCACTGGGCCTCATGGTTTGACATACATGATAAAATGACTGATTGGACTGAACGAGGTCCTGCAACTTCAAAATATGTCTGGGGCCACATTGGTTGGGGGCCCTGGATCACTTCTTCGGAATGACAGACAAGTCACCCATGTGCTTTGGCTAGCTGTGCCCAGATGCACACTCAGGAAGTGCTCTGAGGCCAAATCTTGCTCTGGAACTCTGGCTGCCATGGTTCTCCTAGGGTTCAGTTTGATGGCTCATCTGTATGATTCAAAGTCCACCTAGACTGTTTCCCAGCTGATTGGTAGGAACAGAATGATCGTGCTTGTGGATAAAAAGATACTTTTTTTCCCCATTTGAAATTGTATTGCAATAACATAAAGGTGGTTTGGGTCTCTTTTTAAGGGTGAAGGAGGACTATCCATTGCCAGCACTAGAAGGTGATTGGCTATTAGGGTCTCAGTTTGTCTTGAGAATTTGCTAACCTGGCAGGCAATTCAAAAGTTTCCCAGGTAAAGCTGTATTTCACTTAATTGATTTTAAAAGCCATTATCATAAAACAGGGTTGGAGATACTGCACACATTATAATATTTGTTGGGCACAATGCCCAGAGAAACCAGCTACATAAATACGAGGCGAAAGGAAAAGGATGGTCTCAAGAGAGAGACCAAAACATTCAAGATGCAGCGACTGCACAGCCAGGGTTCCATGGAACACGCAGCCTCGCTTATGCAGCCCGGCTCCGGCAGATGTCCTGCCAGCCGGCTAAGTCCTCCTCACAACCTGAACGCACACGAGTGTTTCTGCACAGTTAACGGAGTTTATGTTCACATATAATGCACATTTTTGGAGTCCACAAAATTAAGTTGAACTGAATGAAAAAGCCTTTTTTACCAGGTGAAAAATAGTCAAATAGCAGCAATTTTATGTGCTTCAATCCAATTTAAGACAAGATGTTTGCTGACTCCAGTTTTTTGTCACCATGAAGCTATTTTCCTGAGCACCTTCAGAGGAGATAGGGTGGGACAGTCCTGGTTGAGCCACGTCAATAGAGTCTGAAGATCCCTGACCCTTACGCATTTACCAATGATGTTGCCAAGAAAGATGCCATGGCCCTGACTACATTCTGCTCAACAAATGTTAGAGAAAGGAGAGCAAAGAGGTGGCACTCGACTAAAAGTAATAACCCCATTTCTCCCACATGAGCATCTCCCAGCATCATCCCAGCTGCCTTTGCACCAATGATTCTTCCAACTCTTAATCCCTTTTGCTTTTATGCTCACCAGACATGGGGGTTCTTAGTTTTGAGCAACTTAACATTGATTTTTGCCGGGAGCCGGTCCATCCTTGCTGCTTGACACAGTCGCTGCAGGAAAGAAACATCTGCACAGCATATGTTTCAAGGGACCTGGCGAGAAAGGTTGTTTCCCCAGGTGGGGATCTTTCCCTGAGGTTAGGGAGGGGATACAACCCCTTAACTAAGTGCCAGGTGGGTAGTTAATCACTTTAACTACAAACAGTCACACTTAAGCTACATAATCTTTACTCCCTGGAATGGAGACAAGAAACGCCCTAACCTTTGGAATAGAGATTGATAGGATTGGAATCAACTGGTATAAATACAGATGTAACAAGACAACTAGAGACAGAACCCAAAGAAGAACCTAGAGATAGATCCTAGACAGAACCTAGAGACAGGACTTGGCTGGAGATCCCACACAGAACCTAGAAACAGAACCTAGCAAGAGAACCTGGCTGAAGAACCTAGAGACAGAACCTAGAGACAGAACCTAGAGACAGAACCTAGTGAGAGAACATGGCAAAAGATCCTGGACAGAACCTGGCTACAGAACTTGGCTGGAGAACCTAGACAGAACATGGCGGGAGGACCTGGATTGAACCTGGCTGAAGAACCTGGCTAAAGGACCTGGCGACCGAACCTGGCTGGAGAACCTGGAGAACCTGGCTGGGGAACCTAGACAGAACTTGGCTGGAGATCCTGGATAGAACCAGGCAAGAGAACTCAACCATGCTGATCAACTGAACGCTGCCTCTGTGTCATTCATTCCTTCTTTGCTGCCTCCGTCCACACCTTTGGGGACCCCTGGACCTGCTGGTGAGCAACTTAACATTGATTTTCAAAATTATCTATACTGATAAAAGGGTAATATGCGAATTAGACCCAATAGACCAGACATCTTCTGGACGTCTTTCTGGACAAAGCCGTGGCAGCTGTGAGGGCCGAGGGCAGGCAGCCGCTGGGGCCGGCAGTGGCAGCAGCAGTGGGGTGATGGGGCGGCGCCTTCCCCTGATCGGCCTAGTCACCTCCTGCAGAGGGAGGCCAGACTGTGGCTTAGGCCTGCTTCCTGCTCCCATGGGAGTGGGCCTAAGCCGTCAGTAGGACATCCCCTGAGGGCTCCCGGACTGTGAGAAGTGGCAGGCCTGGCTAAGGGGACACCTGCCCCCCGCCCCCGCTACTGCAGTGTACAAATATTCATGCACCAGGCCTCTAGTTAACTTTATAATGGTTAAGCAAATATAGTTTCCCCTCTAATTGTGGGAGGGGTGGGGAATACTTTTTGAAGAAATGAATATTCAGACATTTGTTCACCATTGCAGGAATAAGAGTTAATATTGTGATGAAGAAAACTGAAACATTATGAATGTGGGACTGTATGATATTTCAGGACAGAAAGAAATTCTAGGACCTGAGAGGACTTACAGGGTAGAGTTAATCTCAATATTAAATACTCTTTAAGGAAAGGCACATGAACCATAGGTATGGTTTTTAAAAATCAAGATTAAATACCTGATCTTAGTTACAGATATTTTAAAATAAATGAACATGATTAGGTTTATATCATTTATCTTATAATTACAAATTTAACAGGTCTTTGAATAGATGCTAAAAAAATACCTGTAAATCCACACAGAATTTCACAACACACTAAAATTAAGAAAATACTGAAGTTTTAAAAATACTTTGAGTAGTAGTACCATTTTCCTAGAAGAACAAAATCAGTTGTTATTCCATTACCTTTAATAAAATCTATGCTACAAAGCATCTTTTAAACACTAATGACGTTTTGACATTTGAGCATTTCAATAACTTTAATGTCAAGGGAAAAAATCTCAAAATAACATATTTTCAGTGCACCGAAGATACAGATTTTTAAAAATGTGAATCTTTACTCTTACTTATGAGAAAGAAATGATAAAAACTGATTAATAATTTACTTAAAAACTGATCTGACTTTGGATTTATGACTATGTGATGAAAGAAAATCTTTCAAGTTAAAACTTAACAGAAGTTTGGTGAGTCTATAATTAGCACCTACCAAGGCGGGCTTTCTAGAGCTCAGCATGGAAAACCTGGAATGCGAGTCCCATTCAACAACCTGAGAAGGGAGCTTTTCATAGGCAAAGAACACATTACCAAGTTCATTAATTAAACAGTGCGGGCGGAGCAGATGGATGCTACCTACGCTCGAATGACGCTAAATTGGGAAAGAGGTTTGCAGTCCTTAATGAGACTCTATAAAATAAATGATTACATAGTGATCACAAGTAAACAAGCCCGAGAGAAGCACTGGATTATTAGGGCAACAAGTCCTGCAACATGGTAACAAGAAGACCAACATGAGTGAAGTATCTAATCCATAAAGCGTCTCTGAGGTCATTCAATCCCAGACCATCCCCAGGGCGAAGAAAAGTGGTGCCAGTCCACAAAGGGTTAAGCATGAAATGACAGTTAGCGGGGCCATAATAGGGAAATGACTGGCCATGGAAATGAATGGAACAGAAACCTTTCTGTCACATATTAAGTGCATTAAGACTGAGACACTCAACGTTCCTTTTATCTTCACAGAAAAACAGAACTGCAAAATGTCAGGTACGAGGGCTTTTGAAACCAAAGGCTTAGCCAAAGCAGCTCCCCAGAAAATGTGGGCATTACGATGACTTAATGCTACTTTCCCCCATATCACTAATTAATTCTTCACATTTTCAGCTATGTCAAAGCCTTAACTTTTGGGGAGGGGGAATTCCTAATTAGTTTTTGTTGCACATGGACTTGTGCATCAACTCAAAAGATATTTTTTAGAATCATGGTTAGAACAGAAATTTATTTTGATGTTAAAAAGTCGCTATAAATAATTGTTGCTATCTGGAACATAAAATTTTGAGATTAAGAATTTATTTCTTTAAAATGATCTATTATATTTTCCAATTTAGATACAATATATTCTCATTAACAGTAATTGAAAACTTGAGAACAAGGGTATCAAGAGAATGCAGGGTAGCTATACATTATAGTGCAGCTACAGCGGTCGGTAGTAATTAACGGTGACCCCCTGCTTCTGCTGCCCACTGCCCCACTGGGATGCGCTACATCGTTATGCCCAATCCTTACTTCCTTGGCTTTGATTTTCTGTCAGTACCCATGGGCCTTTGTTGTAAGTTCCTTGAAATCTATTTTTGAAAGAAGTAGATAAATAAATTCAACATACACAAATAAATATCTTGCTAGAAACAGCAACAGGATGGAACTGTATTTTCGCCCATTTATCAAGGCAACAGCATAAGGAATCATAGCAAGCATGTGTGACTAGACTGACTGAGCTGGACTCTGCTGAGATGTCATTGAGAATATGTACACTTAATGTTTCCATTGTGGTTTTTAAAAAATTTGGATGCCACATGTATTTAGGTAAAAGGGATGTACGTATGGTATCAAAATAAGAATACTTTCCATTCTAATGAACAAAATAGTGTTTTCATCTTAATCCATAAAATCCAGGCTTAAAGGGCTAAGATATTCTTGATGACAATGATAGAATAGGCTAAAAATAAGTGGAATTGCTTCACTTTCTCAAGCTACGTAATTTTGATGGCCTCCTGTTCTTAGGTGAAAAGTGTGGACAAGTAAGAAATAGCTGGGGGGCCTCAGAGTCAGGCTGGCCTGGGCTCCCATCTTGGCCGTGCCCTGACTGTGGGGTCTTGGCCAAGACCCCTGCTTCCTCCATCT
Source organism: Myotis lucifugus (assembly GCF_000147115.1). Lineage (NCBI taxonomy): Eukaryota > Metazoa > Chordata > Mammalia > Chiroptera > Vespertilionidae > Myotis > Myotis lucifugus. The sequence continues at coordinate 1,206,908 of NW_005871253.1, forward strand.
GTGCAGCTGGGTTAACAGCCCTGGTGTGCATGGCTGCCACCAGGAGCCCACTGGTAATGAACCAATGGTCCCCACCTTCCGTGTGGCTTTGACCAGCCTGTGCTCCTGCACATTATGCACCCCTATTCCAAGCTGCCTATTGGATGCTGATGTTGGTCTCTGGTCTATCAGTCGATGGGAGCGCATTTTATCAGTCACGTTCAGGCTCTGTAGTGTTCCCACTGCTATCTCATACAAATACTTGGATGTTCCATTGCATTTCCCTTTTATTTCGTAAAAATTAGTAGAAATAGGCTAAAAAAAGTGCTGACTCTAGCAACAACAAACAGCTCTTAAACTCAAGGCAGTGGAAGCAAAACTGGAAATCCTTTACTTGGTAAACTCAAGTAAAATATTTTTATAACGCCAATATCTGTTTACTTTAATTTTAAGTGTTGTGATGAATTTTCAGTGTTTAATGAGTTGTTAGGCTCACCAGCTTATTTCCCAAGGCAAAAGGCAAGAACATTAGGGAACATGCTAGAAAAACAGCATCAAACACTAGCTCTAGAAAGTGAGGCATATTGAGGAGTCATATATTTTGTTTCATTTTCTGAAAACAGCATGCCCTTTATAAGACATCAGCTGCATATTTGGATTTATATCTGTAGGTAAGAAAGAAAAAAGTGTGGATTTCAAAATGAAATACCAATATTGAGAATATGAGTCTCTAGTCTCCTCTCCCAAAGACTTGAACCTTTTGGCATTGCATAAAGTGGTCTATTAAAAAAAAAATCTGTGTGATCCTCCTAAGTTCCTTTAAAAATTCATGCATTCACCAAAGTCTGATTGCAAAAGCCGCCATGTGCCAGGCTGGCTTCAAAACACTCAGTGAGCAGGTTCACAATTAGACACTGTCTAACCATTTTATGTTGGCAAGTCCGTCTCTGAAATGTTTAAATGAAATGGCCAGTAAAGGATTATTTATAAAAGAACCAACATTTCGATCACGAATTCAAAGGGAGGCCTGACTGTATAACTGCAGAGAGATGCCTTATTTTGGTACATAAACTCTCAGATTAAATTTGAATATCTATTAGCACAACTGATCCTAAGTAATTTAGCAGAAATACTTTTCAGAAGATCCTCATGTATTTATTTTATAGCTGAAAAAAATGTTCATTCTAATGTAAATTTATAATCTGTTTTTGTAGAATTTGATATTTAAATGAGCTATTTAGTGCATTCAGAGAGACTATGCAATATATCATGTTCCACAAAGAACATTCTTGAATAACCTTAAAATATTCTAATGTGAAGAGCTTAAAATGCTCCCCAACTGAGCTGATACAGTATCAAGCAGTAGCTTCTATGGGATGTTTAAAAGAGAACGTTAACTTAGGAACAGTTTCTAGTGCTCTACTAATATAGTGCCTTCTCACTGTTATTCTAATAATAGCTTAAAAACCAATCTACCAAACAAACCAGTAGGCTCTTCCACTGTGAGAAAGGAACAATGTTTAAGCTGAAAAACTCCCCTTCTCTAAAGGAAAAATAAGAGGTGCAGAAATTTTAAATAACCCCTAACCCAAAGACATTTAATATGCTTTCCGTAAGTGTAACACACTCTATATACAGTAGTGATCCAGAAGCCATCTTTCAAGAGCCTTGCAACGAAAGACTTTTTAGCTGGAGGGGTTAAAAGTGTGGGTGTGGAAGTCAGCTTTTGTTTGGAAAATTAGCAATGCTATGAGTCATCCTGCATTAGCAGTAGAAGACTTTTGCATCTTGTATGAATCCAGACACCATATGCCATGCGAAGGCCTATTACTTTATTCGGTGCCACCGCTGACAGGCAGCCACGTGGGTATCCCCAGCGGAAGGGCTGTCTCCTCCCGGCGGTGAGGACAGGAACCCAGTGAGCTGAACACATCCGACATTGTACAGAGCAGCAGGAACAGCTGGTAAGCTAGAGAGCAGCAACGGCCGGCTGAGCAGAGCACGGATGCTAATGAGCCTGGCGACAATGCTGGCCTTCAGAGGGGCGACTGCAAAGTCCGGCCACGTGTCCCCACAACAGCCTCAGGAGTGGAATCTGCTCGCTCATGCCTTCAGTCTCATTAAAACATAACACTGGTATTGTGGTTTATCAAAATCAGTTGGAAGTCACAACTTATAAATCCACTCAACAGATACAGCATGCTTTAAAAAGCTGCACTGAAATGTATGCACAATTTCCACAGGCGCTGTGAGTGGGGCACCTCGGGGAGCCGGAGGCAGGGGGATAACTGTGTGCCCAGCAGCTGTTGCTGGGTTCAGGCCCCGGCTCGCCATGAACATAACTGTATGGCCTGGGGCAGGTTATGCAACCTCTCTGGGCCTCTGTGCCCTCAACTATGCTTTTCAAATATAATAAAACACATAATAGGTTGTAGTATATAAGATATTGTACTGCATTTGCGTAATATACTAAATTAGGTAATTGCAACTTCCTCATTGGATTGCTGCAGGAAAGAAACGATTGAACACTACGTGTGAAATTCACTGCCAAGGACAGAGCAGCAGTGGAGGAGCTCAAAAACCGTGTCTCTCCAGGGGATCGGAGAGTAGAGCTCCATTACTCTTCTAACTCTGTAAGGCGGCAGCACATCTCCTTATGAAGGAGGCTCTACTACCTGGGGGTGGGGGTGGGGGTGGGTGTGGGGGAAGGTGACACAGTAGGGCGAGGGGGCAGTGATGAGGGACATGGGGATAAGGGCCCTGTGTGACTAGTGAAGGGTGGGTTTGGGCTCCCAGTGGCATCTGGCATCACCAGTCCACTAAGTTCCTCGATGCTCCAGGTCTACAGAAGGCTCTGTTTGAAAGGCATTTACTTCCTCCCAATGCTCCTGTCTTTGATTAAGTCCCTGGGATTCCAAGCCACCCTCCCAATGCCAGGTCCAAGGCCCCTCCCTGGGTCCCTTCCTTTGGGCTCTGGCCTGAACTCTCCGTCACAGCCATTATGAAACACTGCAGAGCCCTCTTTTCTTCAATGCTTTCATTCTCAACAGAGTCTTTGAGGACAGGCACCGTGCCTTCCCCCTGGGCACCCTCAGCAACAGCGCCGTTCCTGGCACACAGGAACCGGCCATGGATACTTTGTTGAATGAATAAACTAATGTAAAGAATTGCTTTTGAACGTGTCATTTTCAAAATTGGTGTCTAGGATGTGAATGAGATTATGATCATCTGTTGATCACTTTTTTTTTTTTTTGCCAAGACTTTGCTTAAAGCTCTAAATAAAAGATACTTTATTGAAAAATCATCTCCAGCAGCAAATGCACTCTCTGCTTCTGTTTCTTAGTGTTGGGTGACGTACATATCTATAGTAATAAAAGCATAATATGCTAATTAGACCGGGCACCCTTCCAGACGACTTTCCGGACGAAGCCGGGGCTGTGAGGGAAGCCTGGGTCCGGGTGCCTGCCGGCAGCCAGGGGAAGGAAGGCCGGCAGCCAGGGGAAGGAAGGCCTACTCTTCTACGAAATTCGTGCATCAGGCCTCTAGTGATGAGATAACTGCCTGGTACTTGAGCAGCAACCTTGTCCCCTCTGAGTTCTCCTAAAGCTAAGTTCAACTCAGGAAGTCTCCAAAGGTGATACCTGAACTCTCTGAAACATAGAAGGCACGCAGTCGCCTGTGGAGTGCAGACGAGTGCACAGAGTTTAAAAGGCCATAAAGATGAAAATAAAGATTACACACCAGAATTGAATTTAAGAAGATGGTGATAAACACCTAAGCAACTTTGCGTAAATCAGTGTGGCATTCATTGGCCAATTTGAGCTTGGATTAACTTGGAAACTGCTTGTTGAAAAAGTCTCAGTTCCCCTCTCTGACTGGCAGCTGCTGGGCTTACGCTTGAGACCCTCAGCCCTCTCTGCACTGGCTGTCCGCTCCGCACAGTGAGCCTGCACGGGGGTCAAGCCAGGCTCCAATGTGTTGTTTCCCACGTATTTGCTTTCTTTACATCCAGGCCTTAATTTACTGCTGTATCCAGAATTTCACCAGACTTAGGATAACTAGATATGGAAATGAGGCTGGAAGGCCAGGCAAAGACCTGGAAGAGGCTTTTTCTGACTCCAACCCTGTTGACAGGGAGGTGCGGACGGCCCAGAGCTGCTTCACGGGCAGAGGCTCCTGGGCACTGGTGGTCCTGGGAGAGCCAGGTCTTCACCTCTGAGTCTATCACTTGCCACAGCCACTCAAACATGGAAGTGACATACAGTGTTCATTATCTTCTAACGATCTCTTGTGGGAAAGTAGTTGCTAGAATAAGAATGGTCTCAGTCACTGGGATTTCAAAGTTTTAAAAAATGCTTAAAAATACCTAGAATATAAGTAATTGCCACACAAGGCTGACGACTAGACAAAACTGCCCAGGATGCCATCAAGATCAGGAGCGGCACAGAGAGAGCTGGTCGAGGTTGGGAAGGAGGGAAATGTGTGTCTGAAATTCACACTCACATACACACACACACACACACACACACACACACACACATGCCCCAAGCAGTCCATCTTGAATCAAGTTTCATAGGCATGGTGATCCATGAAAGAGATGATAAGAAGCCGCCATTACACACGGAATGTGCCCCGAGGAAGGGTGCTATGAGCTGCGCCTCCACGGTCCCCTGTAATGTCACCTAAGCGCCCGGCCTCACGTGACTTGCTGCAGGCTGCGGCAGATTAGAGCTATCGATTGCTCCCCGCAGAAGGGTCTTGCTGTGTGAAAGGAAGGTAAGCGGTGGAGAAAGACAGCTCAGGTATTGATCTACTGCAGCGGGAAGCTGTGCTTCCAAATGAGGGTCAGCACTCCTTCACACCACCTGCGAGAGTTACTGTGATATGCATCCCTGCACAGAGAGATGGGGAGGCGGGAGGGGTGGAAGCGTGGGGGTCACCTCCTCTCATGTTAGCTGGCCACATACCCCTCAGAGGAGCCAAGGGTGCCGTGTGAAATCTTGAGCTTTCCCCCGCCCCCACAAAACACAGAAAACAAAAGACCTGGCAACAGAAGCCTGGGAAGGACATTCACGATTCCTCCAAGGCAGGCAGACCACTGCCACAGAGAACTGCCGGAGGCCACGACAAGAAAACCGTCAAAGCAGTGTGCACACATCTTCAAGAATGTCCCTCTAATGTCCGAAGAGTTTGTCAAAGTCAGAGGACAGCTCTTATTATAAAGACAACCCCCCACCCCCTTAAAGCAGAATATTCTAAAATAGGCTCAAACTGACATTCTCCTTAAGAAATTTCAATGATATAAACGACTTTTAAAAGATTTTTGTGAAGACAAACTTCCACAGGCACAAAGACATAAACCCATACAAAATGTCAAGTAAAATGATGAGGCACATCAAAATTCGTGATTCTGGAAGGCAATATAACATCTAATAAAGGATTAATAAAAGCAAATTAAAACAGAAAAAAAGGAGCCCCCAAAATCAAGCCATGAAAATGCACCCTTTAAATGTATGTCTCCGTGGACATTAAAATATAGTGAATTCTATTTTATTGCTTTTATGATTAAACTAAAGGCCCATCCATCCCTGCACCAGTGGGGTCCCTCAGCCTGGCCTGCGCCCTCTTGCAATCTGGGACCCCTTGGGGGATGTAGCAGTGTGGGAAGCGGCAGGCAGCTGGGGAGGAGCCTGAGCGGAGGCTGGGCGCTGCTCCCGCTCACCCCTGCCCTGCTGCGCCTGCCACTGCTGCCATGGAGGCAGGAGAGGCTCACGCTGCTGCAGCTGTGCTCACCAGCTGTGAGCCCGGCTTTTGACTGAGTGGTGCTCCCATTGTGGGAGCACACTGACCACCAGGGGACAGCTCCTGTGTTGAGCATCTGACCCTGGTGGTCAGTGCGAGTCATAGCGACCGGTTGTTTGGTCGCTTAGGCTTTTATATATATACTAGAGGCCCAGTGCATGAAATTTGTGCATGGGGGGGGGTGTCCCTCAGCCTGGCCTGCACCCTCTCCAATCTGGGACCCCTCGGGGGATGTCCGACTGCCGGTTTAGGCCCGATCCCACAGTCAGACATCCCTCTCACAATTCGGGACCACTGGTTCCTAACCGCTCGCCTGCCTGCCTGCCTGATCGCCCCTAACTGCCTCTGCCTGCCTGCCTGATCGCCCCTAATTGCTCCCCTGCCGGCCTGATCGACCCAACTGCCCTCTCCTGCTGGCCTGATTGCCCCCAACTGCCCTCTCCTGCCAGCCTGATTGCCCCCAACTGCCCTCCCCTGCCAGCCTGATCACCCCCAACTGCCCTCCCCTGCTGGCCTGATCTTGCCCCTAACTGCTTGCTCCCCCGCGCTGGCCTGATCTTGCCCCTAGTTGCTTGCTCCCCCTTGCCGGCCTGATCTAACCCCTAACTACTTGCTCCCCGGCCAGCCTGATAGCCCCTAACCGCCTCTGCCTCAGCCCTCGCCACAGTAGCTTTGTCTGGAAGGAAGTCAGACGTCTGGAAGATGTCCGGTCGCCCAGATCTAATTAGCATATTACCCTTTTATTAGTATAGAGATAGATTCCTTGGATTAAGAAGTCATTATTTAAAATAAGTTATCTCTTTTTGGTATCCATTATAAGTCACTGCCTTCACTGATATATACATCTTGTGGTATAATTAAATAAATAGTATTAGAGTCTCCTTTCCCCTAATTAGAAATTCCTTAAAATATTTATATTTCAGATTTTAATTCAACAAATACCTACTGAGTGCTTACAGCTAGCATGTCAAACTCACAGCCCGTGGGCCGCATGCAGCCCACAATGAATATTTTTGCGGCCCAACCAATATAACGGTATGTAAGAAACCTTTTAATAAAAATTTCGTAACTTAATTTTTACAATATCCTGTTATATGTAATTATTAATAACAAACTACAACGTTCACTAATGACTGATTACTATAATTGTGTTGCATTCATTTCCCTTATGCACCTAATGCGCAGGTGCACCATTTCTCTCCACTGATACTAGCAGCGAATATTTTAGCAGCTGATTGCCACGTCACTAGTCTTGTACTGACTTGTCTAGTGTGCGTAACAGGAAATATTTTGCTTTCGGAGAACAAGAAAAATAGGTTTATTTGCATTATGCTTATTAATTTGTGCAGTTATTCAATGTCTGGTAAGTTAAGGTTCAAGAAAAAATAATTTTTATTAAAATGTTCTATTATTTTATGTTAATGGTTACTCATTCATTTCAGCCCTTTGTATTCAGCACATCTCTATCGAAATAAATGTTTCTATGAAAATTGAAGCGTTTGGTTTTTTGTGGCCCACATAAACTTAAACCTTGTTTATTTGGCTCGTGTTAGCCTTTGAGTTTGACATGCTTGGCTTACAGTGTTGGACACGGGAGACTGAAAGAAGAATAAGACGTGGTTTAGCCTTCTAGGAGCTCGCTATCCCCTGGAGAGGGCAGGTGCCTGAGAGTGCACCTGGCCCAGCATGGTCAGCACCACTCCATCAGTGAGAGGCAGGCTTGTCTGCTGGCCTTGCCTTCACACGGGCAGCCTCCTCCCCTCAGCAGCCTGACTCCTTTCAGTCTGGGCTGCCTGGGAACCTGCCTTGGCCAACAGTTCTGGGCCTTCTGGGGAACACATGGCACCTCCCACCTGGGTCTCGTGGAGTCCTGAGCCTTCCTGTATGCAGTCCAGCTGCTGTGAGGTTACTCTGCTATGAGATGTCTGCAGCCCACAGCTGTCCCAGCTATGCCAGCCCAGGTGCCAGACACATGAAAACCCTGGGTGAACCACCTAGCTGAGCCCAGTCAACCCACAGAACCATGTGAGAGCCTCCCTCCACCATCTCCTTGAAAAACCTCTGCAAAAGTCTTTAGACTTTATCCTAAGGGTTTCCAAAGTGAGATGTGGAAGACAATTCTAGGGTTTCTATTTATATTTATTTATTCACCTTTATCTCAAGTTAAGAATCAAATGAAGCTTACTGAAATTTAACACATGGCCTGAGGCTTGTCCATCTGTCAGAGTGCCCCAGGCTGGGCTCAGTCCTGAGGGTGAGACAGGGCACAGGGGCTGCCAGTAACTCCCTCATTCACTTTCACCACATGGCGATGTACTAATGCGATGGGATCCTTCAGACTGAATTCTATTCCCTTATAAATAGTGTCACTTTCCTACATTGTACTGAGGCAGGTCAGGACCATGAAATCTTTCCTACTTCAGGAAGGTTTGCCCTCCATCTCAGTAGGAAACTTCTTATACTAGTAAAAGCTCTTGAACAGAAAGATGAATTACTTATCTTTCCTTTTTATAGAAAGACACATGCTCTCAATTTGGTGACCTTCCCTTGTGATGACAGGGCTAAATGTATCCATTTAATTAGCAGGTCTTTACTGAACAAATGTTTATTCTGAGCAGGTGTTGAGGCTACATCCAGGGCTGGTACTACCTGGAAAACACCAGCATGGGGGGTAGAGGGTGCCTCCTGCCCTGGTGGTTTGACTATGGCCATTGGAGGCATCAGTGAATAAAACACAAAAATCCTTGCCCTCATGCAGGGGGCACAACATGAGTAAAACGAGTAAGTAACTTAGAAAGCAGTAGGGCTGTGGAGAAAAGAAATAGTATACCAATAGGTGTGTCACTCTCGAGAGGAGAGGTGGTGGGAAGTGTGCGTGCAAGTGTGGGGGAACTTACTCCAGGATGCTGGGGAGAACCCAGGGAGGAGGGGAGGGAGTGAGCCAGCGGATATCCTGGGAGCAATGTTTTAGGCAGAGGGCAAGGAGCACTCGGGCTTTCCTGGCAGGACTCTGGCCTTGACTCTGAGTGAGGTGGAGCCCTGGGGAGTGTGAGCAGAGCAGTGACTTGTTCAGGCCCCATTTACGTAGGGTGGCTCTGGCTGCGGCGCTGAATTAGACTGGGAGCAGAGGTGGGGGCAGAGCAGGAGACCAGCAGTGCACCCTTAGCCATACACACTATGTGTAGTAGATCGTCCTGCTCCCCCAAAGTAAAAGGGACATATTGACACTGAGTGAGGGAGTAACTGCTATTTGAAAGAAACAAGCCATTGACAGAAGACCTGGATAGAAAGGTTAAAAATGCTGCCTTCACATGGGAATTTATTGTCAAAGATGGTATATGTCTTCAGAAAGCTCTCAGATCTGTACCATCAAAAAACGTGTAAACAGAATTTTATAAGCTGTTTCTAACCTTCCAAATAAAGACTGCCAATCTATTTGTTTAAAAATGTAATAATGCAACAACTAATATCACATCAGGGAAGATGGAAACTTCTAGCCAAATATCAACAAGAACCTTTATAGAAATTGTGGCTAAGAATGAACATCAGTGTCATAATTTAGAGGCAAAGACAGAGACCTTCTGCCTAGTGGGTCTGTGTATCTTTGCCAGGCCACGTTTCCAGCTTTGTCACCAAGTATCAAAATAAGCTGAGTTCAGCTCTAGCCGGTTTGCCTCAGTGGATAAAGTGTCAGCCTGCAGACTGAAGGGTCCCAGGCTGATTTCGGTCAAGGGCACATGCTCCGGTTGTGGGCATGATCCCCAGTGGGGGGTGTGCAGGAGGCAGCCGATCAATGATTTTCTCTCATCATTGATGTTTCTGTATCTCTCTCTCTCCCCCTTCCCTCTGAAGTCAATAAAAATATTTTTTTAAAAATAAGCTGAGTTCAGAGGGACTCCTAGAATCACTGCTTCACAGAATGATTAAACCAAGATTATAAAAGTAATGCAGCCCACGTGACCCCACTGCACTCGCTCAAACACAGTATCTCAGTAAAAGCAAAACAATTTACTAGTAAATATAAAATACTTCCAATCATTGTTTAATCTTTATCACATCCTTTTAAATTCTCACTGTTGAGTACGTTTTATGTCATAATATTAATATAGTAGAACCTGTATATACTTTAAAATAAATGATTATACATGTTTGAATGGCATGCTTGCAAGTTCTCTTTTTGTCTTCTGATGGGGTATGAAATATAAAAAAGACCGGAGACGGAAGTAGGGAGTGGTTCGAGGTGGGTGTCCTTCCCCCCTCCCCCCCAAGCAAGGCCTACTCGCGCCTCCCCCCCGCCCCCCCCCCGCCCCCGCCCCGACTGAAATGCCGATGGAGGCTGCTCACTGAAACAAATGTCTCAGCACCATGGAACAGGCCACGGGCATTTATGTAATCAATTGTAATTAGTCTATGAATATCTTTTTGTAAAACAAAATGAACAAAATTGTGAAATGCCCAGCCTTTTGAGCTGTGGATGTATGATATACACATAAAGAGATACTAATCAGAGATACGCAAAAATATGAGAACACTTTGAAGATGCAACCAGAAATAATCTTTTCCCTTAGAGTTCCCATGGCTATCTGGTTCTCTCTTTTGTATCTTACGTTTTAATGATTCAACAAATGCCCATTGGGCAGGCCACCAATAGAGCAGGGGTTGCATTCTACCCTACATCACAGTATAATCCCTATTGGCTGGGCAGCCTCCTGGGGACAGGGCCACTCATCTCTGCATCTTACTGTGCTTCCACCGGCCACACCAGTGTTGGCTGAAGGAGGAACACGGAAGCATGGCTGCTCTAAGCGAGTTGCCAGGGCACGTGAGGCAGAGTCTGGACCCTGCTTGCCCTGCGCTGGGGGCCTGGTGCAGGCACTTCCGGTTATGGAGAATGAGGGGGGCACCAGACCCTCTTCTCCATGACATGCACCAGTTGGTCTGTTCCTGGATCATCCATTTATTCCTCACTCTATTCTTATGGAGAGCACCCTCCTGCCAGTCTCATTCTGGGCTCTAGGCACTGGGGATAGAGCAGTGAACACAGCCATGCTCCCACCTTCATGCTGAGGAGAACATGGTGAGCCTGCCTGAGGGAGTGCGGGCCTGCTGTTGCAGAAACTTTCCTAGGGGCAGCCTCTGAGCAGAAACCTAAGGGAAGGGGAGGGGCCAGCTCTGCAGCCTGGCTGGGGGGGGGGTGCGGAAGCATTCCTGACACATGTAGTTTCTGGGGCTGGAATATGTTTGTGGGTCCTTATAAGGAGGCTGGATTTTTTTGTGGGTGAGAATGGGAAGCGACGGGAGGGTTTTGAGCTGTGACATGCTCTGATTTCTATTTTAGAAGAAAAACGGGCTGCTGGAGAGTTTTCCAGGGGCAGCAGGGAGAAGCAGGAAACCTGGGGAGACTGCCACGCTGGCCCAGGAGCCGCGAGCACAAGGTGTCATCGCAGGCTGGGGACCGTGGGGTTCCGCGAAGCAGCTGGATTTCGGTTATGTGTTGTGGATTCATTCAGTGTATGTGTACTTCATTCCATAAATCCTTACCATAATTAGGCTGTGAGGGATTACTATCCTAATTTTACGGGGACACTGACAGAGGTAAAGATATTTGTTAAAAGCCACAGAACAAGTTATTATTTAAATGAAAACTGAAACCCAAGGTCTGCCATCACATATCACCTGCTGATTTGAGCAGCACAATAAAAAAACACACCTTACAATTTACCTGGCACATGCAGGAAAACTGCTGCTGGGAAGGGAAGCAAATGCCCAAGAATGGAGCCTTCACCCTAAGGGCCCACCGCTACAGTCAGTGTTACCGCCTAATGGGAGAACTAGAAAAAGCTTTGGCATTGCTTTCACGTTCCTCAAAAAAAAAAAAAAAGTAAAGAAAAAAGCTTACTATCCTACTGAGTTATCATCAGAAGAATTTTAGTTAAACAATGGTCTACCCCACAAAGTCACAAAGGAAATTGGGGGGCCCCCAGCATACATATTTCAACAGTCAAACAAGCAGCCCCCAAACTCCAAAAGCACAGCTGATCTGCTACCTTATTTAATCTTCCTGGCCTAAGTGTGAAATTTGGGGCAAATGAATCCAGACAAAAGGAATGATTAAAGAGTATGGAGATTTATCTCAGAGGAAGCCAATAAATGAAAAGAAAAACACATCCCATCATAATCTGATAGGAGCTAAGATCAACACGTAGAGAATTTGAAATTCTTCAAAAATTGGAGCTTATGTGAAGTGTTTATGCACAAATACATATGAATTTGTTTGATAAAATTATAGAGCATAAATACAGACATATCTGTTTTCTTCATCCAGACAATGTAAGTGCTGTTTTCTGATGTAGAGAAGTGAGGTGCATGATGTCGTTACAGGCAGAGAATGTTCATCCTGGTGGAGAGGCATATGGTCTATTTCCCCCAATTCATGAGTAGACAGTGTTGCTAAGCCATCCTACAGAGATCTTTATTTAAAGGAGTCAAAAAATCCTATGAAAATACTCCTAAAACTTACAACTAATTTGCATTTCTTTCTCATATTCACATTAAAATTGGTTTCTTGGGAGTATAAATTCAATTGAACTAAGTTCAATACATTTAGTTTTAAATATATGAAGAAAACACTTAAGCTATTTATTTTCTCACAGCCCAGCTGAACTCTCAACAGGAAGATACAACATGACGACAATTTTCATCATCTTCTGGGAGAAAGTTACGGTTCTTGGATGCTAAAGGCAGAGTGTGAGTAGCAGCAGCTCTCCCCATCAACTCCTGTCTCCTTTAAATTCCACTGAGGATGGCAGTTTGGACGGAGACCCCCAAAATCTATTCTGTCCATCTGTTTTATTATTCTTAGAACAACTGTCAAAAGTTGCCCGGGGATCAAGTTGCAAACATACTAATTTGCCTTTGAAAAGTAGGCCCTGGGGGAATTCTGGAACTCTGCTTATAAATTCAGAATCCCATCAGCGAGCTCGCTCGCCTACCCTTTGTGGAGGTATGAGACTGCACTTCCAGGCACACATCTGCCTCCAAGCCGGGATGCTGGGTGCACTGATATGCTTATATCCACTTCATAGGCAAATCAGAGAGAACCAAAAGGGGTTGGCATCTTAAGGGCTGGCTTGTTCCCTGACGAGCAGACCTCGAGCTTTTAGGAGGCAGCCCCTTCGTTGATCATTGACGGATTAAGGACCAAAGCTTTGTACTGTTAAATGAGTGGACATGGCAGAGGGGCACATATTTTGTACTCTTTTACATCCTAAGACCATATTAGGAAGACTGAAATGAAGCATTAGAAGAAATAAGCTAGAGAAAGATAAATGGCATAAGCCACTAGATATCGTATTGTTTCCTTTTTGTGATGCTGATAAAAGTGACGAGAAGGTCATTTTGTCCAAGGAATTGTCTGTTTAAAATATTGTGGTGTTTTGGAAACATGCCATTGTTGGAAACTAAAGCAGTGTGCATTTCTCAAGTTTGGCTATGTTAAAGGCACGTGCAAAATACACAAAAACATTAAAATGTATCTTGACTCCCTAGTGCCAGTTTGCCGACCACTGCCCTAGTGGTTTGCACACTGGACACCCAACCCCAGGGGTGGGGGCAGTAACAGGGCGAGAGGGGAGCGGGGATGACAACAGGGGACTGGGCGGGCATCGGCACTGATCCTCAGAGCTTCCCTCCTTCCTCCCCCCACCCTGGCCCCGGTGGTCTTTATGAAGTCCCAGGGAATAAAGTCAAAGGCGTTCAAAGCACAGGACCTCAGAGACAGACTTGAAGCACAACTTTCAAAGTACCCACTTTAGAGTCTGGTTAAATTCCACAGAGTAAACAGAAAGGACACCCTTTCAAGGCTGACATGATGGCATTTGGGTTGTACTCACCCACATATTAACCAAAATCGTATTCTACTTTGATTAAAAAATTGACTTGAATGTGTTGCAAATTACTCCTGCTCCGAAGCCTGCTGGGAGCTTGCTGCACACGAAGGCAGACAGCACAGAAGGGCTCTCGCCATTCGGATTTGCCTGCTTTGTCCTTCTTCGGCTTTGCACAATCTCTTATCATAATAAGGCATGTATTATTCTTTTCGGCGATTTGAATAACAGAAAGTCTTACTTTCAAATATATTGCTGATAATCCCAGAGTCTACTAAATGTTCTGCGGATGCTGTTTATGGCATTATGTTCCTTTCAGAATAGGGCTGATAATTAGTAAACTGAAATTTGATTAATGTTGGATTAGGATGTTCTGATGTCTCGCTGCAATGTGTTATTTCAGTCTGTGGGCACTGGAAGATCTTTTCCTTAGGAAACTTGTTCCTTCCCCTTTCCAGAATGTGAAGAGAAATTAAAAACCCTGATTAAAGAAAAAAACCAGAATTCAGTTTTTTAAGTTTGTAACATAGGATTCAGCGTTTCCTCACTCTTTCTGGTTTGTTTTCTTAGTTTGAAGCCGGAACCAATGACTTAACTATCTAAGAGAGAACAAAATAAACTGGAAATAAAAGGCTTCCTCCAAAAATGCCCTTCCTGGTTATGGCAGGATAACCTGCATGGATAAATGCTCAGACAGTCTCAGCTCTCAGTAGGCCCAGGCACAGAATTTTGAGAATATGAATATCTTCTCCAAAAACAAAGGATCTGTCTGATGTAAATATCATAGCCTGTGAAAATGACCATAGATGATATTTGAAGGAAAGATTTAAAACGAATGCAACTTTTTGCTTTTTAAAGTTAAGGGCGAGGATCCTTTCTTTCAGTTTCGTTAGGATTCTAAAGAGGCCTGTACTGGCCGGAATTTCTTCCCTGCTCCATGGCCAGGAGATTCCACATTTCCTCCTTGCCTGCGTTTTTAAATTCATGATCTTGTTTTCTTACTGCTGAAGACGGGAGAATCCGGAATAATGGCTCCCCTTAAAGCTGTGCCATTTCCAAAGTAACCATCTGAATGCTAAAGAAATATTGTCATTTATGGAATGACCTTCTGCTCTTTGAATATTCAAACATGAATAAATGTTAAATGCCTAGAAATCCTAGCAGCATCAAGAAAAAAGGTAAGTAGGGTCAGCAAATTCCCTCTTGCATGCTTTTGACATGATGACCACTTCCACTTTTCTACCAGCAATATGTATTTGGGAACAACAGCGGAATTTGTGTCATCATGACCAAATGATTACGGTGCAAACCCGAGATTCTTCTGGGGCCCAGCAGGCTTCCCGTCCCTATGGAAACGAAGCCTCAGATATTGTCCTCCACTCAGCTGGAGGACGGAGCCAGGGAGGCTTTTGTGCTTGGTGAGATTTCTTCCCCAACCTTCCCCAATCAGACCTTAGTGCTTCCTCCCAACTCAGTTCTAATTGAGATGCAAATTAATCTCTCTGGCTGATTACACTTCCCTTAAAGCTACTGACAAATGCAGCTGTAACCAGAGTTTGCGGACTTTCCAACAAGTGACTTCAGCTGTCAGTATTTGCATGCCCAGCCAAGGCCCAGCCTGCTCCAGGTCTCCGACATGTGGAGAGCTTCCCTTAGGCATTGCAGGCGTTTTATTTACGTGTATAAAATTTACATACAATTAAGAATTTTGAAAAACCCCTACCACTACGTTCCTAGGATTTAGAACATTATTTAAGGCCTTTCCAGATCCTACTTTCTTACCCTGAACTCCTCGCCTTCCTGGGGGCCATGGCTCTAATAGCAACATTAGGTTTCCTTCCCACTTTCTACTGGTCTGTAAGTTTTCTGACTTTAACACTGTTTGAATTCAATCTCTCTTTCAAAAATTAAGTAAATTTATTGCTCCAAGGAAATGGGATTATTGAAGAGCCTTCACTTACTTGCCATGGTTCTCAATCATATTCCATTAATTCCAAAATCAAATATAAAGTCACCATTCTAATCGTCAGGATTTTCACATAAAGATCCTTCAATGACTTTTTGGGGTGGTGATAGGATTGTTATTTAGAATGCAATAGAAAAGTAATATGCATAAAATACTATATCATTCAATATAAAGAAAATATACACAAAATCAGGAATTTTCAGTAAGAATTCTATTTTTTCTCCTGAATACCACTATCTAATATGTATTTCTGCCAGTGCAGTTCACCCAAGAATACTGAGTACCCCCATGTGCAAAGCGCTATTCTAAGTGTTAAAGAGCCAGCAGTAAACTAACCTTCAAAAATGGAACTAAAAGGATTTAGAAAATATATTTATATATACATACATACATGTTCTATTTGTAGAGCTATATTTATTGGGTGATTAAGACTTTCAAATTTGAAAAATGCAATTTTATAAAATAACGTTTGCTTTTATCTTCTAATTGTTTTTCAAAAACAATTTTTTAACCAAATTATCTCTCCCTCCCTTTCTCTGTCCTTACACACACACACTCATAATGTAATAGCAGGTCTATGTGAGTGGGATATCAACAGAACGGAACCAATGTCCTGGTTGGGCAACTCACAGTCTACTGGAGAAGAGGACAGAGGAAGGCCGGTCTGGCAAGGAGAATTTAGAAGGCTGCAGGAGGGTGAGGGGTCTGTGTCACAGGCGAGACCAAAGGGGAGCCTGTGGTTGGGGGCAGCAGAGTGGCCAAGAGGGAAATCACGAGGGGGTCACCATACCACAGGCCCACAGTGCGGAGGAGCACACCCCTGTAAAGGACTGGTGACGAGAGGGATGACCACCTACTGCAGATGGGAGAGTCGGGAGACAGGAGGAAAGCTGGGGTGGTTACTGATACTCCCTCAAGCATGATGTCGGCCTTCTTTCTGCACAGATTGCTAGACTTCAATAACTTTTCCTGAGGGAAGAGCAGCCCCCAGCCTTTAATAATACCTCAATGGTAAAAAGTGAATACTTCCTGAGACCTAACTCCACAGCTGGGTGGTTCTAGTTTTCACCAGAGGTTTAAAGCTCCACTATTTGCAGGGGCCAGGCTGGTGAGGTGATGATAACCGTGGTGATACTCACTGGGCTCCCACCTGGCCAGGCACTGTTTTACCAGCTTGGCCCACTAGCCCTCACCAACCTTCAGAGGGAGGCCAACTGTGGGCGGGGTTGGGGGCATGATGGTGGCACCTGATGCCAGCTTCAACACTGGGAGGGGTGGAGGGGCGGGCTCTGGGCTGTGGGGAGCAGGAGAGCACGCAGCCTGTAAGGAGGCCAATTGCTGTCAGCAGGAAAGAAGGCCCCGGCCGGTCAAGGTTTTGATTCTTTGAAAAGTCAGAATGCATATTTTTAAAATACAAAATCTCCCAATTTTTAGGTGACTAATAAACTCAATTTTTTTGAGTAAGGTTGGAGGCCAACCACAGTTCAAACAAAGCCCATCTGGGGGCTGAATTCGGCCTGCAGGTTTTGTAGGCTCTGGGTTTTGAATGTTTGCTTTGACATTGAGCTAACAGCTGCTTCCTGGTTTCCTCTGGTCATTGGTCATATTCTAGAGCCTCGCCTCCTCTTTAAAAGCCCCCTGGGCTCCTGAAACAACTCCTCCCCCAGACCTGAGGTGCAATGGTCACAATTTCTGTGGGCTTGCTCCAGGTCGGCCGAGGTCTCTTTTACAGTGTGGCCCCAAAGTGGCCACACCACATCTTCACGATGTGACCTGAAGCCTTTGCTGCTGCGACCCAGACCTCATAGTCCTCGTGCTGTGGTCCAGGCAATGCAGGGCACTCGGCTACCACATCACCCTCTTCTCTCATCTTCACTCCGTGCTCAGCCAAACACCTCCAACCTTTTCCACCGTGGCTGCTAAATACACATCACCCTCATCCTGTACTCACAGCTGGTTACCCAAACCCAGGTCATGGATGGCAGCCTACCTCCTAATCTCACTTTGGGGGTTTGGGTGTGGCAGGCTCATCTGCTGTGACAGTTCTGATTTCTGCTTTTGCCTGAATAAAATTAGTTAAGGCATTCTAGATCTTCGTGAAAGTTGCTGATAATAAATTTGTTGGATGGAAGAGGGGTTGAGCTGAGCTATGGTACATACACTACTAGAGACACAAAGGACCCAGTCAATGGGTGATCCATGAATTAATGCATTTTAGGTTTGGCCACCATGAAGTCACCAGCTCCCATGGGCCCACATTTCTCTCTCCTATCTGCCAGATGATTATGACACTTTATCTTGTGTTTTACTGAAATTAAGATTTATATTTTTAAGTTTTCTCAAATCTCTGAGAATGATTGGGATATTTTATTTGTGAACTAATTCTTTTCTAAAGGATCATGTGCCATTTAACAACCTAATCTAACAATTTTACAAGGAATCCATGCAACATCCCCAAATTCACCCTTTAATCCTTTGAAACGAGGAAATTTTCCTGTTTTCAATACTAGGTGCAGCCTTTTAAGACATGATTTCTAAAAAAAAAGTTCTTGTGATTCTGAGACTATTATAAAACAGTTCTAAAACCAGACATATGTGGCCTTGAAGGCTGGGTCTTACTTGCAGGGGCAATTCTTTTTTATTCTTAACCCTTTTTGGTCCAACCTCGAGGCTGACTCGACAGACCAGGCGCTAGGAGCAGGTCCAATGTCGAGCAATAAGAACATTAAAAAGTTCAACATTCAATCCCGTCAATTAATTTGGACCAAACTGTTTGAATTCCAAAAATAACATTGGACCGCAAAGGATTAATGTGTTCTCAGTGATTGGAGTTTTTCTTCTTACACTAAGACACTTGCTGCCCCTTCTCATGTGAAGAAGACAGAGGACAACTTGGATTGGGCTAAGAATGACGACCTCCGTCAGCACAGGGCGGAGCTCCTTTCTTAACCCTGGTTTGAATGCGAAGGCATCACTCCACTCTATGCAACCACACTGGCTGCTCTTACATGCCTCCCTTCTTCTTTCTCAGAGAAATAGTCTTAATTTTATAATTAAAAAATCCCTCATTTCTTATTCCCTTTACAACGTCAACCCATGCATGGGGATATGCCATTTTTACCTCTGAACTCCACTTTTTGAAATGTGCTTCCCATGACTGGGCACAGGTCTACTTGAGTTTTTCTCCCGTTCTTACACAATCTCAAGCGCAAACTCATTATGTTCTGCAACATCCAGTCACAAATCCAGTCTATTAAGTCGCTAAGGAATGTATCCAAAATAGTGGTTCCCCTCATTTGCTTCCTGTCTTCTGAGCGATGAGACTGCTTGCCAGACAAGAACTTCTCAAATGCTGATGCCCTAGCAGAACATACCTTGGATCTAACATGGAGCGGTGTAAATCTCTATTACGCTATACTTTGTCTTTGGGCCTATGTACTAGTAGAAATGTGGGTTAGAGAAGCTTGTGCAGGCCTCCTGTGTGGAGTATCACTCCACTCTGGCTGCCGGTCTTCAGCCCAGCCCTCTCCTGTGCATTTTCCATTCTTAGGCACTACAATCCTTTCTTTCTTTTTGGTGTTGCTATTATCTGAACTGTGTTTGCCTCTTTCCTTGAAGTAATTCAGTTCTAAGTCCTATTACACCCAATGCTCTAGATAAAGACTTGAGGCTGCTAAAAGCGGCCATGCGTCTGATCCCCCCTCCCCCCGCTCCCCCAAGCCTAGTCTTGCTTGACCACTCTGCAGAAGGTAAAGCTTCATTTTCTCCTTGCTTTTCTGAGAAGCTATTTCTCCTTTTCCTCCCCCTTCTCTCTCTTCACCACCCCCTCCCAAACCTACTCTTCCAGTGTGATGCTACACAAAGTCCTTGATCCTCTTCTCATCACCCTCTGCACCCCAGCAAATCTAGCTGGTCCACACTGAGTTAGTCTACCTGCTTTATGTAGGCATCCGATCCATCTCCCTGCCACTGCCCGAGATAGGCCCTCACTTACTCTTTGAACTCCTTCCACTGCCCCTGCAATGCCTTCGTCCCGTCCATCATGTGCGTGTGTGTGTGTGTGTGTGTGTGTGTGTGTGTGTGTCTTCCACACTCTGCTGTATGAAGCATCTATGCCTAGTGGCTAGGATAATGCCTGGCACATGGAAGGGACATAGGAAATGTTGGCAAAGGCATAACTGGTTCTTTATGGCAAAATACACCACAGAGTACCACTTGCCTCATTTTCATACACCTCTCTTAAGTATATGGAGACAAATGGAGGAAATTAAAGGTTTTCTCAGAAAAAAGAACAAAGATCCCACTGGAGATAAAAGAAATAGGAGAGAAGGGCCATTTTGGAAGGTGTATACAGTGAAACAAAACTTACCAATATTAAGAAGTTATGAGTATAAGAGAAAAGTTCTGGTGTTATCAAATATATCTACTAATTGCAAAGGAAACTAAATGTGAATGTGAAAGAATGAGGTACAAAATTACTTTTTCTTAGGCAGCCCAGTTCTCTCAGTCAAATGCTGACATTCCAGAGAGGAGAGATGGCAAGTGCCATTGAGACTATTGTTCTGTTGAAGTGGACGTTTATTTTAAAAAGCCACCATCTGTCTGATTCAGGGTGAACTCCTCCGAATGGGCACAATGCATATTGTGTGCAATCTTTTTCCTGAAATAAGTTATCTGAGGAGGAGAATGAAAGCTCTGGCTCAAATGCTTTTGGAAACTTTTATCAACTGACCATGGCTTGGTTTTGGAATCTTTAGTTGGCTTGGGAACTGTAAACATGACATGTGGCAAGCTTCCCATTTACAACACTCTGAGGCACAGGCACGGGCCCTCTGATTGCCCACAAGGGATAGAAAAGCAGATGGCAGGTGAGTTGGCCCTCATCACTCAGAAGAGCAGTGGCCACAGGACGAAGGCTCCACCGGACAGATTGGATTTAGCCCGCCAAGGAAGTTACCAGAAAACCCAGAGGGAACAAAGGGACCAGGCTGAACTGTGACTAAGGCTACTTTCCAACTGTGTTAATATTTTTAGATCATGTAAGTCAATGGTATTTCGCAGTTTCCTATGAGCCTTCACCACACTGTTCTAATTTTTTTTTTTTATCATTTAGCCAAGGGTACATCAAATAAGAACTCCTTTGATATAGGTTCTAAGCTGGATTTACTGCTCAAAAAGATCCTAAGATTTACAAAAAACAAAGGCATATCCATCCCAACAATGCTCCCAGTCCTCTGCTTAATAAGAAATGCTGTGTTTTCTTGAATATTACTAAACAAAATTGATATGGAACTGCCCACATTTCTACTTCTAGTTAAATGTAAGACTGAATGTCAACCGACACTATTCAAGGCAGTTAAGCATCATCATTAGCTGGAAACAAACAGCTACTGCAAACTAACACCACTGCCTCTTCATTAACAGGTTCAATGTTTAGCTCTCCATGGTCAGTACAAAGGATTTACAGAACATCTGAACTACACAGCATGCCCTTTGCTCATAAAACAGTCATCTGGATACCTAGAAAGCGAATGACATTTTGATGAAATGAGCAGTTTGGCAATGTTCTACTTAACAACTGCAATCTAAATATCAGAAACAAAACGAGGACACAGCAGTGTCCATATAAACAGCCTGTGTTGACAAAGAAATGCCCCTTTCTTTGCCGATACCATACCATACCTAATTCTAGGGAAACTGTAATAGTAATTCTTTCTCAGATTTCTGCTCTCTTAAATGAACTGTGTATTCTAGGGCCATGCACAAAAGCTGCTTCATTCCTTAAAGGGTCTTAGTTCATAAATCAATACAGTTTTGCCAAGGGATATACTATCAGCTTTAGGAAGGAGAATCAAATCTAATAAACTCCAGGTCCAGAGTTCTCCAACTCACACTGGGAGGTGGTGGGTAAGGGGCTGTTCAGAATGGGCTCCAGACAGGGCTTCATGGGCCTGTGACTGAGCAGCTGCTTATGACAAGCCCTCGTTGGCTTAATGTTCTGCTGCCACCTGGACATTCTTAACAATTTCTCCTTTTGGTTTTGTGTTCTGCACTTTAAGTCTGATGAGATAATGGAGCATACACATGGGCAGAGGAGACACACATAGTATGTGGTCTGCTGGCTCCTTGCCCCTCGCCCTATGAGCACAGAATACCAGTTATGCCTGGAGTTTGGAGTGACCTTGGAATGACCCAAAGAAAGCACCTGGGAAGTGTGGTACTGTCTATGGCTGAGTAAGCAGGAGACCTGCCTACCCGGAGAGGCCACACTCTCCATCGGAACCAGATCTTGCTTTGAATGCAGAAAAAAAAGGGTGTCTTACTTCACATGAATATCCAAGGAACCCTATGTAGCCTTAGTGTGTTACTTCCATGTACAGATGTTCCTCGATTTACAATGGAATTTAAACCCATTGTAAGTTGAAAATGCATTTAATACACCTAGCCCATTGAACATCATCGTTGGGCAAATCATCAGACACAATAAATACAGTGGAGAGCATTGATTGTTTACCCTCATGATCATGTGTCTGGCCCCTACACTTCCTCTCTACCTGAGGCCCTTGGCTCAGGCAGCCTGGATGCTGTACTCAGAACAGAATTTGAAAGGCAGGCCATGAGATTAAAGGGTTATGGAAGCTTGGCTTCCTCAGGTACCACCCAGAAAACCATCTCTGCTGGAAACATGCTATTACATGTGTCACAAGCACCCTGATGGACTTGATCACGCAGAAAATCCTAAAAAAACCCCACAAATTTACCACTTGAAAACACTCTGACCTTGTACTTGCTAAGTGTCCTCTGCCAAAATGCTGCCTGGGCACAGCTTCTCTCTCATCCCTCTAACCTCAGTGTACACGCTCTCTCGGATGAGGACTTTCCCCCACATTCACCTTCCTCCCATTTAGCTGTTTTACAGAACTTCATGAGCTTCTTTGTCTTTCCTGTGAAGCACAGGGCAAGAACCTCATCTGCAATCTTCAACAAAATAACCAAGCATGTATTTTATAATGAGAAGTTAGATAGGTGGAGAAGGTGACGTGACAAAAGTCAAAATGGACTTATATACAAAACGGAATTTTTGTTTGCAAATAATTTTCTTGCCTTGATTCAACATATTTGATGGATGAGTGTCCCACGCATCCTAGTTGACATGCAAACTGACAAACCAATTGCAGAACAGGGCTTTCTCATTTCTGCCAAGACCTCTTTTCAACGGCACGTGAAATAAAAACTCCATGCTGTAGGCTGAATCTATACCAGCCACGAGATTAAGTCTAGAGTGCTGTTGAAATCACTGCGAAGAATGCCATCTCCCAAACACGCACCGCCAGCCTGAACAAAGCATCAGGGAGCATGCTGAAGGGAATAATGCTACCCTGGCCCCTGGGGAGGGACCAGATGGGACCTAATAGCTCTTTTCTACTTCTAATTTCTATGATAATTCCAAGTTGCCACATGGCATATGTATTTTTTTTAATCTAAAAACAGAATATCAGTCAATAAAGTGACCAGGGTTTTTAAGTAAGGTATTTTTCATAAATTGTATCTATTCACACATGGTATTTCTCACTCACCCCTCACCTCCAACCTCCAGTGACATATCACTTATGGTTAGGCTGGGAGAAGTAGAGAGAACCAGGTCAAATGCAATATGTTTATAATCATTATCAATACCAGTCAGAAACAAAGGTTTATTAGGAGATTAGATGCCTTTTACAACAATTTTATGACGTCACCTTCATTTCTTTTTCTTATAATCAGAGATCATGCCTGGATTTTAAAGCGGTAGCATGCCAATTAACGTTTGATAAAAATTACAAAAGTGAAATTTCTTCTGTTTTTAGAGAAGATCAAGAATTAGAGAAGTGCCAGTAATGATTTGGGAAAATTACAAAAGAACTTCTAGCCATTCGTACTGATGAGTTCAAATGCAACTTGGTTAAGGACACCTTTTCCTGTCCTCCCAACCGGATGCGACTTCTCTTGCCTCTGACCTCCTCCTCGACTGCTGTTTGTACTCTCTGGTGGCACTTGCCACACTCTGATTTATTAGAGTCATTTCATTTGCTATTGGTTTCTGGTAGGCCTTCTGAGTGACCTCACAACAGACTGCAACAAATGGGGGTGGATGCAGGAGGAGATTGAACTTGAGGAAATACCCGAGAACATATATATGAACATCTCTTTAGTCACAGCTTCTTAGTGCAAACTTATGTGACTAAATTATGAAAAAAAAAACCCTCTAAGTTTAATGCAACATGGAATTGTTATAGTTAATAAAAATTAACAAATGATATTATGTTATTTCAACAAAAATTGAAAACCGTTTTCCCTCTTCAGCCCGGTTGTTAATACTTACCTCTGATGAAAAACTGCCAGGATTCTGGGTTCTGGGGTAGTTAATAAGTTGCATATTTAAAGCAAAAAGATACAAGCTCTGGTAGAGTGGGATGAGGCACTTCACGGCCCTGCTGGCGTTGATGCACGTGGCACATATGAGGCTTGGCAGTAGCTTCCCACTCACTATGGCTCCATCAAACAGAGGCCCAAAAAATGGAACCTGCGGATTCAAAACAGAAAAACACTTAATTTTCAAAAAACCAGTTAAAGTCAAACCAAAGATATGAGAACCACCAATGGGTGTCTCAGACCTGCCATGACCATGAAGGCTGTCGCCCACAGAATAAATGCTGACCTTAACGGGACACAGGTTGAGGGCTTTCGAATCAAGCGAAAAAGGATTGCTCTACAATGCTCCTCTACTATGGCCTCTTTATCTTTAGCAAAGCTTCTAATGTCAAATTGTTACCAGGTTATTCTTTTGTTTCCTGCTGTCATTTACAGAAAGGCATTACTCCTTTTAAGTGCCTACATCCTGTGGATTGTGCACAATAAGCAGCCCTGTCTCACTGCATACCTCTAGCTTTGCATCCTTCTGAAGCCAATGTTGGAACTGGAAAAATTTCTGCATGGATCTTGATTTATATTAACTATTAATAGAGATGATGATTATTCCTGTTAGCATCTACTTATAGTCCTCATTCTGCTTGAACCTTCTTTCTCTCTGCTTCCAATATTTGCATTATTCTCATTTCCCTCTTGTTCTTTTTTAACAGAGGCTCAGCTTTCCTTCACTGGACCCACTTCTATATATAGGCAACCCATGAAGTTTTGGTGTCTGCCTTTTTTGGATTTTTTTTTCTTCTCTCTCACTTCTTTTTTTTCCATCAGAATTTCATAAACTGGACTCCATTCACTAATGCAGAGATTGTCAGCTTCATGAGGTCAAGGATTGGGTCTGTCTTGTAACTCTTGTATTTATTCACCCTCACATTTGCTCATTCATTCACTCAAAACCTTTTATTATGTGACAGACACTATTCTACTCACTAGGAACACAGCAGTGAATAAAAAAAAAAATCTAGATTTCACTGGGCTTAGAATTTATTGGAGGTTTCAGAGAATATACAGCACAAATACATAAAATATATGAAGTAAAGGTGCTAAGGTGAAAAATAAAGCAGGGAAATGCAATAGGCCTCTTTTTGAGGGGGAAGTTCTCCACATGGCCAGGGAGAGCTTTAAGCATAAGATGATATTTCAGTAAAGACCTGACAGAAGTGAGGAAATGATCTCCAAGCTATGATGTCATCTGATAGAAAAGCTTTCCTGGCAGAGGAACAGCAAATACAATGGCCCTGTGGTGGGAGTGGAATTAGTATGGCTAAGCAACAGGGGAGAAGCCACAGGACTGCAACTGCGTGAGCAAGAAAAAGAACAGAAGGAGATAAAGTTGGACAGGTAGTAATAGGGTCCTTGTAGGAAATTTTAAGTATTCTAGATTTCTGCTCTGAGTAAGAAGAAAGCTGTGGGAGTTATGATCTAACCTACATTTTAAAGGTACTGTCTGGCTGTTATTTTGGGAAAGTTATGGACATCAGTTAGGAAGTTACTGAATAATTCATGCAAGAGATGATGATGGCTTGGAACAGAATGGTAGCAGGAGAATGGAGTTTCCTCAAAAAGCTGGAAATGGAACTCCCATTTGACCCTGTGATCCCACTTCTAGGAATTTATCCCAAGAAACCAGAAACACCAATCAGAAAGGATATATGCACCCATATGTTCATAGCAGCACAATTCACCATAGCTAAGATCTGGAAACAGCCTAAGTGCCCATCAGTAGATGAATGGATTAGAAAACTGTGGTACATCTACACGATGGAATACTATGCTGCTGTAAAAAAGAAGGAACTCTTACCATTTGCAACAGCATGGATGTAACTGGAGAGCATTATGCTAAGTGAAATAAGCCAGTCAATGAAGGAAAAATACCACATGATCTCACTCATTCATGGATAATAAAGACCATTACAAACTTTTGAACAATTATAGATACAGAGGCAGAGCTGCCTCAAACTGATTGTCAAACTGCAGTGGGAAGGCCAGAGAGGTTTGGGGGGCAGAAGGGAGGGGAGTAAGAGATCAACCGAAGGACTTGTATGCATGGATATAAGCATAACTAATGGACATAAGACACTGGGGGGTAAGGGAGGGCAGGGGATTGTCAAGGGCGGCGGGGGGGGGGAAGGACACATATGTAATACCCTTTGTAATACTTATTATAATATTTTTTTTAAAAAGAATAAAAAAAAGAATGGTAGCAGGAGAAATGGGAAGAGGTGGTTGGTTTCTGGATATAGTTTGAAGGTAGAGCTGACAGGATTCTCTGAGGATTATTAATGAAGTGGAAGAGAAAAGAAAAATAAAAGGAGTCAAGGATGATGCCATGGTGGTGTAGTCTGGCACTTGGAAGGCAGGAGCCACCTTTTCCTGAAATGGAGAAGACTGTGTGTGTGTGTGTGTGTGTGTGTGTGTGTGTGTGTGTGTGGTCATTAGCTCAATTTTACACATGCTAAGTTTGAGATGCCTATTAGATGCCAGTGGTAATGTATGAAGGCAGCAGAATATATATCAGGCTAGAAGTCAAGGGAGGGGCTCAGGGTAGAGAATTTACAGTTATTAATTTATAGATGGGGCTGACAGTCACAAGATTGGATAATCAGATGAGCAAGAAAAGAGGTTCAAGGACTATATTTTGTGGTCCTCCAATGTTTGGAGGTTGGAGACATGAGGAAGAATTTGCAAAGAAGATTAAGAAGGAGTGGCTGGAGATGGAGAAGCAAAACCTCCAATAAGTAGCACCGTACCTGGCATATGGTTAGAATGCAAATACCTGTTGGATAAGTAAATTAATAAACATGTAAAATAATTTAGATTAATGAATGAATATGGGTTTCCAGCCTAGGTCTTCTGACTTGTGTCTAGGACAATCTGTAGAACACCTTTTCTATTATTGGTCTCAGGGGAGGGTCTTGGGATCCAATGGTGAAAGGTTGTATCTGCCCATAGGAACTTACATAAGACAACTATGGACTACATCTCGCAACAAAGATGTAAAAAACATTTACAAATTGTTAGCAAATCAAATGCAGCAATATACAAAAAAGATATCCTGACCAAGTGGTATTTTCCATTAAAAAAAAGCAAAGTTGATTTAACATTCATAAATCCATCAATGGAATTTACTACATTAACAGAATAAAGAAGATAAACTACATGATATAAAGAAAGCATGGATAAAAATTCACAATATAAAAAATTTCCCAGCAATCTGGGAATAGATTTGATGAAGTTTTAAAGGAAAAAAGTATTATATTATAATTAATGGTCAAATATTAAATGTTTTCAGCTTGAGATTTGAAAAGTCTCACTTCTTCTATTGAACATTTTGAAGATCCCTGTTATTATAATAAAGAAAAATAAGAAAAAGAAAAAAGGAACTTAAAGATTAAAAAGAAGTAGTTATTTTTATTCACAGATAATATGATAGTGCACACAAGAAATCCAAAGTTAACTAGAACTAATAAGTAAATTTTGAAAGATCATAGGATATAATATTTCCTTGAAATCAATATTTTTGAATGTTAGCAACTAACAACTGGAAAAATAACATTTAAAAATGCTGTTTGTGATAGCATCAAAAGCATCGAATACTTAGAAATAAATGTGACAAAAGCTCTGCAAGACATCTATAGTTACAATGAAAGACAACTTGAATAAGTGGGAAGATGTACATTGTTCACGGATTGGAAGTTTCCATACTGTTAAGATATCAGGTCTTCTGAAATTGAGTTATAGATTCTGCACAAACCAAATAAAAATTCTATTAAGCTCTTTTTATAGATATGGACAAGCTTATTCTAAATTTATATGGAAATAAAAAGACATAAATTAGCCAAGACAATTATAAGATCTATGTTACTTGACACAGTGCCCTGGCATGAAGCAGCCTCAATAGATATATGCTGCCTGAATGACTGGATGAAGGCCTCCAGCTCCCCAGGCTCTGAGGGCTAGACAGTAACCAAATCTGTTGCTTCTCTTCACATTCCTAGAATAAGATCTGTTGTGACCGTCTGTCTTTTACTTCATGGAGATGGCTGAAAGGTCAGAGAGAAAGAGTGACAGGCGTGGCCCTTGTGTCCTGAGCAGGCGTCCGTAGCAACATCTCTTCTTTTGTTTGGTGGATGTGAGAAAAGGGCTCCACAGTTAAAACACAGAGATGTAAAAACGGCAAAGATTGGGCAAAGCTATTTTGAGATCAGTACCTACAGTACAGAGGAAGCAGTCAGATCTGAGGAAACTCAAATGGGAACAAAGAAGGATGGGATTTAGTTCTACTAGTGATGGCAACTGAGTGTTTCCTCCTTAACGCAGTACTGGGAGAGTGGGCATCTTAATTCCAAAGGAGAAACATCAAGGAGCGAGTCCTCATCTTCTAAAATCACTCACTGTTGCCTAGTTCCAGTAACAATGACAACAAAGAAATAAGAAAATAAGAATAATTTTTTCCTTCTCTCTTTAGCAACACCACACTAAAAAAAAAGTTTATTTAAAATATAGTCCTAGAAAAAAATAAGTGCACTTCCTCCTATGACGTCCAGTAAAAGCTGCCCAAAGGTGAACCTGTGTGACAGGATTCATGCAGAAAACAAAACAACAAAACCAACAACAAACAACAAACTAATGAATTTCAGATATAGCACAGAAAACACATCTGTAAGGATAAATTCTCTAATTCTGGGGGCAAATTCTTAGAAGAGATATGTACTCTATAGTTTAGGAAAGCAGACATCAAAAAGATGAAAGCAAATAGGAAGGCAATTCTATGAATAAAGTTGTTTCAGGAGAAATGGTTTATTTATTTTTTGTTTTATTATTATTTTTTAAATCCTCACCCAAGGATATTTTTCCATTGGTTTTTAGAGAGAGTGGAAGAAAGAGGGACGGAGAGAAATACCAATGTGAGCGAAACACATCATTTGGTTGGCTCCTGCATGTGCCCTGACCAGGGCCCAGGCTGGGGAGGAATCTGTAACTGAGGTACGTGCCATTGACTGGAATCAAACCCAGGACCCTTTGGTCTGCAGGCCGACGCTCTATCTAGCCATTGAGCCAAACGGCTAGGGTGAGTAGAGATGGTTTAAAAGAGTTGTGAGGCTCTTTTGAAAACAGTTGTATGATCACAAAAATGTGGAAGAATATGAATGGGCATCATCATGAGAAACAGCAGTAATAAGATTAACATTCATTGAGAACAAAGTCACATTTTGTAGCTCAGAGGTAGACGGTGAGAGCTGTCTTGCTTTCTGACAGGAAGCAGGATCTACCATTTGCCACTCGTTGTACGTTCACACCCTGCCTCTGGCTGGCCACAGGAAGGAGGAGAAGGCAAAGGAGAATAAGATGTATATATCACAGACAAACTAAAAAAGGGGAAAACAATGTCAACTCTTGAGGAAGATCAACTGAGCAGTGATTCTCAATGGCCAAATTGTTATGAAAGCTAAAGCAGGAGGTAAGAGTTAATCATAGGCTATAGATTTTTACCATCTGTACTGAAGCTCATCTTATATATAAATGCTCTTTATTATTTTCTGGCAACTGCTTGTGGGTGAATCAGATAATCTTTCAAAAGCTGGACAAAAGGAACAACATAAATCCCTTGTATCCAGAGAATTGCTCTAATTAGGAGTGGCAACAAATTAGAGAATAAATTTGATTTTGATGTAACATCTGCGAATGACAGCTGCCTTTTCACCAAATTCTCAATGACATTCCTTTACTAAAAATAATAACAATAATAATAAATTACCAAAACAGAACACACTGCAGTAATTCATTTAATAATGTATTTTAGTACATTCTGGTTATTTTCAGTTATCTTTTCAAAATAAATGATTCTTTACATATTCAAAAGTTAACTCACTTCCCCAAGAATTTCCCAGAGTATTTTAAAGTGTATGACTTAATCTCAAAAAGGTTATTTTATTGGGGTTGAGATAAATATTTAAGAAAACTGCACATTTGAAACAAAAAGAAATTTATACAACCTTGGTATAGTCCAAGCATGTCAAACTTGTGGCCCACAACGAATATTTTTGCAGCCCAGCCAATATAATGGTATGTAAGAAACCTTTTAATAAAAATTCCATAACTTAATTTTTACAATATCCTGTTATATATAATTATAACAAACTACAATGTTCGCTAATGACTGATTACTATAATCGTGTTGCATTCATTTCCCTTACGCGCCTTGCATGCAGACGCACCCTTTCTCTCCACTAATACTAGCACTTGGAGTGCGGGAAACGAGTTAAGTCGGCTCGCGTGAATTGTGGCCCACAACGAATATTTTTGCAGCCCAGGCAATATAATGGTATGTAAGAAACCTTTTAATAAAAATTCCATAACTTGATTTTTTAACTGCGTATTACCAAATATTTGTTTGTAATCCACCCTTTTGGTGGATGGAACAAAACCAAAAGACAGAGCCATCTTATATTTTGGCGGGAAATTCACCCGCACTCCAAGTGCTAGCAGCGAATATTTTAGCAGCTGATTGCCACTGACTTGTTTGGTGTGAGGAACAGGAAATATTTTGCTTTCGGAGAACAAGAAAAATAGGTTTATTTCCGTTATGCTTATTAATTTGTGCATTTATTCAGTGTCTGGTAAGCTAATGTTCAAGAAAAAAATATTAATTTTATTAAAATGTTCTATTATTTTATGATAACGGTTACTCATTTACTTCAGCCCTTTGTATTCAGCATGTCTCTATCAAAATAAACCTATGTTTCTATGAAAATTGAAGCTTTTGTTTTTTTGGGGCCCACAGAAACTTAAACCTTGTTTATTTGACCCATGTTAGTCTTTGAGTTTGACATGCTTGTTGTAGTCAAACACACTCCCTATATAATGAAGCCACACTAGTCAAAGATTTTCTTTCAAACACAAGTACCAACACTGGCTCCTCTTGGCCTCACAGGTGCAAAAGGTCTTGTGACTTCTGGTGCATTAATTCATCTTACCCAGCATTTCTGGGCACTTGTTCTAGGTGAAGGCCCTGGGCTAGCTGTCTTCCTGAAGAGGGACACATACACACACTCACTCGAGTCTGCAAGCAGCCTGGCAGGTTGGGACAACTTAGGAAAAGATGGGCATTTAGGAATGAGAGCATCCAGCCTTGAAGGGGCACTTAGGACCCTGAAAGGACTGTAAAGAGAATTTGGAACCCAACCTGAATGTGACAGGAAGCTGAGGTCCAAAGAAATTGAGAGGTCTGCCCCAGGTGCCCACCCACTTGTGGCAGCATTGGAGCTGGTACTTTGGGATCCCATCTCCTAAAGCTTAAAATGATTACTCTTTCCTGCCTATACTTCTGAGAAATGATTCCATCACTCTCCCTATTTCTCCCATGCCCATATCTACCAGGGCTGAGTAAAGTAGCATGTGGAGGACATGCTACTTTGTTTTTCAATTACAACACTGACACTGTGGTTGAGGTGATCAGGACAATCCTTCACAGGCTTCCTCTTTTTTCAGCTGCTCCTGGGCTAGGCTGCCTCAGCATGCCACCCTTTGGTCAGACAGTCACCAGACAGTCACTAATGTGCTTGGAGATAAACATGCCCAGAGCACTAAAACTTACTTTCACAAATTCATAAAAATAAGTGTTCTCAACATCAATATTACTGTCACTTACTGGAAGAAGGAAAGCAATACGGGTACTGACTGCAATGTGGGAGCTTTATGAATCACCTTTCTGCAGAACAAATTGGACATTTTAACAAGCCCTTTAAATCACTCATATGCAAGTCTTCCCCGACTGCCGACTTAGTAATGAAAGTAGAAAAAAACAGAAGTCTGACAATAGCACATTTCTTTTCTGTAAACAAAGACTACTGTGTCGATATTTGTGGAGATGAACTTACTCTGAAAGTAATTTCACAGTGAAATGATGCTGCTAAGCACACTGATTTTTATTTATTTCTTCTTTAAAAACTTTAATAAAAAGCTCAAGAAGTGAGCAGGTCCTTTTATGCGTGAGGGTTTTCTATGCTCAATGTAAGCACACCCATACTTCTTCAGCATACCATTTCGAAAATGCTGTGTAAGAGGTGGTGGATTCTGCCAGACACATAATTTGTATATTTAAGGGAAGTGTATGGAATGAAAAAGCAAAATATGTTAAATTTCAAAGGACTTGAAAGCAATGCTGTCTGTGAGCTTGTATTACAAATAGCCCTACATTATTACATACACTATTAATGAGGCCGAATGAATGAGGGTACAATTTTGAATATGCATGACTCTGTCCAATGAGCAGGACTTTTGTGTACTGATGAGATTTCTTTTCCTCCTAAAAAAAGGATTAAAATTATTTTTAGAGAGAAGTATGGCTTCCCAGAGACCAGTCAAATAAAGGTACTTAGATCACTGAGTCACACTAGATTCAGATGAAATATACAGGTGCTGAAAATATGGCTTTGACTCTACCTAGAATTTTTGAAATTTGTACATATCCCATCCTCCCAAAAGGAATATTCCTCAACTTTCAGCAGCTGCATCATTACAATTTCTAAGCAAAAATAATGATTTTTGGTGGAGATCCCTAAATGTTGGCAAGGTTAAATAAATAAACCTTCTGAGCACAAAGCCTTCACTTTCATAGTAAGGAGCACAAGTTAAAAGACTAGGGAATGGGTAAATTATTGCACCAAATGGCTGAGAATTAATCTCTGCTGACTAGCTGTAATCTAACGAGACGTCTGTGTCCCAGGGAGCCCGCAGCATGTCCCTGGCGGTATGTGCAGTGTGTCGAGTCTGCGTGGCACCCTTTGTCCTCGCTCACAGGCGGCCTTTCCCCTCATTGTCCATAATATCCTCATGCATCTGGGACGCGTGGAATGCATTCACACTAACAGACTGACCATTGTTTTCTCCCAGAAGCTTTGTTGAGCAAAGACTGCATCACGGTTACTGATAATTATATTGCTTAATTAATCAAGACAAAAAAAATTTGCAAATCATTGCCTGGTTGCCAAGCAGGGAGATAAAAAATGACAATAATACAAGCTGAAGCAATATAACAAAAGTAACAGCTATCTGATCAGAAATTCTTATATAATGAAGCTATTAATGCTAAATCGGTTAATGTTAACATTGCTCCAGGTGTCTCTACTTAGATGCAAACAAAAAGGCTAACATTATGGATATAAAAGGCCAAATGTTGCCATGGATTCTGTAACCTGATAGAGAGGACAGCCTTTTCATTTGATTAGGGAATGCAATTTAAATACCAGGGACTGAAGCCAAACAAACAGACTTTCCCTCCACAAGCCTCTTGCATTCACCCTGGGGTCAGTGGTTGGTGAACAAAAGGTCAGCCACACTTGCCCTGGAAATGTCTGGATTAATTTTATTACATTGTAATGGTTTGTACTTTAAATGTAGGGATAACACTAAATTTCCAGTTGGCCATTATTCTCTTCTTCCCTTTAGGCTTTTTGAATTGAAATATTAAGAATGCGATTTGCTCAATTCATCTTGCCAGAATTCATGACCAAATTTTAAAACTTAAGTACATTAAAAATTTTAAAAAGGTATGTTACTTGTTTTCATGCATTATAAGTGTAATATATTTCATGTTTTTTATATATTATAGAAATAAAGGCAACATTTTAAAAACATTAAGTGACATTTTAGAGGGCCATGTTGAAAATGAACTAATATAACCAATTAATCCATACTAAATATTAAAGAAACACATTTTCCAGTTTTGAAAGTTACTGGATAATAAATTTATTGATTGTCTAATACTAAAATTTTTAGTTTAATTCTTAAAGTTGAAGTACTCTTTATGGATAAACATAAATGTTACTAGCACTAAGAGCATTTTCTTATAAAAAAAAAGAAAACTTCACATATGCAGAAACCTGAATCAAAGATAATACAAATATTTAATATGAAAAACTTTTGGCATCTTCGCTCCCTGAATAGAAAAGAAAGCTCCCTTTATGTCAGGCTTCTCACCAGCCAGAGGGGGACTTTTCTGAATTCGTGACCCATCCTGTACCTAGTCTGAGAAATAATTGTGTTAAGCTTAGGGATTATTATTTATTCTACTTTCATATAACAAAAATAGTAACAGCAATAATAATAATAATAATAATAATCATAATAACAATAATAACTAACACTAATAGTTAATAGTTAAATAGCTTTTACTCTGGGCCAGGCACTGTTTGAAGCACCTTTCATTTTTTAGCTCACTTAATTATCCCGACTTTAACAGTTTAGATTAGGTTATATACCCCAGTAAATCTCAGTTACCTATTATTTTAAAGCTTAAAAACACTGAGTATTTAGAATGGTAACTTTAGCTCCTTTAGAAGAATAATTTAGAATGTAATTTAAGATTTTTTTTTTAATATCAAGCTTAAGTACAAGTCATTTTCTTGAGGAGTGACTTAATACACTAAATGTTTAATTAATACACTTAAAAAACCCTTCTATGAATAATTCTAAAACAAATACAAGTCCCTATATAAAGCACTGCTGAAGTACCACTAAAGACATGGCAAGGATCAAAACTGCAGCCAATTTAGTACATTGCACACAACCATTGAATGGTTCCAGCCTTTCCCATGATCAGTACCATATGGCATGGCTGAATGATTCTGTGGCAGGTGCTTCAATGGCTAAAAGTCATCACCTGGGCCATGCTACAGAAGGCCAGCCTCTTCCTGGACATACCCATAATCCTTTAGGATTGACCCCCCTATTAGCAACAGTTAGCCAGGCTTGGCAAGCAGTGCTCATCCATTAGGCGAGGGTGAATTCTACAACCATAGCCATCCACAAAGGCTAGATGTGATATGGGGTTTGTTCAATTCTTATTATTATTCAATACGCCCCAAATTTAAAAGTATACTTTTTTTTAATTACAAAATTTGAAACATTTTTAAAATCATACATTTAAAACATTTAAAAAGTCAGGCTAAGTAAATAATATATGGAATTCTGTGCTCATGATGAAAGATTCTTTGAAAATCCCAATTCTTACTTGATTCGTATTGCATCTATAATTCAGATACGTGTAAGCCACTTTGGAAAAAAGTCCCCTTTAACATATTTGTATCATTGTTTTTTAATAACAGTGAATCATATGGCAAACGTTGTATGAGTCAGTTAATACAGTCGGTCAATAATGTGAAAATGTACCTCTGGTTTCTTCGTTATCGTGATAAAGAACATGTGATTCTTTATTGGGTAAATAATGATTGAAACGTCTCCAAAGGCGGTTGGGATAATGCCCCTGCGGTAGTCCCTGGAGTGTTCAGACCAGACGATGTGGACCTCGTCATTCCCCAAGTGACGAAGCTGCAATGGAAAATTGGCTCTTTATTAATCAGAGTAATACAAGCAGTTTATGAGGGGTCGTGGCTTACAAATTGAATTATAACACTCAGATGCAAAAATATTTTACTGCCAAAAATGGCTGCAACACCAATGTCCTCTATGAGGATTTGGAAGAGCACCAGGGCATGAAAACACAGCTCACCTATGAGACATATTGGTACTAAGATGATGCGCATATGCAAACATTATGGCTGGATGGGGACAAGAGCTTTTCAAGGATTTTTAAAAATTAAATTTTATTCCTGCATCAAAACCTCATGCTTTATATCGCTGAGCATGTCTATAACTAATTAACAACATGAGTCTTTTATTCCATATTATGATAGAGCTTTAAAAGAATTTAATGGTTATTAAGAAAAAAATCTATAATAATAAAAGTGTAATATGCTAATTAGATCGGACGTCCTTACGGACGAAGCCAGGGCTGCGAGGGAAGCCCAGGTCCCAGGTGTCTGCTGGCAGCTGGAGGGAAGCCAGCCCAGGTCCCAGGTGCCAGAGGGAAGCCAGTGCCGGCAGCCGGGGGAAGGAAGGCCTACTCTTGCACCAGTTTCATGCATCGGGCC
Source organism: Myotis lucifugus (assembly GCF_000147115.1). Taxonomy (NCBI): domain Eukaryota; kingdom Metazoa; phylum Chordata; class Mammalia; order Chiroptera; family Vespertilionidae; genus Myotis; species Myotis lucifugus. Next base: position 1,242,937 of record NW_005871253.1, read on the forward strand.
TCTAATATGAATATAAGAGAACATAAGCTATTATAACACAATTGTTACCAAATACATAAAAACTAGACTTGTGATAAACCTTTAAGAAGTATGTATAGTGGGGAGGTGAGGCAGGGTTAAGAGATCAACCAAAGGACTTGTATGCATGCACATTAGCATAACCAATGGACATGGACACTGGGATGGTGGAGGCTTGTACTGGAGAGGGGGGGAGTGGGAGGAAGGGGGTCAATCAGGGAAAAAGGAGACATATGTAATACTTGAACAATAAAAAAAATTAAGCCCCCCGCCCAAAGAAGAATATACTAATATAAATTATTTTTAAGAAACTAATAAATATTACTTAAATGTAATAAGAACACTAGTACCTAGAATTTAAAGAGTGCCTTACTGTATAGAAAATCTGCTCACACACATTGTTTTGTTTATTTTTTATGTTATCTAGTGGGGAGGCAATGTGGCTCAGGAAGGTGAAGGTACCACCTACTCAAGGTGCAGAGCGGGCCTGGAAACCAGGGTTGGGCTCCTAATTCAGCACAATTTCTACTTTTCATGGCTGTCTAAGTCTATGCCAAAAGCAACTTGTGCTGTCATAGCTCAAATAGGTTAGTCCACTTATTATTTTATACACAGAGAGGCCATAAAATTTAAAAGCAAGTCAGAGACTCCTGACCTTCTGAGGGGCTTTCACATGCCTCCAACGAGGGGCCTTTGCTAGTTTTTCCAGAGCTAGGCTCTGTCAGATGCAAGGACACCCGAGATAAAACCCTGCACGATGACTTCACTGGGCTGGAGAAAGCAGTGTAGGAAATCATGTAAGTAAGCCTTCAAGTGTGGCTAAAGAAACCAGATCATAAAGGTTAAAATGTTGACCAAAACTTAAGTGCTAAAACCATAAAGGCTAATTGGTGAAGGCCCTCTGACCTACCAAAAATGTGAGGTTTCAGCCCTCTCACACTACAGGTCACTGTCAACTACCGCAAAAAAGCATTTCTGCTTCCTATATTATTTAATAGATTAAGCCTAAAAGTGTCTAAATTCAGAGGCACTTTAATAGAGATGTTGTCTCAAAGTTAATGTTTTATTTTTATCTTAAAACTAGTGGCCCGGTGCACAAAATTCATGCATGCGGCGAGGGGGGGGGGGGGGACCTGGACTGTGCCCTGTAACAGTGCGGGAGCCCTGCGATCCATCGCCCCAAAGAGGTAGGCCCTACCTACCCATCTGGGGTTCCTCGATGGATTGTCCCAAAGAAGTAGGCAGGAGCCAGGGGTCCCACCTCCACGCCGTGCAGAGTCACGGGACCCCCAGGCCTTGCCGCACAGAGGCCTCCGCCAGGCCCCACCCCCAGGCTGGGCCATGCAGAGGCCTGTGGACCCCTGGCGTAGGTGTGTGGAGGCCTCCGCCGGGCCCCGCTCCTGTCTTCGACGTTGCAAGTCCCTGCCCACCCGCGTCTGCTGCGTACACAGCCTCATGCTGATCGGTTGTTATGCATGAGGGCGTCCCGATCATTTGCATATTACCCTTTTATTAGTATAGATATATATAAAAAAAGGATGCTTTGGAATACTATTTAGTGAAAACACGTTAAAACATCTATATGTATAAAAGCCAAGCGATTGGAATGATGGAATGACTGGAACAATTGGAACGACCGAATGACCAGTCACTATGACGTGCACTGTGGGGGCTAACCAGCCTGATCGGGGCCCCGATTGGCCCCTCTCAACCTCCCACGGCCCCTCCCCCTGGCCAGCCCTGCCCCGATTGGCCACCCCACCCCAATTGGGGGTGGGGCCTGCCGGCCAACCTCCTACAGCCCCTCCCCTCAGCAGGCCCAGTCCCCACCTGTGCATGAATTCGTGCACCAGGCCTCTAGTATTAGTATAAAAACCATTTTCTTTATAGACTATTTGACCACAAAGGGAAAACCCAAAGTGACCCTAACATGGCCTCCTTTCCATTTATAAGGTTACAAAGGAAGTTGGTTTGTTACAATGCCTTCTTACACTTCACTCTCTCTCTTTTTAAAAAGAGATGGAACCTGTACCTTTGTACCAATATCGAGAGGCGCACGATTTCATTGTGTCTGAATATGGGCTCTGGGACTAATGCAACTGTGGGTACAGACCACAAGTCACGATGATCCAGAACAACTTAATAGCATCTACAACTTTCTAAATGCAAAATTGCTCACTACATTTTTTTCTTCTCCTCCCCCTCTCACCTATAAAAGCTAAAAGGGTAGCAAGCAACCCATTAAATAAACAGTAGGTTCTCATAGTAACACTGAACATCTCTATTTCCCTATTTTCATCTTAGAGGCTAAAATTTATCTTTTTCCTTTTTCATAAAATATTCAAGGACTTCACAACACACTCCCGAAATGCAATCCTTTTGGAGTGAAAACATGGTAACCAGCATCGCCAGTAGCACAATAAAGGCATGTTTTCAAGGGAAAAATGAATAGTATCAAGTTGAAACTTTGAGAGGAATTTAGACCAGAGGAAGGTAACTAATTGTGAGAGCTGTGCCCCTTGATATAATGCTGGCACAAACATCTTAACAGGATCAACCCACCTACTAAACGCCTTTGAAATGTGGGGCTGCCACCTAACGCCAGCACCTTCTGTGTGACCTCTCCTGTGGATCCAGAAGCATACGTTGCAAGACATTAGCTCGGAGGTAACACAGTGATTATTTAAATTTTGCAGTTCCTCTCCTTTTCCTAAATTAGGTTATTCAATTGTATAATCCAAGTAGGCCTCTCCTAATTCTGTGTGCTACTGTATTCTCAGAACTATAGCAAGGGAGAACAGCATCACACCAACAGACCCATCCTCCCAGTGTGGCAATTCTGTGACTAAGGAAGAGCCACTTTCATGTGGTAATAACAGAGCATTCATCATCTCCAAGCTGCTTTCAATGCCACGTGCCTCAGACCTCTGGGCACAGCACAGTTTAACTAACTCGCAACACTGAGAGCGAAGGCCACAGGACCAATCGGCTGGTAAATCTGGAGCAAAGAGCAGAAACACACCCACTTCTGCCCACGACAAAAATATCAGCAGGTAAAATGAATAAATTAACCTGGCCTTATTGTCAGCATTGTCAGTACACAGACTCTGGAAACTTCAAAGTGTGGTTCAATTTAAAGGGGATTTCATGACAGAGATATTTTGTGAGTTTTGAAAATTTTTGATTAGAGGCCCTTAAATCAGAGACCCATCAGCAGCAAGTTCTGTGCACACAAGTCGAGTTGTTGGGACTCGTGTGTCATCTGGAGGACTGAGGAGTCTCGTCCTGGAGCTGTCGTTTATGCCAGCGACTGCTTCCACTGCACAGCAGGCTCCAGAAGGCACAGGCGCTTAACAGGCTCAAAGCAAATGCTCAATTCTTAAGTCCTAAGACATCAAGTGCACCTCCTGCCACTTCTCGTCCTGACAGAGTTTTAAAGTCCCTCCGCCTGGGCCATTCTGCCTGCTGCTGCCAGGCAGCATGCGCTGGTGACACTGGTCATGGTGCACACCTAACAGGCTGACCTCCTTTCTCGGCTAATTGCATTACAGCGCCAGCTGGCTCCAGAAGGAGTCGTCTGTTTGATTGAAGAATTCCTGCTCCTCAGCGGGCCCGACTGCTACTTTTACTAAGTAACAGTCAGGCCTGACATCCCCATTGTTCAGCTGACAGTGTGCCCATCCTAAAATCTAAGTTTTATTTGTAAATTAACCAAGAAACTTCCTGCCAGAACAGTGCTGCCTGGAGACTGATAATGTGGGCCTTTCATCCCTTTTCACTCGGACTGTATCACTGCCAATTTGTTTTTTATGCGGCTGGCCAGCCTGAGGCTATAAAAGCCTTGTAAGACATAAGTGCAATTATAGTCCTGGAGTCAAATGAATTGGATAAATCCAATAGCACAGCTCTGTCCCCACTCTGCAAACCCCTACAGCAGTTAGATTAGCTGTGAAAAATCTAATCTAGCTGGAGCTAACAAATTTCAGCAGTGAAGGATCAAGAGTTCAGGATGGGGTTGCAACCGGATTGCAGAATTGACAAAGTGCCCCCATGATAGGGGCAGAAGAGACCATGCATCACTTTAGAATTTTGCAGCTCATTTTTAAGCTGTTAGGGACAATTTAGTTAGAATAAGATAAGAAACGGTGGGCTGCTGTTCCTGTGACTGATTTTTAGTCTAGCTGTGAGACATCCTGATGAAGAGAGTGTGTCACTAATGATGCTGAATCTTGGAGCTGCAAAAGGTATCAGCTGAATTTTGATTATTACAGTAGGGAATCCTTCAGGCAGGCCAAGCTTTGGAACATTATTTATCGCATGGCATATCATCAAGAAAACACCATGTCTTTTCTCAAAAAAGACAATCCTACTTTACTTAGAAAACAATTTTTAAAATTTTTCTATATATGCCTATCTTTTAATAAAATAGTTCTCAGTCATGAATCATAGACTATGGTGACACATTTTCAGAATAGCAGCAATTTACAAGGAACTTAGAAGGGAACGAATGCGTAAACCCCACCTGGGTCTTGCTCATCTGAAATCGATTCTCTGAGGGCAGGGTCCCCTTCACTGAGAACACCACAGCCTGGGCAGCCATCAAAACCTAAGACGTGGAGGCAGCTCCTCCGTGTCTGTGGGAGCCAGCCCACGGCCAATGGGGGGCCATGCTAGCACGTGGCCTGGGAGTGAAAGCCCATCAGGCTTTGTGCATCCTAGACACTCAGTCACGGTGAGAGTTGTCTGTGATTGTGCCGAGACCAGAGTGCTGAGGTCTCGTGGGAAGACTCACTGCTGCCACCGTGATCGTGGTCCAGAGTCAGCGGCTACAGCAGTCAAAAGGCAAAACCGCAGAGGAAGGAAAGAAAGCGGGTAGAGTGAGGCCCATCGGCCAATATCAATCATCTGCCTAATAAACCAGGGGAATAAAAGAATCAATTATGCTGATGGGCAATGATGAGGGCTCCTGTCAGAGATCTTACCAGGCACTGTGCTAAGCAATTTTACAGGTCTTATCCATTTACTTCACAATAACCCTGTGGCATAAGCTATATTTTAAATCTCATTTAATAGATGAAGAAGCTGCGGCACAGGCTAGTAAAGTAACTGGATATAAACCTGAGCCCAGGTCTGCCTATCTCCAGAACCCAAGGGCCAGCCTTAGTCAGCATCTGAATAACCCGTTTTCCAACCCACCAGGTGCTGTCCTCAGTTCCTTGTAGGAAGAGAGTGTGTGTAAGGCAGGAATTCCAGGTGCTGCCACTCACTAGCAGGCCAGTGGACGTTCTTCCCATCGGGAAACTCACAGGAGTGGGTCAGATTTCCAGGCTTCCTCCCCATTCAGGTGCTCCTCACTTCTAACAGAAGCCCCCCTGAGGTGAACATCCAGCCCAGCCGACTGGAAAGCACAAGGCCTGTTCCCCTGGGGGAGGTGCCGCGGAGGTGGGAAGGTTTCCTCTGAATCTAGAGAAAACTGCCCACAGGGCCAACTTGAAGGGGAACCAAGGAGAGTGCCAAAGGTGGGACACCTGGCCAGCAGCACAGCTGCACTTCCCATCTTCACAGCCACTGCCACACTGCCGCACAGCTAGCCCGAGAGGCGCTGGCTTTCTCAGGGCTCCGCTGGTTCAGGGTCATTACATCTTACGACCTTTGCCAACAGGAGAGGTCAACACTGTCACTTTCTGTCAGTTATCAGGCATGTGAGGAAATATCCAAAAGTAATACCATTAAAGATTCTTCCTAAATCGTAATCGCAGGATTTAAGACTCAAATGATTGATTGCTTTTCACCTATTTCTTGATTTAGTTTGTGCCACGCCAAATATTTCAGATTAACTACAGCTGTAGTTAGAGAAGAGGGACACCGAGGCTGCATCCAGAGTTAGCTGGTCTCAGTGCATGCTATCCATGGCCTTTGTTCAGTACCAGGAGAGCCCACCTGCACCCCAGGTCCTTACCTTTTTGGTGAGTGAATCATCTGAGTCTGATGGCATCCGAGTGGAAACGTGGAAAATCACTTCCACAGTCGAGGTAGCATAGTAAGGGGCGGTCTGTCCTGTGCTGCCGTTGCGCTGAAGTCCACCCATGAACCCACAGTGGGTTGAGAGATCCACCTGACCCAGGTCACGGAGGAAAAAGAAACAGGTTTTAAACATTAGCTCTTCTTATTCACTAAGAAGGAAAGTGCATTTAAAAAAAATTAATTATGTTCATTTCTATAGTTTTCTAACGAAAACAAATGTAATACAAAGTCAGACAAAATTGAAATATTAAAGAAACATTAACAATAAGAGTGTTCCATAATCTTACTAACTTAAGAAAATAATTATCAAAAGTTTGGTGCATATTTGTCTAACTTTGTTTCTCTGTGTGTGTATGTGTGTGTGTGTACCGCTAGTGGTATACACACACACACACACACACACATACACACACACACACAGTTTCCCTATTGATGGTTTTATGGAGTTTTCTGAAGGTCAAACCAGAGGAGCATTCAAAGCAGTGTTTCTCTAGGATATTGAGTCAACGGGTACAGATGGTTCAAAATTTAACAGTCATTGCTAAACTGCCTTTTAAAGTGTTGTTTCAGCCCTAGCCGGTTTGGCTCAGTGGATAGAGCATTGACCTGCGGATTAAAGGGTCCCAGGTTCGATTCCGGTCAAGGGCACATGCCCAGGTTGCAGGCTCGATCCCCAGTGGGGAGCGTGGAGGAGGCAGCCAATTAATAATTCTCTCTCATCATTGATGTTTCTCTCTCTCTCTCTTCCTTCCTCTCTGAAATTAATAAAAAATATTTTTTAAAAAATAAAGTGTTGTTTCAGATTCTAAGATGGCTGGAGAGTAGGTGGAAGCTACATTCTCCTGCTCCCAGCACGCTAGCCAACTGAAATATTATAACCAAGGATTTACAGAAGATGCCACATAGAGTCTGGTAAGAAGGGCAGAGATGTGGAAAGGGCTGGCCCTCTGCACCTTGTGTGGTGGCTGAGAAGCCGGAGGGATACCCTGACTGCAAAACCCCTTCCCGCCAGGAATAAGGGGTCTCAACCCCATGCAGGGATCCCTAAACCAGAGCAACAGAGATGGGAAGAGAAGGCTGCATTAACAGTAAATAGCATTTGGAGGTGAAAACCAGTGGGGATTCAGTCCACCTGGGAGAGAAGTGTGTTTGCTAGAGACCCAGAGGCCACTTTTCCTGGGTGAAGTGCTCCTATTGTCACTGCCCCATCCTCCAGCTACTGGCAACACTACTCCGCTGTCCTCGGGTACTACAGTGGGGTCTGCTGGCTGCACCCAGTGGGGACCTCTGGGGACTCTTTTTCTGGAGAAGCTCTTGGTGGAGACTCAGACAGTGATTGAACTGTGTAGCTTTGGAAGAGACCACTTTCCCACCTACATCACACAGTCAGTGGGGCTCGGCACCCACCTGTTGAATCACTGGGACTGCCTGGCCACTCTGGCGCCCCGCCCTGCTGAGTTCAGTCCCACAAGGGGGATCAGAGCAAAGCCAGGATTTTCAGAGTGTCTCCCAAGGAAGATTTTGCCTGGAATCAGCCTGCACTATCCTGGGAAGGGGAAGAAGAAGTGCCCGCCCCTCTCCTACCAGTTTGCAGGCAATACCTCCATGGGAGACTGTTTGGATTGGCTCTCCCAAGTCCCAGTGGCCTTGCCCAGCTAAGCTCAGTTCTGCAATGGGAAGGGTGTGCTGCTCTAACATTTGAAGTGTGTTGCCCCAGAAGCTATTGTCTGGGACCAGGATGAAATGCTTGGCCCCTTCCCGCAGGCTCAGAGGCACCATGCCCAACAGGGTACTCTTATGATCTGTTCTACCAAGCCCCAGAAGCTCTGCCCTGGTAAATTTGGTCCTGCAGAGGGGATGGCTGCCTGCACCCAACGTGAGTTGCGCTGGGGTGATCCTCCTGGGTGAGACAGAGTTGGAGATGGGCTGAGACTGAGTAGTTTGGCTCTGCAGTAGGAGCCACTTTGCTGTCACTGGGTGTCTGACTGTGCGGTCCCCAAGTAGGAGACCCACTAGCCCTGTCTCCCAACATAAATGCATGCACATATATATATAAATGTACATATGTCTGTCTGTCAGAGTATCATTTAGAAAAGCACAAACAAAATTTTCATTGTTAATCATCCTGGGATCTACCCTAGAGAAATAGGTTGGATAGCTAAACCATCATGGTTACTATATTCTATTTTCATTCCAACGTTTGACTTCATCCAACTCTTTGTCTGTTCACCCATCAAGTTACTGATTTCTTTTCCATTCTCCATATTGTGGCCAAAGCCATTGCTTCTCTGCCTATATTTGCCTTCTCTTACCACAAATTGTCTATGGTTAGGTGATCTGAGCTGATCTGACTATGCAGCTCTGATAAAGAACAAATGAAATAATATTAAGAGGAAAGTTAAGGGAAACAAAAGTTCATGTATAAAGTACTGAAAACCAACTAACAGAAGATGTCAAATTCATTACATTCTTGTAAAACCATATACCAGTGATGGCGAACCTTTTGAGCTCGGCATGTCAGCATTTTGATAAACCTTAAACTTAACTCTGGTGCCGTGTCACATATAGAAATTTTTTGATATTTGCAACCATAGTAAAACAAAGACTTATATTTTTGATATTTATTTTATATATTTAAATGCCATTTAACAAAGAAAAATCAACCAAAAAAATGAGTTCGCGTGTCACCTCTGACACGCGTGTCATAGGTTCGCCATCACTGACATATACAATCAATGTCTAGTTTATATACATCTTTAAATAATGCTGGTCAATAAACACCTACTGAATGAAATTAATTACCTCCCATCCAAGTCCAGCAACAAAGTCTTCATATGCTTGGCTTCCTTTTTCATTGGAGAGGATTGAACACTTGTCTTCTTGACCTTCAGCAATGTAAAACACTGCAATTTTATGCGTTTCACGGCTATAAAAATTTAAATTTAAAGAAGTGAGAATTTTTAGATATCAAATCTTATTTTACAACTACCACCAGCATAACTCCTACTGAGAACTTACTAGGGGTCAGTCACTGTTCTAAGAAGGTTCCACACATGATCTCATTTACTCTTTGCAACAACCCTACTGAGACGAGTATTATCATCTTCACCTCCCTCGTAGAGGTTGGTTGGAGGAAGCACAGAAAGTTTTTAAAAAGCACACATACCAAGCAGGAGACGGGGAATTGAAGCAGGGCAGTCTGATTCTTGAGATCACTCTCTCAAGACAGATGATATACTTAACAGCATGTTACAACACACTACTTGACAAGTTCTCTCCACTTAAATCATATATCTCTGAAAGCATTTTAAACAGATATCAATTGTGAATAGATCCATGTTACCACCCATATTTCATTTTCTGCACTTCCAGCTGAGGATATTGGGTAGTTCCATAATTGGAACTGTAGAACATGCCTCACAAGACTTTATGGGAAACAAACTTTTTCTAAGCAGAGCAAACTTAGATATTTTCTTTGTGAGGGTATATACCCACTCTGTGCTCTGACTAACCTGAGGGCGCTTAGTAGGGTGTATAGCTATCTAGCAAAACCTCTTTGGCCATATAAGAGGTTTCATCCACTTCTTCCATGATGGATTTTGGGCACATTGCTATTAAATCCTTAAACATAATATGCACATTGAGGAAAGGATCCCTTCCTTTTTACCTTTTGTACATCTAGTACAGTCCTTAGCACATACTAGATGTCCAGTTAAATTTCTGGTGAACTGACCAGAGATATGATGGTATATTTAAATGTATTAGTGACCAATTTCTATAAATTACACACTGTAATAAGTGTGTAATTTGTGAAAAGTATCAAAATAACTGGACTTATTCCAAGCAATTCAGAGATAGTTTAAAGATGAAGATGTTTTTCATTGAAACAGAACTTTAATCAAGTATTGTTCACTCCACTCTCTCATCATCCAAGGCACTCTAGTTTCTATCTTCTTAAAATTTGGATTACCACTTCCAGAATAGTTCCATTCCTCTCCTTATTTTTGCATTATATTCTAAAAAATCTCATAGAAAAAATTATCAAATGCTTAAACAATATGAGAATGTTTCTACTGTCTAACTGTTTAATATCTCGACATTGTAATCTGGTTAGACATCTGTACTGGTGAAATTTGGGGATCATATTTTAATATATTTGCAAGTATTTCCTTCTGAAGTTGTTGTTTTGTGTGTGTTGTTTTTTACTAATGAGCAGAATGAATTGGAACTCAACCAAAAAGTCATATAAATAAATGGGTGAGGAAATTACTCTTCTATTTATCCAGATACCTTATTCATTTCCCCCATAGTTTACATGTAATAAGCATACAATGAAAATTACAAAATTTAAGAAATGACAAAAACTTGTTATTTCAATATATAAGCAAAGAACCTGTTACCATTTTTTGTATACAAAAATGAGCAGCTACTATATTCTATTTTACAACTTTTTTTCACTTAAAGTATTTATGAGTACTTTATTGTATAAAATACACAAAACATACAATTCTCCATGTAACCATTTTTTAGTGTAAACACTTTAATATCATGCTTTTCTATAACTACGTTATTTAATGGTTGTATAACATCTCATTACATTAATATACCACATCCCAAATCCTCATTATACGACATTTAGGTTGCTTCCAATTTTAGACATGTTCATATTGTCTTTGATATGTCCTTAAAATAAAGTCATAGAAATGGAATCCTGATCACTGCCTATTTGTAAGGCTTCTGATGCTTACTGTCCTGCTGCCACCGGAGAAGGTGGATGCTCTGAATGTCCTGACTGGGGTCGCATGAGCACACACGTGGGGGTGCTTCTCTAGATGAGAACAGGTGTTATGAGGAGAGGTGAGTATTGTGGGGATGGACGCCTGGGGCTCAACGCTCCAGGAGAGACCTTGTGCTTCAAGACTGTCCGAAAGCTTGTCCTCATGCAGCATGGAGCTCTGAAAGGTGACGCTGTTTACTCCCTGAGCAGCAGGCAGGGTGCGCAGGCAGCCTAGAACCTGGCTGGCTTATTCTTAGAGCTATAACAATTTGGGGGCTCGGATGATAACAGAGATCATAACCATGACCTAAAACACTGTCTCTTTCGGCACAGAAGAAACCAGTATAGTTACTCAATTTCTTCTGGCAGCTCTCTCTTTTTTAAAAAAAGTAGTCAGCATTCAATTTTTTTCTATTCTATAGACTTTACATACATGAAAACAATATTAGGTTTATCAAGCCTAAGCTTTTTACTTTGCAGCTGCTCAGAGATTCTTGAGTCATTAATTCAATGTGGGAGCACAGGGCACCAAGCCCCAGTGACTGCCTGACTGGTGTAGGTGTGAGGAAAGGTGATCTTTAGTTGTAAACATTAATCAAATTTCACATCCTCTAAAATGTTAGCACCACAGAGAGCCAGCAAGGATGCAGAAGCTGCTATCTGGCCTTATTAGAGCCAGGCTTTTGAAATTATAATTAGCAACATCAACAGCACTTCATATCCAGAAGCTGCATGACCCATGCATGAAGGAGCAGGAAATTCAGCAACACACATGCATAAAACAACCATTTCCTCTTCCTCATTAGAATGCATTTTTCTTTCTTATTAGGAATAGGCCAGAATAGCTCAGTTTCCCCGTGCTGTCACATTAAAAAGCCAAGCAAAGGAAACAATTTTAACTTTCACCTTACCACGGAGTGGCAAAAGGCATTGATATTTAAGAGGGGAACACACTGTATGTAAATAGTCATCACACTATTTACATCTTTGCTAACTTCCGAGTATATAGGTGATAGTTGCAAGATAGCCCCTACTTTTCCCAAGAGCATGCTAAGCAAGAACTATGCTTTGAGAGCAGGGAGAGAAACTGATGTAAAAAATAAATGCAGCCCTAACTGGTTTGGCTCAGTGGATAGAGCGTCAGCCTGCGGACTCAAGGGTCCCAGGTTTGATTCCGGTCAAGGACATGTACCTTGGTTGCGGGCACGTCCCCAGTAGGGAGTGTGCAGGAGGCAGCTGATTGATGTTTCTAACTCTCTATCCCTCTCCCTTCCTCTCTGTAAAAAATCAATAAAATATATTTTAAAAAATAAAAATAAAAATCATCATTCTCCCCTTTTTAAAAAAAAATTAAAATAAATAAATAAATAAATGCAAACATCCAAATTGAAAGTTGAGGAGCATGGTGTGCTACCTGATTACTGACCAATACACAGGACAGTCTAGATTTCTCATAGCTAAAGAGTCCCTGACTTATTTCCACTAAAGAAAAAAAAAAGTTGATACCTTTTTAGATGTCAAGAAGCACCAGGAGTTGTGGTTTTTAGCAAAGGTTAATCAAGGGGCAGAGGATTTGCCAATCAGCTCTCCAAAGCCACATTTACTGCAACAGCACTCCAGGGAGCTAATTCAATTGTACCTCATGCAACTGAAGTGCATTAACACACAATTACAAGATACCAATGTATTCACTTAATATTAAGAAGCACCAAGTAATTCAGCATATGCTTGAAAAGCTGAGTTTGGAACCCAAGTGACTGCTTGTCTAACACTGGAGGACGAGAGGGAGAGGGAAGCAAATCCCTAAGTCCTCCAGAAGAAATCCCTCACAGAGTCTCCAAGAGAATTCAGTCTCTGTTCCTCTAGAGCAGTGGTCGCCAGCCAGTGGTCCGTGAGGTCCGAAAGGTTGGCGACTGCTGCTCTAGAGAAAAGAAGCACAACAACAATTGGGAAACTGAGTATGATGAAGGGCAACGTGAGGAATAATGGCTTCAGGTTTTTCCTCTCTAATGAGAAATCTAATGATATTCTTAAGGGAAATAGAAGAGGAATAAAAGCTATTTTTAAAAGTGTTTTTAAAAAACGAAGATTAAGAAAGCAGTTTGTTCAAGGAGCACGTGTTATGTACCAACTACCACACTTACTTTACTGGATGTTTTTGGAAGCATGCATTTCCCCAGATCAAAAACTGATTGTGAGCTCATGTTTAGAGTTGCTTCTAAGATTGTTTGAAAAAAATGAGAGATCTGAGATTTGACCAGCTTTGGAAAATGAGGCTTACTATTAGTACGTTACTAATTACAACAAACTGGTTTTAACCTTGACAACATCGTGGAGCAGCAATTTCATGGGGTTCAATCAACACAGACTGTGTGAGCACGGGCAGGGTAATCTTTAACCTAAGTGAGGCTCTGTTCCTCGTCAGAAAAAGAGATTAAATGAAAGGAATGTCCACTGGCTACCTCATGAAAGGTCCCCAATCAAAGGCACAGATTAGGTGGGAGCACCGAACTCTTCTTAGTGTAGCAAACATGTGAGCTTACTCTAAGGGTAAAAATAGCGAAAGGATGACATGTGCAAATGTCAGCAATTCTGCCTTACAGAACTACCTTGGGTGTCTCCGCAGGTGTATCTGTCATCTGTATCTGTCATCTAAGCACACACAGACAGAAAGGAAGGAAGTGGTGTGATATACTGTCACATACCACTGACGGGAGTCCAGATTTTTTAGTTCTCTCAATAATTTTGAATTTTTCTTCAATAGATGAAAATTCTTCCTATGGAGAAAAAGGAATGGAAGAAAAGTCATGTAATCACAGACCAATTTCGCTTTTTCCAGTCAATCAACTGGCAAACTTATCCATCATCCATCCATTCACCCATCTACCCATCTGCTGCATTAACAAAAGATTTGTGATCAAAACCACAGAATGAACTCAATTCTCCTTAAGGCATTCAAAGGCATCAAAATTCCACTGCATCCCGTTGCTGTCCAGGAAGCTGGATGGCTCTGTGGTAAATGAGTATGTGACTTGTGTGTGTGTGTGTGTGTGTGTGTGTGTCTGTTTTCACTGTTGGCTCTACTATGAATCTCTTTCCCCCACCGTTGTCCTTAAAAACCCCATCCCATTATCAGGGGGCTACCCTCTTCCACACAGTCTTCTCCACTGAACCACACTCCCCACTGGATTTAACTGTGTCTCTTGAACTCCTATGCCAAGCTATCTTTCATCAGAAAACGTTTGATAGCTTTTAAAATGTACACCAGATGCCTGGAATCAACCTGTGCAATCAATACAGGACAGTTTCTAGCTAGCTTTAATTTAGCAGCAGAAAAGTTGTAAAGGCTGAAATTGAGAAAAATTTCCATTTCTGTTCTTACTTCCCCAAGTCCAAACTGATAAAAAAAGAATTCATACAAAAATAACAAAATAGGTCTAGCGTGGATCGTTACCTTCTGTCCCAAGAATTCATTCCCAAGTCATCAAGCAGCAACCTGCAGAAATAAAAGGGTCCTCGGGGCTCCACGGGTGAGGGCTGCTCCTGGCTGGTGACTCTCATGGCCGAATCGGAGTTACTCCTCCGAACATGCTCGGCTTCTTGTGCGTTCTGGCGCAAAATGACCTCGATGATTTCCTTCTCTTGGTCACGATTCATTCCACATGGGGGTAGGGAAGGCTCATTTAGATTTAACTGCGATGGTAAAAGGCATTCAGGACTTGTGTGGCCAATGTTTTCAAGTAATTTGTCGAGGGCATCCTCTCCCTCCTCAGTTTGAGAACAGTCTCTCGGAGGTCCAAATGTTTGATGATGCCAGCCTGAAAGCAGAAATGAAGGATTTCTGCTGTTGAGTGCTAAGCAGCCTTCCAAAGGTCCATACAACACCTTCCCATCCCAAGAGTACTTCCCTGAGATGTCCCTTACAATGACTCTCACGTCCGAGAGAGCCCCCGCTGGTGAGCCGCCTGCCAGGCCTTCTGTGGGAGTCTGGAGGTAGGAGATGAGGGTGCTGTCATTAAATACAAACAGCTGCAAGTTCGGGCTCCTGAACACCTCGGAGGAGAGCTCAGAGGCTTCCGCGTGTGTGTTGTCGTGGTTCTCACTGACCAGGCTGTGCAGCACGGCCGGGCCCCCACGGAGGGGGAAGTGTCCCAGGTGGTTCACCAGGTGGGCCATCACCCTGCGGGCAGTAAGAGGGATCAGCTCCAAACTTCGTCTCTTCCTCTCTGTGAACAAAAGTAAGGAAACATAAAGATACAGTGGAGAATGAAGATGAACACTGAGCACCACCAGATGTCAATCTGTACTTAGACTATTTGCTTTTTTTCAGTCTGGGAATCTTCTGAACCTACTTTTTTTCTTGACACATTCTATATGAATTTAAAGGCACAGTTTAAATAGATTGCTAAAAGAATCAATTTACATGAAGATTTCATTCTGAAAGGGGCATTTAAAAGTTTGCAGAGACAACAATAAACAAGAGAAAGGTCCTTGTCCTTAAAAAGGTGACAGTTTGGGAGCTCTGGGAAGCCAAAATCTGCAGTTGGAGAGGATGGCAGAGCTGAACAGCTGGAGGCTGGGAGCAGGTGGAGGCTGGACCAGAGAGGTTAACTCGCTCCCCTCATTAGGATAAAGGCAGACACTGGTAAGAAAATAAATCCAGCCTATGACTGCTTAAATACGGAATTCAGTTGTGAGTATATGAAACACGAAATTTATACTTGCATTATTATTTATTAATTACTGTATTATTTTCCATACCAACAACTGTAAACCTGCTTATGCCCCACCCTGTATATTTTGCAATTGGCTTTAAGATCATTGTGACAATTTATGTTTTGTTGTTAGGGCATTTTAAATATTTAACAGAATCTGATATATTAGTAATTTATGGAAATGCTTAGAAGGCTTTAACTAAATTTGTAGTTGATGATTAAATGCCCAAGAGCAACTGATTTACAAAATTTTCAAGACTTCAAATGTACAGAAAAACTGAAAACGGCATCTAAAAGTGGGCCTTGTAAAAAGTTTGAGGCAGAATGGAGAAGCAAACAAACTAAATCCGTGAGAATGCATTGAGACAATCACTTAAGCTTGAGAACAGTTAGAGAGTTTCATCTACCACATTCACAAAAAATTGTGCATTAATCTAAGAACAAAAAATGATACCTTTTAATGTGAACAAAAATAAATCACTAGATAGTAAAATAAACTAAGGTTTATAATTTGGGCTTAAAGGTTTAGGAAATACTTGTTTTCTAAATTCACAATATAAAAATTAAATATTAATAAAAAATTAATTAAATATCAGTAAAATAAAGTGAATTGATTGATTAAATTAACAAAACTACTTTATTAATTTAATCTAAATCCACAAGAAAATTAACTTTCATACTAAACATCCTCTCTCTCAGACACTGAAAATCCAATTAACTTATTTATAAAACACCTATTTTATGATGTATAAATCCTACAAATCAGGTCCTAAAATCTAAGAAATTCTACGTGATGACTGAGGAAAACAAAACTGTCCAGATTTTTCTTGGATTTCTTCTTGATTCTCTTTGCTTTTCAATGAACAAGATATCATCTGTGTTTAATAAATGATCAAGTCAAAGAATGCTGTACACTGAAAGAAAAATGGTACCAAAACTTAAAGGTGCATTTTTAGGTTTATACTTTTCCACTAACTTGCTAATCTTCTATTTTCAAGTGATGAATTATAATAAGTGGTGAACCAATTTTTATGACAGTTATAGGGATGAATATAAATTAATAACTTTAGGAAAAAGTAGATTACTTTTTTTTTATGAGACATGGACTACAAAGGTAAGAAACAAAGGAAACAGATAAAGGGTCACTTTCTTAAAAAAAATATGGTTTGCATTTACAATTGTGTGGAAAAGCAAACAGTGAACTCCAGAAAAAGACAATTACATAATTAAGTAAAGGGAGGGTAACAAGAAGATGAAAAGGTGCCACACACCATCCACCAGCAACACAACTCAAAATGAGTCTTTAGTGTATTCTTGCAAAATATCAGAATAACTAATATGAGGTTTCTGGAACTTGGTCATTAAACCTTAAATTCAAATCCCACCTCCATTACTTATAAGAAATAATACAAAGGGATTCCAAATATCCTTCACCCCAATAGTAGCATCTTACATAGCAATAGTACCATGTTACAACCAGGAAACTGACATTGAAACAATTTAATACTCAGAGTTCACTAGATTTACATACTCATTTGTGTGTGTGTGTGTGTGTGTGTGTGTGTGTGTGTGTTGAGTTGGGGTTGTGGGTCTATGCAATGTACATATAGATGACACAACCACATTTTGACTCACATTCCAGAGATGAGCTCTTGTCATTCTGGAGAGAAGGTTGGTTAAGGAGGACATACTAAGCCCTGATGATACCCACATTCTAAAATGGCCCCTATGCTGTGAACTGAGCTATCCTCAAACTGTGGCACGTAAATTCCCATCTCTCTCTTCAGGATGCTCTCTTAGTCTGGAACACTTTACAATCTTCTTTCAGAGTCTGTCCGTCCCTCCAAGTCTGGCTTTGGTCCTTCTCCATGGGAAACCGCTATGGTGCTACCAGCGCACAAATGAGTCCTTGTGTATTAATCCTGTCTCTCCCGTTAGATGTAAAGCTCCTTGGGGACAGAAAATGAACTGTTCTTGTGGGTCCCATGGGTCTGAGACATATGTTTCTTCAATAACACAACATTCAACTACGGTGAGAAAAGGAAGGGGAAGAGAAGAAACAGAGAAAAAGGAGAAACAAGAAAGGCAGAATTTTCACAGAGAACTCTAGAAACCAGGAATTCAACAACTAGAATTAAAAACAATACAGCAAGCATGGATAAAAGGCTATAATCTTTCCTTTTCCTGCCCACAAAAGTTAGTATTCTGAAAAAAATCTCACCCTCTTCAACAGTAAGCAGGTTGCCCAGTTCTGCTGATGAGTGATATTGGACTGGCTCAGAATTCATCACGTTTGCCAGTGGCAGGAAGGGGTCATAATCTGAGGATGACAGGTCAGCCAGGGTCAGTGTGTAGTGACTCTGTTGGGTGTATGTGCTTGAGCCACAAACACAGCAGTGCAGAACCTGTGAAAAACAGAAGGGAATGTGTGCCACGGATAACTCTCTGTCCCTTAGGACAGCGGTCGCCAACCTTTCAGACCTCATGGACCACCAGTGGTCCACGGACCACCAGTTGGCGACCACTGCTCCAAAGGTTTCCTTTCGGACCTCATGGACCACCAGGACCACTGGCTGGCGACCGCTGCCTTAGGAGGTGGGACACTTGCTTTGTAATACTTGAAAACATCAAATCCTTTTCATTCTAAAGCATAGTCTTGCTATTAGCAAGTTTATTTGTTCCTTTCACATCAATGACAATAAATACATTCTCAAGTTAAAAAAAAAAAAAGCAAAAGTAAAAAAGCGCCTATTTTGCCATTCTGTATGGTTGCACACACCTAAGTCCTGCTCCAGTCCACCCGAGGACACATAATTAGTCGCGAGGAAGTAAATTGGGAGACAAAGCCTAGCTATTGCAT
>NW_005871253.1:1261430-1293435 GCF_000147115.1 Myotis lucifugus
CACAAGATAAACAACCACCACCTATAGTGGATGGCAGAATACAAACGACCAGCAGAGATTGTTAGCATTTCATAAGCGTTCATGAACTTGAATTAGTATAATTCACGACCCCAAGAATCGGAAGGGCAAATTTAATACAATTTTTAAATGTGTGATTAATGAAGTAAGTTTAATACAAGTTTTTAAAGTATTATTATTCTCACAAGACCAGTTTCCTAAAAGCTTACTGGCTGATTACCAATTGCTGTTGACTGAAGCTCTATAAGCCATGCAAACATAAATCATCTTGTGTATGCCCAAATGTATGAGCTAATAACTATACTAAATTTTACCGTTTGATTATAAATTCAAAAACCTAATTTTTATGAAAACCAAGGTAATACTCTAAAAAGTAAGGAGACATCTTTGGGCTAAATATTTTTATATGCAGTTAATTCACTTTTATTTATTTATTTAAAAATATTTTTATTGAACTCAGTGGGATTATACTGGTTAATAAAATTATATAGGTTTCAAGTGCACAACTCTAGAATACATCATCTGTATATTGTACTGTGTGTTCAACACCCAAAGTCTAGTCTCCTTCTGTCAATTCACTTTTAGATGACGACCTTGGATTTGACCACATGGCAGGAGGCCTTGCTGTCGGGCTGGACATCTCCCCGTTTAGTTCCTTCTACTCAACGTTGCCTCTTGGGAACTGGAGGAAGACTTGGGGGTATGTAGCCTTTGTGCGCAGCTAGTAAGTACTGAGAACCTGTAGTCAGCTGAGGACACTCACCTAAGTATGTCATCTTCCTAGCAGAAAAGCAGTACAGAAAAATTATGGTAGCTTTCTTATTAATATAAAAATTGAGCTTCTGTCATTGAGAGAATTAATTTCTATTGGTCAAATGCTATAAAAATAAGAAACGCACATTAAAAGTACGATGCAATACCACTGCATACCTACCGGCCAGCAAAGTGTTAGTAGCTGCAACTCTCAGACACTGTTTGTGACAGTGTAAATTAACACAGCCACTCTGGAAAATTACTTAGTTTTTGCCACTAAAGCAAAACATATGTATTCCAGCACTCCACTCCTAGGTGTACACCCAGCAGAAATGCATACATATGTGTACCAAAAAAACATACTAGAATAGAATGTTCACAGAACTTTCGTTTATAGTCCCAAATTCTAAACTACCAAAATTCCCATCAACAGTTGAATAAAAAATAAATGGTGGTTTACTCTCCCTGTGTAACACGAAATAGCAATGAGAGTGAAAAACCTACAACTATTCACAATAATATAATGAATCCCTCGGAAGCAATGCTGTGTGGAGACATCAGACACAAAACGACATACTGTATGCTTCCATCTATGCAAAGTTAAAAATCGGCAAAACGAATCTGTACTGTGACAGTATAGTGGTTATCCCTGTGTATGTGTGTGTGTGTGGGGGGGGGTGGTGGTGGCTAGTGACGAGGAGGAGGTGCAGTGGGTGCTTCTGGGAGGCTAGGAATGTTCTGTTTCTAGAGTTGGGATCAGGTTTCACAGATGTGCTTACTTTGTGAAAATTCATCAAACTCTCTCTTATGATTGATGCAATTTTCTAGATGCATTTATACTTTAATAGAAAGTTTCCTTTAAAAATACAATGAAGAGTTATTCAATAAATTTGTGAATCATGTTAACTATGAGGTGACTTTTATATTGGTAAAGCAATTTTAAGAGACATCTTTTAAAAAAAGAGATGAATTTAAATGATTGTGGCTGCTTTAGTGGGTCAAGCCAGCCTCAGATAGGTTTATAAAGCTAACATAGCAACCAAAATCTTCAACTAGTGAAGAATCTATTTAAAAATACACAATACTTTTTAGTAGAATTTCAACCATGGTTAAGTGGTATTTTTTTAATTTAATAAATTTTAAAATAAAAGTAATCAGTTAATGATATGGAATCTTTAAAAAAAACCTATTATTAAAGGTCCATTACCAAAATAAACAAACAACAGAATTGTCCTACATAATAGTAATTATTGAATGGACACAGAAATGCTAAATAAATAAATAAATAAATAAATAAGGCCATCGCAGGACAGACTGAAGTCTGTGTAGAAGGACAGTATAAAGGGTCCAGAGCAAATACCACACCTAGTCATGAGTATGGGGTGAAATAGTACAATATTTTAAGTACTATAAAAATGATGACGGTAATTATTTTGATGTGATACATTTCATTAATTTATTTCTTAAGATCTTTTAAGAGATTACTGGGACCACTATTCTTTTTTCTTCCTTTGAAAAATAGATTTTCTCAAACTAAGGCCATGGATATTCCTACTATATAAGCAGTTCTGTTTTAAGTTAAGTAGATTTGGACCATGTTCCGTGAAAATTGGGGGATTTGATCAAACCGCAGTTGTTTAAAGATGACAGTCATGTGAAAATGCATGCATCTTTCACATGGTAATCATTGCTTCTCTACAATTATATCTGTCCTGTTTTCCCTCCTTAAATTATTTGTTTCTTTTAGGCCCCCCTCCTTTCCCCCCTTGCCCCGCCCAATAAATCCTTTTCAAAAGGGCATTGACAAATAGGCAAATGCATAAAACCTATTTTGGTGATTCTCTGTTGCTTAAGCCCATACTCCATGCCCTCCAGGCCCAACTGAGACTCACCCTGTAGATGTAATCCAGCAAAGGGGCTCTGCGTGAGTGCTGCTCCTCCAGGGCCGCCGTGGACACCGGGCGGAGCAGGGCGCTCACCGGTAATGCCATGCACCAGTCCAAGAGGCAGAGGAGCAAGGACACAATGAACTGGAAGAGGAAACAGGCCCAGTACCTTACACTGCTGTCTTTTAAACTTCACTGAAGGCAATAACAAACAACAGAATTGTCCCTGCATAATAGTAATTATTCAATGGACACACAAAAAAGGAATAAATGAATGAGTAAGGTTTTCACGAGGGTTAACAGAGAAAGATATTATAGAGGATATCCCTGCATGTAATTCTATTTATCATTCTGTTTTACACTTTTAAAAAACAGACTCTAAGGGAAACTTAGCCAGTGTGCCACCTACCTTCTTATCTGTTTCCACTGAGGAGTACTCTGCACTTGGTAAAAGAAAAGCAATTGTGGCCACAAGGATCTGTATAAAAGAAAAATCCTCGATCAAATAGACCATAGTGATACTTTTGGAAGCCATATGGTAAGGGTCCCATGTGCCTTCCATCCCATGCTGTTGGTGGCAAAATTGGGGGTTCCAGAGAAAGAAATATTTATATCTGTAGTCATACAATTTCTATCTTCAGTCTCCACACTTGTGTAGAAAGCAAAAAATATTTTCAAAAATAGTTATGAAAATGCTCCCATTTCGTTTTTTTTATAAATGACCCAGCTCTACACTGTTTTCCTAGTGTCACAGCACTGTGTTATTTTCAAAGGTCTTCCATGGAGATGTAAATTACATGGTTGCCCCAAAACCCAATTCCATTTTGCAGCACCTTATATTCCTATGTGCACAGTTCTATTTCACTCTAGGCCACTTAAGGTAAAAAATCACTTGTGATATTTGATGTATCTCTGAGAGAACAAAGTGATCTCATTGGTGAAATTTGTCTAGGGCTGAGAAAAAATAAATCAAGATCACTCTCCCTCTAATACCACATGGAAACAAACCACATTTCCTTAAAGAGTTGCCACTGGAGCCCTAACTGGTTTAGCTCAGTGGATAGAGCATCAGCCTGCGGACTCAAGGGTCCCAGGTTCGATTCCAGTCAAGGGCATGTACCTTGGTTGCGGGCACATCCCCAGTAGGGGGTGTGCAGGAGGCAGCTGATTGATGTTTCTCTCTCATCGATGTTTCTAACTCTCTATCCCTCTCCCTGCCTCTCTGTAAAAAATCAATAAAATATATTTTATAAATAAATATATTTTTTTTAAAAAGAGTTGCCACTGGATGTTAAAGAACAGGGCATGTTTTAAAGAGTACTGCTAAACAAACTGGCAGGAATGGGTGTGCTTTACCACCAGGCCCCTACGGGGGGAGGGTACCTGCTCCTGTACAAGCAAGCATCCCCAATGCAACCAACCTCCAGGACATTACGCCTGAGACGATTCTTCCTGGTCCTCTGTCCCTCTCCTCCACCAGTTACCCTCACAGAGGGTATTAGAGCAGTAATCTCATTACAGCTGGCAATCACGCTATGGCAGAAGCACAGTCCGGGCCTTCAGTCTGGGAGAGACTCCTGGTTTTACACAGCAGTCCCCCACTTCCCCCCTGCTCCTCCCACCACACACAGAGGGCATCCTAACCAGCTGCCTACTCCTCCTTGGCACCATCCAAATTACTCTGGATGAATGAAGCCCAGGCTACAAAGGTCTCTTTGTTGTGGTCGTGTCTGCCTTTCAAACTCTCCAAGTGTAAGACTCTGCCCTGGAACACTGGTGGCTTCTCTACATAGTGCCTGAAATCACAGCCGAGGACCAGTGCAATTCAACCTTAAAACGAATGACTCGCGTGGCAATTTAATAGTCCGCTCTCTAACAATTAATTGAGTATCTACAATCAATTAAATATCAAATATAGGGTGTCCCCAAAAATGTATACACACACTTTGAATAAAGGCAGTGTTTATTGAAATAAATTTCATTTTGAAAATCAAGCTATCAGCTGTTAAAGTGTGTACACATTTTTTTTGGCGGGGGGTGGGAGGAAACCTGTATAACAAAAAGGAAATGCTTATGCTTCAGCATTACAGAGACTTACTTCTGCAATCTTCAGAGGCAGAGAGGTTTCAAACGTCTGAAGCTTTTCCCAGTAGGAAACCAGCAATTGAAGAACATCACAAGCTGCCTGAGCCACGATTTTGTTAGGAAACTAGGAAAGGAAACAAAACCCCAAACTAAATAACCTCACTTAACATGCGCATTACTACTAAAGAAGAACATAAGTTATTTCTTTTTAGCTCCTTTTAGAGATATATTTCCTTGTTTTGCTTTATTTTTTTTTCTTTTTATTGAATTTATGAGTGACACTGGTTAACAATTATAAAGGCTTCAGGTACACAATTCCACAACACATCATCTGGATACTGTATGTACTGTGTGTTCACTGCCCCAAGTCAAGTCTCCCTCTATCACCATGTATCCCCCCTTTACCCTCCTTCACTCTTCCTTACCCTCCCCACTGTTGTCTGTGTCCATGAGTATTTTTTTTTAATTTAAATTTTTTTAAAAAAATTTTTATTTTTTGCTAAAAGTATTACAAAGGGTATTACATATGTGTCCTTTTCCCCCCCCCCCGCCCTTGACAATCCCCTGCCCTCCCTTACCCCCCAGTGTCTTATGTCCATTAGTTATGCTTATATGCGCATGAGTATTTTTTTTTCAATCCCTTTACCACCACCACCCAGCCCTCCAAACCCTCACCCCAACAGCTGTCAGTGTTCTCTATCTATGAGTCTGTCTCTATTTTGCTGGTTAGTTCATTTTGTCCATTACATCTCATATGAGTGAGATTATATGCTACTCGTCTTTCTCTGACCGGCTTATTTCACTTAGCATAATGCTCTCTCAGGTCCATCCATGTTGTCACAAAGGGTACGATTTCCTTATTTTTTTTACAGCTGAGTAGTATTCCATTGTGTAAATGTATCACAGCTATTTTTATCCATTCACCTACTGATGGACAGTTGGACTTCTTCCAAATCTTGGCTATTGTAAATAAAGCTGCAATGAACACAGGAATGCATAGATTTTTTTGAATTAGTATTTCAGGTTTCTTCGGATTTTTATTTTGGTGAAAAATGTGTCCTATTACCAGATAGTTTATAAACGATCATCATTCTATAACTGCCTCTTGTCCAGACTAGTTATATTAATTTATATAACATTCTGTAGAAACAAATAGCTATCACTTAATCATTTGGAAATTAAAACCATAACTTCAAAAGGTTTTTTTATGTGATCACATAAATCCTAGTGCTGGCTAGTAGGAAATTTAAATTCAGTGCATTATTGAGTATCTGCTACTGAACCTTTTACAAGATAATCATTTTAGCGTTGAAAAATCTTCATCGACAGCTCTTTAAGATAGATGTTATCATCATTTCACACAAGGAGAAATGGAATGATCAAATGTCTTTCTATCCTAGGAAATTAAACTTAACCCACGTGAAACATAAAAAAAATATTAAAAATTTGGGACTATGAGAATAAGACTCACGAATTATGATATATTCAATTACTTTGTGTACGTTTCCTGAGTCTGCATGTGTCCAAGTTCCTCTGGCTGCTTAAATTTCTTGTGAGATGGCATGTCAAAGGGGTAGCCCCTGCAAAGACTGGTGGCTGAGGGTGCTTGAAAGGCAGGGCACCATGGCCAGAACCTTGGGCTACATTGCCACCCACACCTCATTATCTAGAGCAGAAAGCTTTGCCAATGACTCTGTGTCCCTGTCTAGGGAAACCTCGGGATAGGTAGCTTCGTTATTTCCACACCAAGGAGTTCCAAGTCACATGAAGCAGACACCGACTGACTTGGATACCACACAAACAACACAGAAAAGCTAACATTTAGCACTTCAGTGACTAATGTAGAGGATAAGGAAGACGGTGATTAATTTTAATTCTACAGAATAAACAGTTGCTGACTACCCCTTCCTGACAGGTGCAAGGTAAACCCAGGGTAAGAGCACCTGCACTCAAGGGCTCTTCATAGCCTCAACCAGCCGTCCAGGCCTCAGATGACCTGATTCTCATGGGCATCTCTCATCCCTCAAACACTCTGGCTTATTTCTGCCCTGAGCCTTTACACCTGCTCCTTGTTTGCCTGGGGCACTCATTCTCCAGATCTGCATTCGGCTGATGCTGTCATATCTTTTAGATCATAGCACAGCCACCATACCCACCCAAAGTTGCAGTCCACCCCCTCTAGCTCTTCTGTTTTATCCTGTCCCTCTGCTGTTGTTTCTTTATGGCATTAATGGCTGTGTGAGCTGATCTGTTATGTTTGTTATTTATTAAATGTAGTAGTTTTCTGGTGGAGTCTTTAGGGTTTTCTATGTACAATATCATGTCATATGCGAATAATGAGAGATCTACTTCCGCCTTTCCAATTTGGATGCCTTTATTTCTTCTTCTTGTCTGATCCCTGTGGCTAGGACTTCCAGTATTATGTTGAATAAGAGCGGTGAAAGTGGACATCCCTGTCTTGTTCCTGTTCTTAGGGGAAACGGTTTTAGTTTTTGAGTATGATATTGGCTGTAGGTTTGTCATATATGGCCTTCATTATGTTGAGATATGATCTCTCTATTCCCACTTTGCTGAGAATTTTTATTAAAAAAGGGTATTAGATTTTGTTGAATGCTTTTTTGTGTCTATTGATGTGGTCATGTGGTTTTTGACTTTCAATTTGTTTAGATAATGTATCACATTTATTTATTTGTGAATATCATACCAGCTTTGCATCCCTGGAATAAATTACACTTGGTCATGGTGTATGATCTTTTTAATATATTGCTGGATCCCATTTGCTAATACTTTGTTGAGGATTTTAGCATCTCTGTTCATCAGATATATTGGCCTACAACTTCCTTTCTTTGTAGTGGTTTTACCTGGTTTTGGAATTAGGGTAATGCTGGCCTAGTAAAATAAGCTTGGGAGTCTTCCTTCCTCTTGAATTTTTTGGAAGTTTGAGAAGGATAGGTGTTAGTCCTTCTTTGAATGTTTGGTAAAATCCACCTGTGACGGCATCTGGTCCAGGGCTTTTATTTGTTGGGAGTATTTTTATTGCTGCTTCCATTTCGCTAGTTGTAATCTGTCTATTTAGATCCCCTGATTCTTTCTGATTCAGTTTTGGAAGATTGCATGACTTTAGGAATTTATCCCTTTTGTCCAGATTGTCCAATTTGTTGGCATATAATCATTTGTTAATATTTTCCTAAAATCCCTTGTATTTCTGTGGAGTCAGTTGTTACTTCTACTCTTTCATTTCTGAGTTTATTTATTTGGGTCCTCTCTCTTTTCTTTTTCTTTCTTTCTTTTTTTTTTGATGAGTTTGATTGAAGGTTTGCCAATCTTGTTTATCTTTTAAAAGAACCAGCTCTTGCTTTTCATTGATCTTTTGTACATTTTTTAAAGACTACTTCATTCAAGCTGGAGCAAGAGGGGTTCCTTGGCTTTCCTTAGTCACCTTTTATTTTATTTCTAAAATGGAAATAATAACTGAATGTACAGGAGTGGCAGATCCACATCCATGCACTGTGCTGGGACACCTGTGACAGAGTTAAGGGCAGGTACATATTTTTCTGGTGCCTTATGTTTTTCCTCATATTTGTAGAAAATTACAAAAATTTTTGAAAATTTGTATAAATAGAAAGAAAAAAATAAAACCTCATATTCTTCTTCTCTTGTTACCAATCTCCATCTCTCTTCTATACTACATAGATATATAGATATGCACATCTGTACATCTCCTTAATTTCAAGATAATATCAAATTATTAACATCTTTTCCAGGAAAGGGGTAAAGATGGGGGGGGGTACCACATTACATTAAATATACATTTCTAGATTTAAGAAAAATTAAAATTTGAAAAACAGATCTTAGAAATGAAAAAATAAAGTATTAAAAAAATGAACTGGAATCTACACACACACAATTGATACCCAACTTTTTCCATTTTATATGTGACTATTTCTCCATGGCTTTGGGAGTCAGCGAGAGTGCCCTGCACACCACATTTGTGACAAAGCCCAGACATGAGGCCAGAGTATCTTGGGTTTGACCCTGACAAGCTCTATTATTCTCAATAAACTCATTTTCCTCATCTGTAAAGCCGAGTTGGCAATAACCCTTCACCTTATAGGATAGTTCTAAGGATTAAACACAATGACCAAGGTCAGGGTTCAGTTCCCTTCTCAGGGCACAGGGAGCACTCCTAAGTGATAATCTTGGCTTAATTAATTTTCCATTCCTCTCCACAGGGATCACCAGCAAGCGTTTTTCCAGCTCTCAAGACATAAAGGGCAATCCCAAGGGATGTCAAGGAGGGAAGGGAGAGGACAGGGTGACAGAGGGAGGTGGTCAGAGGGCACATCTAGGGAACAGGAGCATTGAGTTTGGCCAGGAAGAGTGGTGGGTGAGGAGGGTTGCCAATAAATCAGGCTGCCAAGTAAGGCAGGGGCCAGGCCAGAGGGCTGGATGCTGAGACACGGGCAGGGGAACACTGGTGTTATCCTGTGGGCTGACACACAAAAGGCGGCACAGGGCTGTCAATGGCCTGGTGATGACTGTCACAAGCGCCAGCTGCAATGGCTGTTATTATTAGAGCATCATGTGGCAGACAGCAGAGAAGGGCAGGCAAGAGCCTGCATGTGGGTGATAGACAGACAGTTCAGGATTCAGCAAGGCCAGGTTGTTGCTCTAGAGCAGTGATGGCGAACCTATGACAAGAGTGTCAGAGGTGACACGCAAACTCATTTTTTTGGCTGATTTTTCTTTGTTAAATGGCATTTAAATATATAAAATAAATATCAAAAATATAAATCTTTGTTTTACTGTGGTTGCAAATATCAAAAAATTTCTATATGTGACACGGCACCAGAGTTAAGTTAGGGTTTTTCAAAATGCTGACACGCTGAGCTCAAAAAGGTTCGCCATCACTGCTCTAGAGCAAGCATGTCAAACTCGCAGCCCGCCACGAGGCATGCGGCCCGCCGGCTGCGAGTTTGACATGCTTGCTCTAGAGCCTGGAACAAATTCTTTAACTCCTCTGTACCTCAGTTCTTCCACTGTAAAATGGGCAATTACCTAGCAATGGAGAACTTCCACAAATCCTCGGCACAGTGCCTGCCAGGGGCTGGCCACTTATTCGTTCTGGGGGTGTACTAACAGCAATGCTAAAATTCCTGCCATCATTTCTAAGCAGGAGCCAGGAAAGGACCCAGGAGAATTTGAGCTCTGGTTTAAAAAGCGGCCTCACAGTGCATATAAAAGTTGAGTTTTGTCTTTCATGCCACACAGATCAGCTCTCAGTGCTGGTTCCATCACTTAAGCATGAATGGCTGTGGGATCATGACCTGATTTCCCTGGCTTTGCTTTCCCCTGGAGTGACACAGGGATTGTGACAGCTACCTCAGTGCTGTCAGGAAGGTTAACCAAAGCACTCAGAGACTTTAGCATGAATCAGGCCCAGCACGAGTACCCAGTAAATGGCAGTTCTTCTTTTCATTAACAAAGCAAAGGTAGAAAGATGTCCCAAGAGTGCCCAAAGCCCAGCAGGACCGTGAGCACTCAAGGTCATAACCAGGACTGTTATGTCTCTCCTAGTCCCACCTATGAGGCCAGAGCACAAAATCCCACTTTATTGTCACTCCTTCCAGGTGTCCTGCTTGCCACAGGAACTGCCCAGCCACCAAGGGAACCCAATTTGCCACTGAACGTGGTCTAGAAATGCTCAGACTGGAGGACCGGTTGCAGTGGCCAGTGGGGAAGCAGCCATTGGTGGCCTCTCCTGAGAACCTCACAGAACATTCACCATGGCTCTCAGAAAAATATATATTTTTAAATTAAAAACACCGTTTTGGTGCCCTACTGGCATGGCTCAGTGGTTGGTTGCTGACCTATGAACCAGGAGGTCACAGTCTGATTCCCAGTGGGGCGCGTGCAGGAGGCAGCCGATTGATGTCTCTCTCTCATCATTGGTGTCTCGATCTCTCCCTCTCCCTTCCTTTCTGAATCAATAAAAATATATTTTTAAAAAACACCCTCTTGGGAATGGAGGGGAAAATAAAGATGGGGCTAATTCAAATGAAAACTGGTTGAAAACCTAGAATATGGCTTAATGTCAAATGTATATCATGAGTTGGTAATACCTTCAAAGTGACACCTATCACATTGATGGCCTCTTTCAGCTGAGGATGGCTTGTACACTGTGCAAGTTCTTCACATATCCAGACCCCGAGGGAGCAAATGGCAATGCATCTTTTGAGAAAGAAAAAGGAAGGAGATTTTCATGAAATTCAATGTTTTAATTTAATTCCCGGACCAAATTTTCTTGGTATTTTCAAGTGACAAAATATTTTTAATAAGTAGCAAAATTTACATTAACAAAATGTCTTCTTGAGAAAAAAAGGTAAGGTACCTTCCACAGACCATTTTTCAGGACAATAAGAAATATTGAGAATGATTAGTAGTTCAATATTTAATAAAATAAATGGTATATTTTCTTTTAATGTCACAGCCCATATATCAACCTATCTTTGTTGAAACTAATTTTAAGTACATTTTACTGCTTTGAGACATTTTTGAGGAAGATTTAAAAATGAGGATGTTAGAATATTGTTGGAAATTGAGTTTGTAATTGTTTTCCTTAAAATAAGATACACAACACCTATCACAAATAGAAGACAGATCCTATGTTTTAGTGTAAAGAATATTTGAATACAAGTTTCAAAACAAGTTTCACTGTTATTTCTCTTAAGCAATGTATTAAGACAGAATAGTTTTTGAGTCGCACAGTCCTTTACAAATTACTTTCTCAATTATAAATCAATTTTAAATGATAATTCTCATTGGAACTGATATGTTCCACTATCTTTTACAATAACCAAAAAAAGTCATATGCCTGTTATCTTTTTTCTTAATGCCGACACACACAATTAAAATATTTGCTTCCAAAACTGCTTATTTTCAGAACAAAAAGTGATTCAAACCACAACTCAGTCAGACATTGGCTGTAATATGTATCTGTTCTTTGTAATAAGAGGTCACATCCAGTGCCAATCACAATGGACATACTGCTCAGCTCTCTACCCTGAAAGTTCATTTGTATTCAATATAAATCCACAATTAAAATCAATATATTTTGAGGTCTTAAAACCACCAGTTTCATTGGATTCTCATCTCTTTAAATTAGGATAGACTAAGTGCATCAGAACAAACATATTAAAAACCCTTTGAAGATTGTGTCACCTTCTACCAAAATTCACTCAGTAAAGCAGTGCAACTCAGTTTACAAGGTGTGCCCGGCCATTTCTGTTTCTCCAACACCAGCATTATCAGGAGTTCCACACTATTTTAACTCTGGGTAGTCCTTCCTGTACAGAACTGTCTAAATCTATCTCTTCTCTTGCCTAATACCTTTGCTTATTCTCATCTAGAAACTGTACTTTGCATTCTTGGTTTGCATATAGCACTCTATATTCCTAGGTACTCTACACTTTTTTATTTTCCCCCAGATTAACCCAGACTCTGTTCAATCCACTAAAATCTATACAACTTGGAATTATATTAAAAAATTCATTTTTTACCATCTTAAGGGACTCTCTTTGTGTGCATGTGTGTATATGTTTAGGAGTGTGTGTATACAAATGGTTTTTTTTACAACTCATTAACCTATTTGTCAAAGGTAATTTGTTAAGGGCAAAGATCTCTCATTTCTAGGACCTGCATTACTCTGTAACTATTAGCTTTGCACTATAGAGAACATTTGTGACCCATAAAATGGTTTTATAATCTAAACTACTCTCGCTTGCTTTGAGTTTTAAAGCCACAGTAGCTTATAAGAGCTCTTCCATGCTATTTTCTCTCTTTGAAATTTATCATTTAACATTCCCATTTAGCATCTTCCAATTCTAATACTCTCAATTATCCCTCATGCCTAGGCTTTCCTGCCAATTAAGATTCTCTGTATCCCAAGTATGTCCTTTGTGATCCTTAATGAGTTTTATTTATCAAGACTTTTTTTTTAGCTAATGGCAATACTGCCTTCACCCTTCTGCTGTATTCCACTATACTCTCTTGTTTGCTACCACCTCATACCAGTCCAATTTATACAACAAAACTTCTAATTTTGTCTTAATTTTTCTAAATCATCACTCACAAGTATACTATATTCTTTCTTAAGTCTCCTCCATTTATTTGAAATCTCAATCATATTTCAGCCTGCATGTTTATCTACACCTACATTCCCTTAATTTAATTATCTGATTCCTTTTATACACAACTAAGAAAGACTGACCATATCATAACATTTTGATCCCATTTATGACTCTAAAGAAATCTGACTCTCTACACTCAAGAAAAGGGGTTTGAAAAGAAGGTACTGTCAACACTTGTTGAAGGGTTCAATATGGTGGGTGAGGGAAAAGGAAAAATAAAGAATTTTCTCCAAACTTCTGGATTAAAAAATGTAGTTAGACGACGGTACCATTTACTAAGATGCAGTCTGGGAGACAGTCAGAAGACTCAGTGGTTCATTACAGTGTATTAAGTTTGGATATGTTAAGACATCTAAGCTGAGATATCCAAGCAGTTTAATATATAAGCCTGAATATATCATGGGTTCCCAGTAGGGTCCAGATAAATAAATTCAGTATCATTAGCAGGTAGGTGGAATTTAAATTCTGATTAGAATGAATAAGAACATCTAGAAGGTCATGGAGAGAGAAGAATCAAGTCACTCTAACATTCAGAGGTTTAGGGAGAAGAGGGAGAAAGGGAAAGAGCAGGTGTAGTGGTGGAGAAGCAAAACCAGAAGACTGCGTTTTAAGGAACTGGCAATGCTGAGGGTAAAGATAGACTAACTTCAGAATTAGTAAGGTAAGTATGCATATTAACATTTCTAAGGTAACCTCTAAAAAAACCTGAAAGAGTATCTATGACTTCCAAAAAAACAGGTGTAATAAATAGAATGTGGGAAAATAATCTGAAAAAAAAAGAAAGAGAAAAAAGAAAAAGAAAACAAGGAAGGAAAGAAGAATGAATAGGAGGGAAGGAGGAAGAAAGAAAAAAAGGAGAGGGGGAAAAATGAAGGCAAGAGAAGGGAGAAAATGAAATACTGGGAAGGGACAATAGCAAAGTAAAAAAAAAGATGAAAGATCTATAGTTTTTGCAAAAAGAGAATTTAAAAGAGAAGAATACAAAAAGGTTAAATTTAAAAGAATAGAAATTATTATTAAAAATAGCTGGATCAATATCAGACAAGTGGTCTTTAAGATAAAAAAATTACCCTTAGAGATCAAGAGGGTCACTACATAAATATAAAAGATTTAATTCACTATAGATCTAACTCAAGTTCTTTGCACCTAATAACATAGCTTCAAATTTATATATAACAAAAATGAACAGATATACAAGGGAGATTTTAATGTATTTTTCTCAGTAAATGATCAAGTGATAAAAAAATTAAAAAGATTATGGAATATTTAAAGGACACGATTTAAAAATTAATAAAGGAGACACATCTAGAATACTATACCCAACAATTGGAGAACAGTGTATATATGCACTGTTTTTTAAGCATGTATGAGACATCTGCAAAACTGACTACATACAGGGTCATAAGGCAAATTTCAATAATTTCTTAAGACTATTATCAGGGCAGACAGCATTTCTGACCCACAATGCAATTAACTCAAGAGTAGCAAAAAATAAACAGAAATAACCATGTTTGGAAATTAAGAAATATGTTTCTAAATAAATCATAACTCAATGAAGGAATCATAGTGGAAACTGGAAAAAATTAAGTGAAGCATTTTCCTGATATAATATGTGTTATACTTTTTAGTGTGTGTAAGGGTAATGTGAAAGAATGTGTTTAGTAACATTGTGTTTACACACAAATGTGTATCATAAAAATGTAAAATTGTTTACATTTTATTCAACATTTACCTTGCACATTCACTTGGTTCCTCTGTGGCATTCTTCAGTAAAATATTTATGAGGTAATGCTAAAAAAACCAACAACACAATTAAGTAAAATAAAAACTCTGCTTAGTAGTTGTTATCCCGCAAGTTCTGACTGTTCCAGGCAGTTAGGAGCTCCTAAAGGACCCAGGAACCTGGGGGAGGAACTATGGGACTCAGGGGGAGCCCCTGGGCAACTAAGCTGGTCTAGAGAACAGAATTCCTGGACATACAACAAAAATGTAGCAAAGCCAGCGAGACTTCCAGATAGGAAATCCCTGGTTTTCTTTTACTTTAATTGGATTACATATAGCACACTCAATTAATTATTGTAATTATATACTACAGGTAGATAGATTGATTGATTCTGAGATTTAAAATGCACTTTTGTTTGCCCCAAAATCAGCGGAGGAGAGAACAAATGTTTACTTTTATTCTTTAAGGAATAATTTGGAATTTCAAATTATTAGTAGGAATTAATCAGGGCGGCAATGAAATGGAATATGTAGCTTATTTCAATTATTGTTTTAAATAAATTCATTTGATGGGCTAACGCAGCATAATTAAACCAATAAAATTATTATAAAGGATGATTCGTTACATAGTTATGACCCAGAGGCATGATAAACAGATCTAATAAAAAATACCCGAGGAACCTCTCCGTTTTAACTATAGCATTCTCTGAATCTCATACCTTTAACCTCCCTAAAACAGCCCTCTAAAAAACACAACTATTGAAACATTTACTTGACATAGCAAAACTCTCAGATAAGCAGGTCACTGTGTAATAATGGAAGAGATAGCCATTGAGCTAGAATGGCAAAGTTCTAAACTTGAGATTTAGTCAAGTGCATTATGTACCTTGACATCTTCGGTTCCTGCGATGACTTCACCAACTTCCGGCACGGACTGCAGCAGAGGGATCTCCTGGTAGACGTTGGGAAAGCAGACGAGAGAACCGAGAATGGTGAGAGCTTCTGAACGAGGGGCCTGCATACAGGAAAGGGAAACACATTTTTCTTCTTATAAGTTAGAAACTTTAGATAAGAGACAACATGTCTTACTTCTTTTATGACCATGAAAGGAAATCTTTGTAATTATTTTATCTTAGATAAAAAACATCAAACTATGCCTGGTTATTCTCCCACAGGTGAATACTTACTTAAGCAGGAGAGCTTTGCCTAAATGAAAAGCTAACTTCCACGGAATGAAAAATATCACTATACTTGGATATAAACAAGCATTGTGAACAGTGGTCTGCCGATTGACTCTCTCATGACTGCTTTCCGTTTTTGTGGGGTTTTTTTTAATCTTATGTTCTTGACAAAGCAGGGTAAATTATATCAACTTAATATTAGTTTTGCTATAAAGACAGTTAAGGAAAATTCAAAAGGAAAAGGGATTGGGCTATCAGAAGGTAGAGAAAGAGAGAAGACACCATCTACTTAATTTCCTGTTTCACCAAGAAATGCTTAGCAAAATATAGTGTCTGACATACAGTGAGGTACGAGACCACTTGTTTGTCATTACTGGAATTAGGTATACAGTGGAACCTCAGTTCTCGAACTTAACACATTGTGGACCAGTAGTTTTAGTGTTAACTTTACCCAGTGGCCAGATAAATTTCTATTGAACGAGTACAAAAAAGGTTGTACATAAATGTTAAAGGCACACTTTAAAATTAAATACCCATTGCATTTTGAAGTTATTACATGTTCTTATAAGCTAATATCTTAAAGTATGAAACTTTGTAAAACACTGTGTAATATGAAGCAAGAATTCTCGTGATCCATCCTCAACGTGTTAATTCAGTTCCAGAAGGCTGTTCAAGAATCAATCTGCTTGAAGACTGAATCATTTTTTCACATTAGAAATAATGTACTAGCAAATTGAATTACTTTGTACCAGACCCCCAAATGATTCTGTTTTAACCTTTCTTAGGTGTAAAATTATAATATTTGGCTTTAGATGTCTAATGCATTGTTTAATCTATAAGCAAACAGTACATGTCTAATGTATTGTTTAATCTATAAGAAATACTTCTTTTCTTAACTTTATCAAACCACCCCCTACTAGCCTTAAATGAATCACTTCCAGCACTCATTCTAGGGGTGTCTTTCAGGAAGCTGGCATGCAGCATCTTAGGTTTTTCACTTATCATGCCTCCAAAATGCTGTTACAGGCTAACTGCTTTTTCTTTATTCAAATCAACAACAGTTTTGGGTTTTCTTTACCTTTTCATGGCCTGTGATCAGTTTCTTTTACATCCTTAGCAATAGCACTTTTAATGGCCTGTTTATGTTTAAAGATTGTGCTAACTGTCTATTTCACTAGCAACAGAAATAAGCAAACAAAAATAAACAAAAACCTCATAAATATATTCACAGAACAATTTCCCGAGACATTAACAAGGCAATACTTAGGTCTGACAAAATAGACTTCTAAAGAAAGGCCATAAAAAGAGACAAAGAAGGTCACCACATAATTCTAAAGGGTTTGCTACAACAAGAAAATATAACCCTTGTAAATATATAGACACCCAACATAGAAGTACCTATATATGTTTTTTAAAGTCTTGGAAGACTTTAAGGAAGAGATCGATAGCAATACAGTCATAGTAAGGGACTTTAACATCCCAATGACATCACTGGATAGTTATTCCAGACAAAAATCAATAAGGAAACAGCAAACTTAAATGACACAATAGATCAGATGGATTTAATTGATATCTACAGAACATTTCATCCAAAAGTGGCATTCTTCTTAAGTGCACATGGAACATTCTTAAATGCTAGAAAAAAAAATTCTTAACAAATTTAAGACCGAAATCATATCAAGCATTTTCTCAGATCACAATGGCATCAAACTAGAAATCAACTACAATAAAAACACTCAAAAACATTCAAGCACATTGAGGCTAAATAGTATGTAAGAATGAATGGATTACCAATGAGATCAAGAAAGGTATCATAAATTTCCTGGAAACAAATGAAAATGACCATACAACAACCCAAAATCTATAAGCAATAGCAGAAGCAGTCCTAGGAGGGAAGTTCACAGCATTACAGGCTTACCTCAAGCTACAAGAAAAAGCTCAAATAAACAGTTTAATTCTATAACTAAAAGAATTAGAAAGAGAAAAACAAGAAAAGTGCAGAGTAAGTAGAAAGAAGAAAATAATAAAGATCAGAGTAGAAATAAATGATATAAAGACTAAAAAAACAAAAAAAATACAAAAGATCAATGAAACCAAGAGCTGTTTTTTTGAAAAGATAAGCAAGATTGACAAACTTTTAATCAGACTCATCAAAAAAAAAAAAAAAAAGAGAGAGAGAGAGAGAGGACCCAAATACATAAAATCAGAAATGAAATAGGCAAATAACAAGTGACATAACAGAAATACAAAGGATTGTAAGGACATAGTATGAACAACCATATGCCAACAAACTGGATGACCTGGGTGAAATGGACAAATTCCTAGATACACATAATCTTCCAAAACTAAATTGGGAAGAATGAGAAAACCTGAATAGGCAGAAGCTGTCATGAAACTGAAGCAATAATAAAAAATATCCCAGCAAACAAAAGTCCTGGACTGGATGGCTGAGCACAATTTGCAAACACTGGATGCCCACTCCAGAGCTATGCCAATGAAGTCTGTTCAGGAGGAAGTTCAGAAGTGGTGACTCACCAGGGTATCTTGCAGCTGACAGATGACAGGCAAGACATGTTAGTTATGAGGTAGTTTCAGCCTAACTCTCTTTCTAGAAAGAAGCAAGAAGTTAAGAAATTCCTTGATTTGCACCTGGTGTGTCAGGTGAGAGTGCCGAGGAGGGCTGTGAGAGGAGTGTCAGAGGACCCGGTGGTCAGGTGGGTTGGACATTATTAATAATCATGGTTGGCTTCTAAATACTGGTAGCAAGATGATTTCTGATTTGTAATCTTAGGTAAATTATCCTATATAATAAAAGCCTAATATGCTAAGTGTCCGGTCGTCCCTTCAACCAATCAAAGCATAATATGCTAATGTATGCTAAGGCCGCTCAAC
This sequence comes from Myotis lucifugus, assembly GCF_000147115.1. NCBI lineage: Eukaryota > Metazoa > Chordata > Mammalia > Chiroptera > Vespertilionidae > Myotis > Myotis lucifugus. The sequence continues at coordinate 1,280,157 of NW_005871253.1, forward strand.
TGCTTGCTATGATGTGCACTGACTACCAGGGGACAGTTGTCCAGTTGCTATGACGTGCACTGACCACCAGGGGGGAGACGCTCCGACTGGTAGGTTAGCTTACTGCTGGGGTCCAGCCAATCATGACTGAGTGAGACAGGCCGGACATGCCCTGGAGCCCTCCTACTGTCCCTCCCCAGCTGGCCAACCTCTCGCGTCACTCCCCGGCCACGACTGTGTACCGGTGGGGTCCCTCGGCTTGGCCTGTGCCGTCTTGCAATCCGGGACCCCTCGGGGGATGTCAGAGAGCCAGTTTCAGCCCGATCCCGCAGGCCAGGTGAGGGACCCCACTGGTGCACAAATTCGTGCACCGGGCCTCTAGTAGATAAAAGAAAAAGGCCAGTAATCATACACTAAGGCTAATAAACAGCACTTCCAGTTGAACCACATGAGAGTTGTGCTTGCAGCAGGGTTTCACAAGACAAGGCACCCAGATTTTTTCTTCTCATGTCTGGTTTGCAGAGCAGCTTCTGTGGCCATTTCCAAAACTTCCCTCACTCATCTTCGGTCTTTGCTGAACTTTCCATGCAATTAAAAGCGCCAATGCTGTGTGCCATATCTCTGCCTTCTTCCGGGTTTACCGGCTCCTGCTTCATCTGGCTAGTTCCTGCCCTGAGTGCTCATCATTCCAAAGATCCTTCTTGTTCCCAAACAGGATGATGGGCAGCTTGGGACAGAAATGCTTGACTTTCGGAGTTCATTTTTGTGAGATGTTCTCTAAACTATCAGGATTATCAATGGAGAAGCACATCAGTATAACATCGGTGTCCAGGAAGGAGAGGGGCCTCAAGCAATCATAATCTTCCTGCCCAGCTGTGTCCCACAAAGCCAACTTTACTTGCTTTCCATCCACTTCAACATCGGCCACATAGTTCTCAAACACTGTAGGTACATACACACCTCTGGGAACTAACAGGGCCTTGCGAAAATGATGAGAAGCAAGTCTAGCCAGAGGCTCCATCACCAACAATCAAAAATTTCTTCTGGATGGCAGGCATTGCTTTCTAATGTGGTGCCAGGCCTGTGTGGCAGAAGTTCTACAAAGTGCCTTGAACATCTCAGATGAAAAGCACTCAGGCAACAGCTCCCACTGCAGCCTGGGAGACTAGGGCAGGTGGCTGAGGAGACAGGAGTGGACTAATGGGAGACCCGATGAGAACAGCAGTGGCAGGGGGAGCTCGAGCAAGCAAGGGTGGACCGTGGTAGACCAGTAAAGCTAATTTTGTTTACACCATTTGAAGAGGAAAAAATGAATCTGAAAAAGTAACAGTTATACTGAGCACAAATGTGAGAGCCCTTTAAATTTAAATATATAAGACTGTTCTCTCAAAAGACACTGAGACACTGCCTTAGTAGGTGAGGTACATGTGGAGATTACAAATAAATTCTTTTTGTAGCTCTGAATACCCATTTAGTCAGTCTACCTTCTTCTAATTTTTTAGTACAGGAATTCTGCACATTAATAGGAAAATATATATTCATTTTCTAGTTAAAATGTTAGTGTTCTAACATTTAAAAACATTTTATACTAGACTTCTAACAACTCATACAATAATGAGAAAAACTTTATTAATAATGTACACTCGCCCTGGCCAGTGCTGCTCAGCGGTTGAAGCGTCGGCCAATGCCCCGAAGGGTTGTGAGTTCGATTCCTGGTCAGGGGCATGTACCTGGGTTGCAGGTTGGATCCCCGGTTGGGGCATGTGTGGGAGGCAGCCAATCGATGTGTCTCTCTCACATCGATGTTTCTCTCTCTTTCTTTTTCTCCCTCTCCCTTTCTCCCTTCCACTCTTTCTAACAATCAACGGAAGAAATACCTTTGCGTGAGGATTAACAAAGAAAATAACAATGTACACTCAAAATTCTATCTTCATTATGGACATCTCTTTATGCTCTAACATTTTAAGAAGACAGTTCTTACTAGACTTCTAATAACCAAGAAAATAATGAAAAAAAAAACATTACTGATAATAGAAACTTAAAATTCTCTCTTTATTATAGACATCTATGCCTGTGCCATTTACTAGCAAATGCTAGTAAGATTCTAAGAGACAAGTCCTGCTTCTGACTGTGTGAATGTGCTGAAAATATTAGTGAGGATGATTTTTCACACTCTGGCCTTTTGATGAAACGCCTTTCCAATAGCAGTGTGTCATCTTATCCTACAATTTCACACATCAGCTGCCAGGGCATCTACCCGAGAGCCCAGTTTCACATTGCACTAATGAGTCAACACCTGTTAAGAGTGGAGAAATCTGAACCTTGTTAGCGACTGTGAAGCCTCCTGGGAGTGTGAATGCTGAGCATTGTCATACTCACCGCCAGCATGTCTGTCCCGAGGACCCTGGCAGCAGCCGTGATGAAGTCCCCCACCAGCATTGAGAAGCCAGGCAAACCCAGGGAGAAAAAGCGGGGCGGACAGTGCCTTATAATGGTATTTAAGATATCCTAAAAGGGAAGGGGAGAAAACACAACGGTCATTTTCAAGAACCAAATTCCAAAGGAGGCAGTTAGTCTGCACATGACCCTGCGTGGTAACCTACAAGGGCGCAGATCATAGAAATGTCTCAGTGAAACGGATACTCGGAGATGAGTTCGTCCAAGAGCTATTGTACCATTTTACAAGTAAGAGAATCGAGACACTAAACTGTAAGACGACTTGCCCAAAATCTGAATTGTGGCGTTGGGACTAGACACTTATGCTTTCCACCTACAGGTGAGCTCCTTGGACAAGCTAAAGGAGCGTTGAGGTAAATATACAAATAAGACCTCTGTTTATATATCCCTTTCCATATTCTTCGATTTTCAAAAGTTCAGCATATTGTTACGTTAAAAAACTTAAAGCAGACAAAGAGATGGAAATTTTTATTCATTCGTCGGGTGGTTCCACATTAAATAATTTCATGAGCCATGAGAATGCTGTGATCACACTCCAAGGGCAGGAAGTTGGTGTGGCTCTGAGTGTAAGTGTGATTGCAAAGTACAGTGCAACGTGCAGCAGTAGCCTCTTCACAGCATGCAGGCCACCAACCGCCCGGACACCTGGTGCTCCTGTGTCTGCCACAGCCTCTCCCTGGTGGGTGGCTGGCTGGCTGGCCCATGGCAGACCAGAACAGGACGCCACTGGACAGCATTAACGCCACCCATGGTCAGGCCACAGCTATGAAACCATCTGTGTGAGTGTGTGTATGCAAAGGGAGCTTAGTAAGAAAACCAAAAACTTTTTTTATGCAGTTCTAGGCAATGCACATTAATCAAACATGTGAAAGTACTATAGTTATGTTACTTGTAGTTATATAACCTATAGTTAGTCTCAAAAAGCAAGAAGCAAAATTTTTAAAAATCTGGTTTCTTTTCTCAGATTTTAGTGTGGCTATTTCAAAAACCCTTCAAAATAATCCAAATTTCATTTGATTAAATTAGAGCAAGGAAGTAGCAACATGCCGTATTCTAAAAAAAGTCCTTTGTAATAAAAATAACCTCACTTAACAACGTCTTATCTAAAAAGAATTTTTTACATTTAAGACTATTTTTTTTCCTTACACAGTGGACTCATTAAGTTTCTAAAAATTATGCTGTTTTTATATCCTATCTTTCAAATTACTGTACAATGCTTATTCTATTAGAGCTCATATATGTATGATAAAGAGTTCAGCAAGTACTAAAGTTTTAGAATTTCAGCAAGCTTTTTCCTATGCTAAACATAAATAGGTAGGTAGATAAATAGATGGACAGACAGATAAAAGGAAGGAAGGAAGGAAAGAAAAACCTGAACCACACTTCTTGCAAGTTAATGTTTAAACCTGCTTTAATCACGTCCTTTGATACACTTTAGCGTCCGTATCAGCCAAGACAAACATTCTAAGGGACTGAGCAGATGGATGCTGCAGTTTAGAAAGTGTGTGGTAAACTCATGCTCCAAGAGTGGAACAAAAGATCCACCTTTTTCATAATTAAGCCTCTGATTAATGCCCTGGGCTCCTCACCACACACCTGTAATTACTCACAGAGGTACGCATTGTGCTGGCCCTTGTCTCAGAATATCAGGCATCAAGCTATCCAGCAGCAGATGGGAGCACATTTCTGTTGACATATGCTGCAATGAAAGGATTCGTGCAAACCTGGCTAGCAAGGTAGCAGAATGCCATGCATTTGAAGATTAATAATGCAAACAACCATGATGTTAACTTTGTTATGTTTATAGTGTTAATTCCATCTGTTGAGATGAAGAACTAAGCCTTGAACACTATAGATTTTTAAAATCTTTAGCCCACACTTGAATAAACCATTTTCACAACTGGAATTCAGAATTTTAATTATAAAATGTTTTTCTGGGATAAGTTTATGGTAATTATGAACTAAATCCTTTAATAAGCTAAAGCTGAAATTTGTAAATGAAATCCATTTTGCTTCAAGAGATTCATATGTGTAAAGCAATGACCTGTAAATGGGGCATTCACAAAAAATCACTATGTTGGCACTGATGCTAAAGACAGCAGAAATGTGTGTAGCCGAGGTAAAGTCGCACGGCCCCCCTACCTCTGGACCGTGGCCAGTCACATCAACGGAACCTGTTTCTATGGGCAAGAAGATTGGAAAGAGAGTGCAAAATAACAGATGGCTAGCCTACCCTGCCCTGCCACCCACATAAGACGGAGCCCCAATGAGAAGCAAGGGCCTGTGCTGTCCTGGCCAGCTAAAGATGGCACTGGAGTAGGTTAATGTGCAGGTTAAAGAGGGGAATATATGGCCAGTCAGCCAAATTATGGCCATCTACCTGATAATTTTGCTTATCCACACTGAAATAGAACAACCCAAAGATTTTCTCTTCGAGAAGACATTTTAAAATTAGGAATAACTGTATGGTACTCAAAAGAGAGCAGCTGTGTTTTCCCAGTAAAGGGTCATCCACTAAATACTCCCCTCATTTCCAGTAGAATCCTCTTTCACCTTCATGGCTATAACGGGGATCTTTGGGAAAATAAAAAAATCTCAACACTCTGAACCTTTCTTCATAGCTTCCCAAATGTCAATTATTCATGTACAACCTCATGCTATTGACATGTCCACATCCAAAGTGAATATTATTTATCTGTTTTTCAAAGTAACATACTTTTTTGAACTTAAATAAGATTATTCTGGAAAACTAGTAAGTTGTCTCATAAACAGAAAATAACCCTTAGATCAACACAATAACAGCAAACCAAGACTACTGAATTTTTGCTAACTGTCGCTGTCTGACGGAGGCTCTCCTTGTTAAAAAGTGGTTTGCATCCTAGAAGGATAGGAGAGAAGTTCTGTACCCACTCCAGACGTACTACCAAGGCGAGTCCCAAGGACTGGAAAGGGGCCATTATTCCCACCATGCAATTTGATGCTCTAGTGCTACCTTCATTGTGACCACCAGTGGGAAATGTCCCGCTAGAACTGGGGCCACTAGAATATGTGATCATGGCAGAGCATGTCTACAGCTTCATGTTTCTCTTCCATAAAATGGGATGATTTCCCTTTAGAGAGCTGTGTCTAATGGTACACTAGATATGAACACACTCCTCTGTAAAATGAAAAGGGCCATACAGAAGTAAAGAGTGACAAGTGAAAAAATATTTTTGTCACAAATGGAAGGACTATGAAAGATTTCACTTTCTAGAAGTCACTTTGTAGAATTATGTGAACTATTGTTTTGCTGATATTCAGAAAGATTTTAAAACATTTCAAAAGGTGGCACATATAAGTTTCTTAAGTTACATTATCCCAGAAATTAAAAACCTCTAGAAATTAATACCTTAAATAACATCCTTAGCAAAGCATTACAACAATTAGCCAGAGTGTATAGGTGAAATAAAAACAGGGAACTGATGTTTTTAGATTTTCTAGGCTCCATTTTTTTAAGGAGTTCAAGAATTTATCCCAAACAAATTAATCTAGTAGCAAAAATTAGTTTCTTTTTCACACTCTACACAGACTAAAAACAATAAGCTAAACAATAAGTTCCATAAAAAATTTACTTTAAAACAGAAATTGTTCACTCTTGAAAAGTGACCAGTTTAAAACATAAACAAAACTCTTCAAGGGAAATAAAATTCATTCTTCAAAATGTTGCAATATAGTGAACAGAAGACAAAATTGGTATTTTTCTCTTGTTTTTGGTTGAAAGTCCACACACATGCTACACCGCATGTGAAAACCAGACTGTAAGATGGTAATTGTGAATTTGCAGTTTATCAAAACATTCAGGTTTATGAGAAAGTAACTGGTGAGAACATCTGTCTCTTATCACCGATCTTACAAAAAATCAGGTAATTCAAACAGAGGCGTGTTGTTTCCTCTCCTCCAAAGCACAGTTCTATAAACACAAACCACATTCAGCCCGGTAAATGAATCGCTTTAATTGAATGCTATGTACACAGTAACTGGAAAAACCGTAAGTGATAAGAAAAAAACATATGGTGATGGCAACAGAAATTGGTTTATTCATTTTGCATAGTGTAGTTTCTTTAGTTCTCTTATAATTGACCTTTAGAACGACAAATGTGTAAAATAATTTTGTTTATTATGGTTCCAAACCTTCCAACAATTACACAAAATGAAAATTTAAAAGGAAGGATTCATTCTGGAAGCATTTCCATTGTTTACATAATTGCACAGCTATAATTTAGTGCTCGTGTTGTTATGGGGAGAAAGGGGCCATTACAGGCCATTTCAATTCAAAATATTGCACAGTGGTGTCAAAAATGAGGGAAAAATGTTCACTTTAAAATAGTTTAAAATGGATTAACCCTGTAAACAAAGACATTTCAATATATTCTACAAAATACAAATGTTCAAGAAGTTGCTATCCTTCAAAAAGAATTAGAAATATTGCAACTGTACTTTCACACCAATTACATATATATTATTCACTTAATATTTGCTCAGGGCCCAGCAGATGATGGTTGTAACATAATAGCCAGCCATCTGTCTCCCTGCCTCTCCTTGGCGAACTCGCCTGATCCTCGGGAGCAAACAGATCCGGTTATTCCACCTAAAGTCACTCGGACCTTCCAAAGGCCAAGCAGAACAGTTAAGAAATAAAACCCATGTATGCAAAATCACTGAATTCGTCCTTTAACTTTCTACTTTAAGAAAACCAAAATGCTACACAATAAATGACTTCATCGTTATTTTTCAGAGAAGATACCTGTCTTTACTATAGAAAGTTTTATAGGAAGCTCTTGTTTGGTAAAATGGGTAATGTTCAGATCTGCTTATCCTATTCATCTGATTAATTTAAAAAGTATGACTCATACCACATCCAAGTGCAATTACTAATTATCACAAAATCTGAATGCAAAGGGATATTTTTAGCACTAAACCTGCATATAATTTTAAACTTCCTTTAACAATTCAATAATAGCCACAATTTTGCAGTTTTCTAAATACTATAGTAAACCCTTGATTTTGCAGACCTCAATTTAATGGACTTCAGATTTAATGGACAAAATTTCCGATCTGCATCTCGTAAGTGAGAATTAACACCCTGCTAATTTTAAAATACCTTTAATCAAGATTTGCTTATAATTAAATTAACAGGTTACTTTTTGTTATTGACTCACTGTAATTTTTAACAAATATTAGCAACTAGGCCATATGTTGGAAAAAACACTGTAGTAATTTCACCGACATGAATAAATATTACAAATCTACAACTATAATTACATACTTAAATCCAAGAGTCACTGCTAGTGAACAATGTTTGGGGAGTGATTAACACATGATCACACAGCATGGCTTGAGGTAATTGGTTCTGTTGTCGAGTGGTGTGACTTTCAGCAGCAATTTTAACGCCTGCGCCTGCTGGCTGATGTTCCCACGTGTACTAAGCCACACCCCAGCCATGTGCATTTCTTTACTCCTGGTGACTGGTGAATGCACGCATTACTAGACCTACTCAGTAGAAGTTTAAAATTATAGTAGTACATATAGAAAACTTTCCTGTGCAATTAAACTTTTCCTACATAATTTTAATTACACAAACATCCTATATAATAAAAGCCCAGCGACCGTTACAGCATAACAACCAGAACGAACAATGACCAGACGACCAGCCGGTAGCTATGATGAATACTGACCCAGACTTTGCTGTTGGCGCCCTGACGGCCCCGAATCCCGTTCACCTGCACCCTGGACCCTGACAGCAGGGAGGCGGGAGCCCAATTCCTCAGAGAATTGGCGTTGGTCAGCTTGCTGTCTGCGCCATGACAGCCCCGAATCCTGGTCACCTGCACCCCGGACCCTGACCCATCTCATACAATCACAAGATTAGCTATTCAGTTGTCAAATGATCAGAATTTGTATTTTCATACCGATGATTTTGCTGAAGTTATAGATAGGGCTAAAAGGCATAACTCGACTTTGATGGCTTGGTTTTTATTGAATAGAGAAGATCCCAATGCGCATAATTATTATTACTGGGAGATTCCACAACATTCTGTGTTTAATAATTCTTCGTGGAGAAAACGCCAAAAGGATGGGAATAAAGTATTAGGAAGACTGTTCACTGTGAGCGTTAGAGAACCAGAACAATATTACCTTAGACTATTGCTTCTTCATGTAAAAGGTGCGGTAAGTTTTGCTGATCTGTGAACTGTAGGAGGTGTCGTTTATGATACATTTTGTGAAGCTGCTAAACATAGAGGATTATTAATCGACGACACTATCTGGAAAGATACGATTGACGATGCAATCATCCTTAATATGCCCAAATAACTATGGCAACTTTTTGCATATATATGCATGTTTGGATGTCCTTCTGATGCAGAAAAATTATGGGATGAGAATAAATCTCATTTTATTGAAGATTTTTGTTGGAAATTACACTGAAGAGAAGGTGCCTGTATGAACTGAAATGCATGCCCTTAACGAAATTCAGTAAGTATTCACATTGCATGGAATGAAATGTTCGCATTTCAAACTTCCAGACTATCCTTTATTAATGAATACAACTACATGTGATGAATCGTATGAGCGACAACAGGCAGAGGTTTTGATAAATTCTCTGAACGATGAACAGTTGGCACCCTTTCACACTATAACTTCCGCCATCGAAGATCAAACTGTACACACCAAATGCTTTTTCTTGGATAGTCCAGGCTGTAGTGGAAAAACATATAAAGTTTTAATACATTATATTAGAGGTCGTGGTGGTACTGTTTTACGCACAGCGTCTACAGGAATTGCTGCAAATTTACTTCTTGGTGGAAGAACCTTTCATTCTCAATATAAATTATCAATTCCATTAAATGAAACTTCAATTTCTAGACTTGAAATAAAGAGTGAAGTTGCTTAAACCATTAAGAAGGCCTAACTTCTCATTATTGATGACTGCACCATGGCATCCAGTCATGCTATAAACGCCATAGATAGATTGCTAAGAGAAATTATGAATTTGAATGTTGCATTTGGTGGGAAAGTTCTCCTCAGAAGGGATTTTCGACAATGTCTCAGTGTTGTGCCACATGCTATGTGACTGGCCATAGTACAAACGAGTTTAAAGTACTGTAGTGTTTGGGGATGTTTCAGAAAGTTGTCTCTTAAAACAAATATGAGATCAGAGGATTCTGCTTATAGCGAATGGTTAGTAAAACTTGGAGATGGCAAACTTGATAGCAGTTTTCATTTAGGAATGGATATTATTGAAATTCCTTGTGAAATGATTTGTAACAGATCTGTTATTAAAGCTACCTTTGGAAATAGTATATCTATAGATAATATTAAAAATATAAACGTGCAATTCTTTTTTTTTTCATCAGGAAGAATCAGATTAGGAGCAATCAGGGTGTTGCAATGTGCAATTCTTTGTCCAAAAAGTGAGCACGTTAATAAATTAAATGAAAAAATTTTGGATATACTCGATGGAGATTTTCACACCTATTTGAGTGATGATTCCATCGATTCAGCTGATGATGCCGAAAAGGAAAATTTTCCCATTGAATTTCTTAATAGTATTACTCCTTCGGGAATGCCGTGTCATAAATTAAAATTGAAAGTAGGTGCAATCATCATGCTACTGAGAAATCTTAATAGTAACTGGGGTCTTTGTAATGGTACTAGATTTATTATCAAAAGATTGAGACCTAACATAATCAAAGCTGAAGTATTAACAGGATCTGCGGGAGGAGAGGTTGTTCTGACTCCAAGAATTGATTTGTTCCCGTCTGACAATGCCCTCCCATTTCAATTAATTCGAAGACAGTTTCCTGTGATGCCAGGATTTGCGATGACTATTAATAAATCAAAGGACAAACTCTAGACAGAGTAGAAATATTCCTACCTGAACCTGTTTTTGGACACGGTCAGTTATATGTTGCTTTCTCTCAAGTTTGAAGAGTGTGTAACGTTAAAGTTGTAAATACTTCATCACAAGGGAAATTAGTCAAGCACTCTGAAAGTGTTTTTACTCTTAATGTGGTGTTCAGGGAGATATTAGAACAAGTTTAATCAATTTATCAGTCATTGTTTATATCAATGTTGTTTTTATATCATGTTTTTGTTTTTATATCACATTGTTATTGTTCATTAATAAATTTATATATTATTCTCATATACATTTTACTAATTTTCTTTAATCTCTGACACTTCTGTTATAGAGAAAGGGTGAATAGTGACATTAAAATATTTCTTCTAATTCATTCCCTTTCAATGTGCACGAATTCATGCACTGCGCCACTAGTTCATAATAATAAAAGCGTAATATGCAAATTGAACGACCGAACAGCAGAACGACCGTCTAGACCAGTGGTTCTCAACCTTCCTAATGCCGTGACCCTTTAATACAGTTCCTCATGTTGTGGTGACCCCCAATCATAAAATTATTTTTGTTGCTACTTCACAACTGTAATTTTGCTGTTATGAATCGTAATGTAAATATCTGATATGCAGGATGTATTTTCATTGTTTGCGACCCACAGGTTGAGAACCGCTGGTCTAGACGACCTTCCAGATGACCATGCTATACACGCACTGGCACCAGGTCAGCCAAGGTGGGTGTGATGCAATTGGTCGGGGAGCCCCACCATCGCCCCACGATCACCCTGCAGAGGGAGGCCCAGGCCACCCTCTGCAAGGCAATCGATGGGGGGGCGGCTCTGTAATCGATCGCCCCAAAGAGGGAGGCCCAGGACACCCTCTGCGCGGTGATAGATTGCGGAGCCCAGACCGGGTGGGCGGGGCCTCCCTCTGCTGAGTGATTGATTGTGGAGCCCCATGATTGATCATCCCACAGAGGGAGGCCCAGGCCACCAACCAGTGACACTGTGGTGGGTGTGCAGGGCCGGCCAGCAATTGCCCCGCAGAGGGAGGCCCAGGCCAGCCAATCGTTCGCACCCCATGCCTGTTTCCTGCAGAGGGAGGTGACTGGTGGTGGAGGGTGGGGGGCAGTGCTGCACAGATGGCAAGCAGTGCCAGTAGCAGGGGTGGGGCCAGCTGCCGGCAGCCGGGGGAAGGAAAGCCCCAATAGGCCCTGATCGCCAGCCAGGCCTAGGGACCCTATCCGAGGGGTCCCAGATTGTGAGGGTGCAGGCCAGGTTGAGGGACACCCCCCCATGCACGAATTTCGTGCACCAAGCCTCTAGTGTCTACATAAGTAAAAACAGGTAAACAAACTAATTTGTCAATTTTTTAACATAAGCATTTGGAAAACCTACTTTTTATGTGACAGACTTTGGGCTTTAATAGATATTCCCTCACCTGAATTAGTTCATCCTATCGAGGTTTTACTGTCTCAGTTATCATCCTATTGGCAAAGCTCAGAAATGCTGAGTGGCCAAAAGGTTTTAGGTTCCAGAAGAACCGATCTGAAGAGCCCTCAAATTCCCACAGCCTGGTGCTCTTGCTTCTGCTGGTGAGTCTGCTCCATCACAGGCATCCTCTACATACCACAGGAGGCTACCTGGCCTCTTCATGCTGTACTTTGGTTCAGGCAGCATTTTTCATTGATAAAAATAAAGCCTTTACAATATGGCTTTTTTTAAAAAGCAGATCATGCCCCATGCATTGCACTTATAGAAAAGTCCATGGAAATAAAAATGCAGCAGGACAAAGCTAAAAATTACTCTCAAGATCCAAGCCAAGAAATATGTACTATGTCCTTGACATTATCTTTGTGTAATTTTTTGGAGAAAAAGCAGATATTTTTATAAATGTCACACAAATGTGACTTCTCTTGGTATAACTTTGTTATCAAGTCCATGAGAAATATGACAAGATAGAGTAATTAGTTCTGTGGCTGTAGAAACAAAATTGCCTCGTGCTTCTCACCACAAAAAAAATGCTATGGAGAAGACCTTGACAGTAGCATGCAAAGTAGAGAGGGAGTGACATGCATAAACAGACTTCTGATGGCCACAGGAGCTGCTCTGACCATTTGTACAGCATCAGGACTTCTCAGGAGAGATGGGACAACCAGGCAGATGGAAAAGAAAGTCTCTGCGAGCCTCAAGCCCTAGAGGAGAGCCTTGACTACTTTTTATGATTGCTCTACACTTAATCCCACATCTGTGAAGAAAGACTCTGCTGTCTGCTAGCCTTTATCGTGATGAACACTTTTCCAGGAAAAACAGAAGATTGATGAATGGATTTTACAATAACTGTATGTATTTTATTTTATACCCGGTTATCTTAACTGCTCTTTTTCTAGTTTGTAAGAGCTTCACTGAGATATAATTTTCATATAATAAAATTCATGTATGATCACTATTTAATTTGAGAATATTTCATTACCTCAAATTGAAATCCTCTACCCGTTAGCAGTCATTCTCCATTCCCCCTCCACCAGGCAACCTAATCTACTTTGTCTCTATCGATATTACTACTAAGGACATTTCAGAATATGGGTCATATGTAGTCGGCTGTTTTTGTTGTATTTTTTTTTAATCTCTTATTTTGCTTGGCATGTTTTCAAGATGTTGCAGCATATGGAGATACTTTATTCTTTTTTAAGACCAAACTAAAGACCCAGTGCACGAAATTCGTGCATGGGAGGGGGGGGTCCCCTCAGCTCAGCCTGCACCCTCTCCAATCTGGGACCCCTCGGGGGATGTCTGACTGCCAGTTTAGGCCCGATCCCAGTTCGACATCCCTCTCACAATCCGGGACTGCTGGCTCCCAACTGCTTGCCTGCCTGCCTGCCTGCCTGATCGTCCCTACTGGCCTCCCTGCCAGCCTGATCACCCCTAACCGCCTCTGCCTGCCAGCCAGGTCG